>NC_091829.1:71846459-72210626 GCF_038994185.2 Dermacentor albipictus | reverse complement strand
CTATTAGGATGCGATATACGCGATCAATGAAACAGAACAATTCCTCTCGACTTCGAAAAGATTACTGGCAGCTACTCCCCTGCACCCGAAACAATATGCATCAGCTTTTCCTCGAGTAATGCAATTGCTCTTATTTCTTTTTAACCTGGGTGCATTATAGTTAATTAGGACACCGTATGCATATTCATGACCTCTGCGTGCAAGTAACTATGTTTCCATGCCTAACAAATGTAAAATATTAGAACAGTTCTTTTTTCGTTTTCATGAGTCGTTGCTATTGCTTACTCGAAAGAGAAGCAGTGCTGAGACACACATCATTCACGCGCATTTCAGACGCCGCTGACAAACGTCTCTGCTGAATGTGTCAGTGAAGCTTGCAAGATTTTCTCCGGGTCAAAAAAGCAGGCAAAGCAATTTGACGCGAGGGGAACAAAGAGCAGCATATTCATACTCTAGGCGTACGCCATCCATACCTTTAGAAATAATTTGTAATTGTAAATATATGGGGTATGTGCAGGGTGTTACAGTGACAATGTAAAACAATGTTGAAGTGAGAAAATACGGATGAGGCATCCGCCGCTAGTGCTTTTAATGCACTTGTCCTCCTATTGTCCGCATTTGCAGAAATATAGCGAGAGTACGAATGAACTGTCCCGTACGTCGGCGCCAATAATGATGCAACAATCTATTAGCCACACTAAAATTTTTAGTGAAAAGGCAAGTCAAAAGAAACCTCAAATGCTGTGAGTGACAATACTTTTGTAATGACATTTAAAGTTTGTATGTGTGGGGGTGGGAGGCTTCGCCATCGCCTGGAGGGTGGGGGAGGGGAGGCTCTTCCTCCTCCAGAAAACTCCGGAGGTGGCCCACACCCGAGAGTCCTGCTGTAACGGACGCCTACGTGTCCAAGGACATGTGCACAATGTACACGCCTCGATCGGCCTTTCAGAAGACCTGCATGGTTGACGACTATTTTCGTGGCTGCAATGTGGCGAAAGAGCAATGTCTGCTCAGCTGTGTAGGTGACGCGGGGCAGTTAAACGTCTGCGCCACCAGGACAAATCGTCGGCACATACGATGCGCGTTGGCTCAAGTAACGCTTGCATTTTTCCACAAACTGCCTGCAACAAATCCGTGTTTTGTCTGTTTATGACCACGGACTTCCATCGATACTGTGCGGAAATAAAAATTTTCGCCGCATACCACAAATACGGCATGCGTAGACAACTTTACTAGTACGTCCCCAGCAATATATAAAGGATTCAGCAGCGCAAATAGCTTGCAATATTTTTAACAATGATCAAAAGACGGAAGTAGAAAGCATTACTAGTCATGTCTGTTTCAGCAATGCCAGCGCGGCCAATACGTGGGCGTGTATGTCCCAGTAACTCGATCGATCGGTCGGCGCAGTGGTGATGCAGGAATCAACTCTGGTCATGTTTAATGCATCGAGCACATATTCAATTTCTCAGCACGCTTGAACCACTGCTAGCACATGCAACCGAAGATGACTTCATTCTTAGGCAAGGCACCCACTGACGAAAAACGAACAAGGGTCTAACTGAACGATTCGTTTCTTTCATGAAAACTTATTATACCCAGCAATTATAAAATTCATGTCGATTACACGTAAAAATCATCACACGCTCACGAGCGATCAATTAACGCGAATTATTCGTGTTCCAGTTGTTTAATTACTCTGTTCGGCGCACAGCAGTAGTGCCTGTCTGTCGCCTACCTTTTACGTACCATTTTCTGGGAAATCGATAGAATTTCATTGGTGGCATCAACACTTTCGTGTTAACGTTGCTGTTGTGGCAGTTACCAACGCAACAAAAATTTGCAACCAGCAATTGCAAAGCAGAGACCTTGCACGCGCAGCGCGAGCTTAGTACGCGCACGACCTTGAAGTCCCGGAAACGTACACCTGTGGTAGTTCAAATCATTCCGCCAGGGGAGAAACGAGCGCTTGCGTCTGGGATGAAATATTGTTCCTGTATATGCTCCCGCAGGGAGCATATACAGGAACACTAGGATGAAACTTGATGTGCGGACGTCTATTGGCAGGCAAATACAATCTGTCTCGTGCGGCACGCGCGTTGCAAACGGAGCCAAGTATTCCGGCACTGCCACTCAAATCGGAAGACTGCGAGAGGATGCGCGTAGGGTGACTCGTGTGCGCGACTCACAGTGGCCGCAGACAGACATCCACTCACGTAGCGCTTTGTTTCCATACAGACGACGGGTGCTACTCTAGCGCCACGTCGTAGCCACCGTCGCTGCAAAACCCCTTCTGCGCGTGCTTCTGCAATGCACTAAGCTTTTCTTCTCACGCTTCCGCCATACCGTCCTCCCCCGCTTTCAGCTCCGCACTCTCTTCCCTCTCGCCGCATTCCCCCCCCCCCCCCTCCGCAACCCTCCGCGTTCGCTCTCATCATTCGCTGTGCTTGTTCACTGGGCTCCGCAGCCGGACGCCGACGTCGGATCGGAGCTCGCCGCAGGCACGGGCGCCTAAAAGCTGCGCTCTAAAACACTAAACCAAACGTACTAAATACTTTCGCATTCCCGCACGTAACCAGTCGTAAGTTGATCTGTCGGTGTTTCCTACTAATTTTTGTAGATATTAGGTTCAATGAGTTTACCATGCATAATAACACAGAATAGAGTGCATCATATCCATAAAGTTGTAACGCCAGAACTCAAAGCGAGTTGATGAAGAAGTCCCTATGATACATAGTGTTGATTATATCCTTGTAACAATATCATATAGATGAGTGTATACATTTAAAAAAAATAATACGAGAATTTATACAATACATCACAAAAAACAAACTTATGAGAAATAAGGAAATGCACAGGAAAGACTGGTGCAACGAGCTTGAACAATACTGAAACTAATATGATGAAGTGATGCCTTTAGGAAGGGTCTTTCAAAGACTCGCTGCTGTATTTGTAAAGGAAATGCTTGCAATATTTGTGCATTTACAAGAAACCGTTAACTGAAATGCAGCAAGGCAACCATCACACTTGCATTTGGAACCAATCACTAGGGCAGGGCGTCGAGATACAACTTTGCATAACCTAAATAGTGTCTCAAGGTACCTACGTAAGTTACTTAAAAGCAATTGTTAATCTTATCATATTGCAGAAGAAAGAAGCTGAGGTGGGAATACACTTGTAGATGGAGCGTTACCCGTTTATCTAACTTGTGCTTGAAAAAGATATGTACTGTCTCATACTGACCGAAAGCAAAATAAAATAAAAGTCACCAGCCGCTACCGACAACCACCGTCGAAACATTGCCCTTTTGATTCGCCTCAGGCAGTAAAAAAATTCGCAGTTCCGCCATAGAGAAAGAAATTCAACAAGAGGGGACACTCTTCAAAAACTGGCAACAGGAAACACGTCATGCCTAGTTTCAACAACATCCGTTAGTTGACGCGAGCATCAGAAAAAAAGAATGTGAAATAAACTTCCAGACAACGTTTTATTTTTTTTATTCCTTCCCACTAAAAGTGAAAAAGTTTGGCGTGTAAATGAACTTATAGTTTGCAACTTTTTGTTGCGTTGCCTAGCAACAAGCTAGCGGCACGCCAGACACGCGTGCATACGTCATGCGCCAGACAAGCCGCAGAAGTGAGCGAGGACGGTCGTACGTGCGAAGCTCGCGTGCTCGGCGACCCGTCTGTTTTGGATATAGCCCATTTTTTGGGGGCTCCAGGCCTTCTCTATGCTTCTCTTGCGTGTCGTCTGCATTTCGACACGGCACCGCTGCACTACTGGACTACGGCAAGGTGAGAAATTGTGTTTGACAGTCTGCGGCTCGTTTTAATCACATTTAGGCTTAGTTCGAGTGGCGCAGTTAGCGAAAAACAGCGCCGCCGTCCTGGCGCAGTTAAATTGAGTTACTGCCTCGTTGTGGGAGATGTTTGCGACGCTTTCTATGAGCCCCAACATTCCTGTAACTTATTTCGGTAGTTTTTAGGCACGCTTGCCGCGCCCGGCTTATTGACGCAGTAAGCGAAAACCGGCTCGGCCGTTTGGCGCATTTGCGCGTGTATATGCGTGTACTACGTCGTAGCGCCTAAGACAGACAAGTTTTGGCGCATTCTGTGGCCCCCAACATTATGGTAACTAACTTCGTTATATTTGGGGTAGTTTAGAAGCAAGGTTGCCGCACCCGGCTAATTGACGCAGTTAGCGAAAAGCAGCTCGGCTGTGTGCCGCCGTTAGTTTCGCGTGTACTGAATCTTACTGGTAGAAGTTCGTGACGCATTCTCTGACCCGAAAAAGTATTGTAATTTATTTGGTAACATTTTGGGATATCTCAAGGCTTGCTCGCCGCGCCTGGGGTTGTGAAGCTGTTAGCAAAAAAAAAAAAGCAAGCCGGCCATAGTGAGTTAGTTTTGCGTGTATTGCATTTTAGTGGGACAAGTTTGTGACGCATTTTATAGCCCTGCAACAACATATGCCTTATTTCGGTACTCACGCTTCTCGAACACGCGACGAGCGATTGCCGAGAGTGATAACACGTGAGTGTTGCATGCGCCGGCAGGACACGTAAAAGATAACACGGAGGAGCTCAAGAACATATGTATTCTGAGCGAATGAAAACAGGCTTTGCACCCACGAGTCTGACTTGAGTGCGATTAGAAGGCATTATGCGAGCGTGTAACATGGTCTGGCTGAGCCTGTGTTGTAGCCACCTTTGTGTACTTGGCGTACCATCGTGTCGACTGAGGCCAAGTTGTTTGGGAAACGCGCAGTCACCCGCGTATTTGTGCACTTAAAGTGCAGGAAATAATGCCCGGGAAAGGAGGGGTGCTTGAAAATCGGATGTTCAGATTTTATGGCATTGTTTGGGAGGAGTCTGCTGCGAAATGTACCTAAAAGTGAATTTATCTCTAATGCCACTCATTCACCACTTACGCACGTTTCGCCTCTACACGCGATACTCCTGTTAGGTCAATATACCGAAATGATACATGCTTGTAATTTACTTTCTTTCAGCTGATGGAATCCGGTGGAGCATCGTATGGCAACGACTGCCGCTTACCTGGTGCCACAACTTTGGATGAATGCAGAAGCCCGGAACGAGCATTTATATAGAGCAAAATAAACATGTTATCATTTCAGAAGACGTCTTTCGTTTTCTTTATAAAACTGTAGCTGACAGATTCCGCGCAGTCTTGTAAAGATCAATCGCAATCATTCCTACTTAATAATGAAACGATTCCACGCCAAGGCCACGCGAGGTTCAGCAGAAGCGAAAAAAAAGAATGCCACGCCGAGCAGCGGAGCCGGCGCGGCGTGTACCAACTGGTGTTCAAAACGCGCGCGCCCAAAACCGAAACAGGAAAGAGTCAACAACATCCGCTTGGTGCGCTACAGTCAATTCGGCCGCTGGGCTCTATGGGAGTGTCCGCTCTTGTTCAAATTTTTTTCTCTATGGTTCCGCTCGAAAGGCGAAGCAATGGTTGCGATAGCAAATTAGTAGATGTGCGAAGTAAGGATAGTAGTTACATCGACAGTACAAGTTTGTAAACATTCGCTTACTAACTAAATTAACAATGATAGAATGTGTGGACGTGACTCAACGAGGACGAAGGAAAAAAATACAAATATACGGAGACAGCGCTGCCTTTGTGTGTCTGCTTCCTTCTACGTCCTTGTTCAGTCGCACTTGCACATTCTATCATGGATACAAACCAACTAGCTCGCCAAAATATTGACACTAAATTAAACAGGGAAGGTCAAACCCGCACAGGCGAAGATGGACACATCTAGCTGGATGAGCACGGAATGTCGCTGTCAGAATTCTGGAGTGAGGAATCGTGACAGCCGCAGACAAATCGACCTTCATGCATCTCAGGCTTCACCGCGAACGGAACATCGAAAGCACATCGCTTACGAAGCTATTCGCACTACGTCCAGTCTGCTAACATCGCAGATCGCTTTGAAGTTAGGCCCGCGCAGGCGCACAGTCTGGCGACGTCGCAGATCGATTTCAAGACACGTGTGAAGTGATGTTAAAGAGAAGGGAAGAGATACGTGCAGTGCCGTATCGCTTAAAAGTGCCACCACTTTTAAGCGATATTTTCTTAGCAAGCATTGACAAGCGCATTCAAGCGTCCCTTTACAGCGCAGGCGTGCAGAAAGTTTTCAGATATGTCGCCGCAGGCGCCGGCTCCTAAGAGCTGCGCTCTAAAACATTAAACCAAATGTACCAAATACTTTCGCATTCCCGCACGCAACCAGTCGTAAGTTGATCTGCCGGTGTTTCCTACTAATTTTTGTAGATATTAGGTTCAATATGTTTATCATGCTTAATAAAAGAGAATACCGTGCATCATATTTATCAAGTTGGAACCCCAGAACTCAAAGCGAGTTCATGGAGGGGTCCCTATGATAGGTAGTGTTATTTATATCCATGTAACAATATCATATAGATGAGTGCACGCATTTAAAAAAATAAGGCAAGACTTTATACAGGTGTACAGGAATGTAGAAATATACAGGAAATATTGGTGCAACGAGCTTGAAAAATACTGAATGTAATATGAAGAAGTGATGCCTTCAGGAAGGGTATTTCATAGACTCGTTGCTGTATTTACCAAGGAAATGTTTCCATAATTTGTGCATTTACGTGAAACCGTCGTTAACGGAAACACAGCCATACAGATGTCGACTTCTCTTTGGAGCCAATCGCTAGGGAAGGGCCTCGACATGCCACTTTGTATAACCTAAATAGTGTCTCAAAGTACCAAAGTAAGTTACTTAAGAAGAATTGTTAATTTTAGCATAATGCAAAAAAAAGCTGAGGTGGCTATACGGTTGCAGATGTAGCGCTAACCTTTTATGTAACTTGAGCTTGGAAAAACATATACCGTCTAGTACTAACAGAAACTAAAATAAAAGTCACCAACCGCTACCGACGACCACCGTCGAAACACTACTTTTTATATTTGGGCTAGGTCTTAAAGAATTCGCAGTTCCTTACGAAATGCGAAGCGATGGTTGCAATAGCAAATTAGTAGATAGGTATGCGAAGTAAGGATAGTAGTTTTGTTGACTGTGTAAGCTTGTAAACGTTCGCTAACTAACTAAATTAACAATAATATAATGCGTAAGCGCGACTCAACGGGGACCTAGAAAAAAATAGATACACAGAGATAGGGCTGTCTTTGTGTGTCTGCTTCTCTCTACGTCCTTGTTCATTCGCGTTTGCACATTCTATCACGGATTCAAACCAACTAGCTCGTCAAAGTGTTCCAACTAAATTACCCAGCTTAGGTCACGCACGCGCAGGCAAAGGTGAACACGTCTAGCTCGATCAGCACGGAAACTCGCTGGCAGAATTCTGGAGCGAGGAATCGCGACAGCGGCAGAACAATTGACCTGCATGCATCTCTCGCTTCAACGTGAACGGAACTATGAAAGCACATCGTTTACGAAGCTATCCCCACTACGCCCACTCTGCTAACATCGCAGATCGCTTTGAAGTGAGGGCCACGCAGGCGCACAGTTTGACCACGTCGCAGATCGCTTTCAGACACACGAGACCCGGCAACGTGTTCCTATGGCGTTCGCCAAAGGCGTCTACTACGGCGTCCGCGATTCGCGTGGAAAACGCTACTACTTAATATGAATCCAAGCACGCTTGGGAAGCTAAATAACACTGGGCTAGGCCTAGTATCATTTACAAGTAAGCTGGGAGTTCTCGTTGGTGAACACGTGACTTAGCATGACCATGTAAGTATAATGTCGGTATATTGTCAATGAACGTGGACGCACTAGGTGGCCATACTTTGCATTTTGCTATGACAGTGAGCGTAATGCTCTACTCAACACTACACACACCGTGGTGATCCCCAAGGTGGCATTGTGGAACACTGTGACGGGTTTTCTTAACTGCGTAGCTGAGGTGACATTAGAAACATTTGGACTGTGAACTAGTTTCCTTAAAGAGGAGACCGACTATCTGGGCCAAAGTGATTCGATTATGAATATATCGCGCTAATAGAAGATATCAATCGCGCATTGTTTTCTCGTACAGAGCCACGCTAACACCGCAGATCGCTTTGAAGTGAAAGCCACGCAGGCGCACAGTTTGACCACGTCGCAGATCGCTTTCAGACACACGAGAGCCGGCAACGTGTTCCTATGGCGTTCGCCAAAGGCGTCTGCTACGGCGTTCGCGATTCACGTGGAAAACGCCGTAGGAGACGCCGCGGTTGTTTCCACTATGTACGGAGCGGGGGGCGAGGAGGACATCGAGGCACCCTGACAGCCGCCGGAGAAGAACGCCCCTCCTCCCTCGCCTGACCCCTCTCCCTCGCGCGTGACAGGAGAGAGAACACGACCGGACCGCGTTCCACGCTCACGTACGCGAGATTGAACTGCGTTAGCCGGCTCACCCTCAGATGGTTTCATTTATACGGAACCTCACGGGACGCCGACGGCAGAAATGCGCCTGGAGTGGATGGATGGATGTGTGTTGTTTAGTGGTGCAAGGGCCAGGTATGGCCAAAGAGCGCCATGACTGATAATGTTGCGTTAAGCGCTGATTTGTGAGTGGCGATGGTGGGATGTAACATGGCTGTAAAGTGGCCTAAAATCAATCAGTGTCATGGAAGGGTAGAATAGTATATAGCATAAAATTATGATAGTGATACGTGTAGTGGACTGTGGATATAGTACGCGTGATAAGTGGACATGGAGCTAAAACGCAAGAATATGTAAATAGCACTTATGCCTCCGAGGGGCCTTTGAGCCCAAAGGCTGGGAGGCAGGTGCTTTCTTTATTGCACCTACCGCAGCAGAAACCTCTGTTAGAGGCTGTGCTACGGATTTCCTGGCGCTATAATATGGAAACTATGTACATCTTTTAAAAATCGAAACAGGGATTCATGTTTAAAGAGAGGTTCTATGCCTACAATCATTTGAGGATGAAGTGGAATTTGTTGCCGGAGAGGTAATGGAAAATGCTTTTTCCTATTTGCATCTAATTCTCTGCATTGCATCAGGATGTGAAGCACGGTAAGTGGCTCACCACACTTATTACACATGGGTGGATCACCACCTGACAAGAGGTATGCGTGTGTACTGTATGTATGTCCTATTCTAAGTCTGCAAAGTATTACTTCCGTGTGGCGGTTCTTTGATACAGGCGGCCAGTTGCCAAGATATGGCTTGATAACATGGAGTTTATTTTCTGTTTCTTTATCCCACAACCGCTGCCAGAAAGCCCTGAGCGCTTTCCTTATGGAGGGCTTAAGGTCCATTACAGGGACAGTCGTGGAAATGTCTGCAGCGTTCGCGTGGATGGATGTGGCTAGCTGGTCAGCCAACACGTTTCCTTCAATCTCGCGGTGCCCCGGCACCCAGCATACTACGATATGCTGCCTGGACGCATAGGCGGTGCATATTGCTGAATAGAGAGATACAATTAAAGGATTTTTATATTTCTTCACAGTTTTCAATGCGTTTACGACGCTCAAAGAGCCTGTGTATACAACTGCCTTTGGGATATTCAATTCTTTAATGTGTTTAACGGCAGCCAATATGGCGTAGGCCTCTGCTGTAAAGATACTGGTGCTCGTGTGCAGAACACCGGTATCCGAAAAGGTTGGACCGACTGCTGCGTAAGATACGCCAGAATTACACTTTGATGCGTCTGTAAAGAATTCAGGACATGAGTATTTGTGTTGTAATTCCAGGAAGTACATTCGTATATGCGCGAGAGGAGCGCGTTTTGTAACAGTTATGAAGGATATATCACACTCTATTGGTTGCCACTGCCACGGTGGGGGCCGTATAGCAGGGGACATAGGATGGTATTCAAGTAGGGGAAAACTTGTTTCTTCAGCTATGTCTCTGACACGCAGTGAGAAAGGCTTTGCCACTGTGGGCCGGTTGCGAAAAAGTTGACAACTGGACAAATCATTTATACTGTAATACGCGGGATGCTGACTGTTTCCGTTCACTCTAAGAAAATACATGAAAGACGAATATGTTCTCTGCAGATGCAGTGACCACTCATCCGATTCAACGTACAGGCTTTCCACTGGGCTTGTTCTAAAGGCGCCTGTGGACAGGCGAATTCCTAAGTGGTGGACAGGGTCAAGCATCTTTAGAGCAGTTGGAGTAGCCGACTGGTAAACTATGGCTCCGTAGTCTAGTCGTGTGCGTATGAGGCTTTTGTACAAGTACAAGAGGGACTTTCTATCACTGCCCCAGGTTGTGCGTGAGAGCACCTTTAAGATATTCATTGTTTTCATGCACTTGTCTTTAAGATATTTTATGTGCTGTACAAAGGTTAGTTTCGCGTCTAAAATTATGCCTAAGAATATATGTTCCCTGTTTATGGTCAGACGCTCACCATGCAACACAATTTCAGGATCAGGGTGCAGGCCTCTTTTTCTGGAGAAAATGACACAGGTGCTTTTCTGTGGGTTCAGTCTGAACCCGTTCACATCAGCCCATTTGGAGACCCTGTTAAGACAAAGCTGGATCTGTCGCTCACAGATTGCAAGAGAACTTGATTGAAAACCCATCTGCACATCGTCAACATACGTCGAATAGAAGATTTTATGTGGTATGTGTAGACGAAGAGAGTTCATTTTTACTATAAAGAGTGTGCAGCTGAGCACCCCGCCCTGCGGCACTCCAGTTTCCTGTACAAATTTCTGTGACAGAACAGTGCCCACTCGAACACGGAATGTCCGATTCGACAGATAACTTTCGATAACATTGAACATATTTCCGTGTATACCCAACTGCGAGAGGTCTCTCAAAGTCCCAAACCGCAACGTTGTATCATAGGCTTTCTCCATATCTAAGAATACTGATAAGAAAAACTGCTTATGGACAAAAGCTTCACGGATACGTGCCTCGATACGTATGAGATGGTCAGTGGTGGATCGACCCTCCCGAAACCCGCACTGGTATGGGTCCAGCAATTTGTTTGATTCTAGGAAGTGTAGTAGGCGACAGTTAATCATTTTTTCGAATACTTTGCATAGGCAACTTGTTAATGCTATAGGCCTGTAACTCGATACAGAGGAAGGATCCTTTCCGTGTTTTAGGATTGGAATTACAATAGCCTCCTTCCAAACAGAGGGGATCTCGCCGGAAGACCAAATAACGTTGTATAGGTAAAGGAGGGTTTTCTGTGTTTCGGATGGTAGTTGTTTTAACATCTCATATATTACGCGGTCTGAACCTGGGGCGGATGTATTACAACAGTTTAGTGCTGCCTGCAGTTCTGCTATACAGAATGGATCGTTGTACGCAGCACTTTTAGCAGATTTTCTTTCTAATTTTTGCTGTTCTATTTGTGTTTTGTATTTTAGGAAGGTTTCGGAGTAGTGTGAAGAGCTCGATATGTATTCAAAATGTGCACCGAGAAAGTTGGCTTGGTCTTCAAGGCTTTCTCCGTGGCTATTTACTAGAGGTAAGGAATACGTTTGTTGCCCATTAACTTTCTTCACTCTATTCCAGACTTTTGTCTCATCTGTGTACGAGTTGATGCTTGATATGAACTTCGTCCAACTCTCTCGTCTTGCTTGTCGGCGCGTTCTCCTTGCCTGGGATTTGACATGTTTAAAATTTTCCAGGTTTTCAGCAGTTGGAGAATCGCGAAATATCGCCCACGCTTTGTTCTGGTTCCTCCGTGCTTGCCTGCATGCATCGTTCCACCAGGGAACACGCCGTTTGGAACTCATGCCGCTCACTTGAGTGACACATTTGCATGCGGCATCAAGTATAAAAGCTGTAAAATATCTGACAGCGTCATCTATGGTTATACCGGACATCTCAGTCCAAGTCATATGTGTAAGAGTTCGGTATTGTTCCCAATCGGCTGAGTCAACCTTCCACCGAGGGACCTGCGGGGGAAGTTGATCTTCTTTCGGGGTTGTTAGGATTATTGGGAAGTGGTCACTCCCATACGGGTTGTTAAGCACATTCCATTTAAAATAGGGTAAAAGCGTCGGCGATAAAATGCTAAGATCTATGGCAGAGTATGACTTGTTGGACAGGTTAAAATATGTGGGCTCCTTCGTGTTCAGCAGACATGTTCCAGAGGAAAAAAGCACCTGTTCAATGACGCGACCTCGCGCATCACAGCGTGAATCACCCCACAAAGTACTGTGTGCATTAAAATCACCAAGAATAAAATAGGGGTCCGGGAGCTCATCTATTAAGCGTCTTTGAAGGTGATGATGTGGTGGTACATACAGAGAACAGATTGTAATGAGTTTATTTAAAAGTACGGCTCGAACGGCCACGGCCTCAAGGGCCGTTTGGACCTTTAAATGCTGACATGCTATACTTTTGTCAGCAATAATGGCTACACCGCCAGATGCTGCGACAGCATCCTCGCGGTCTTTGCGAAACGTAACATACTTTCGGAGAAAGTTTGTGTGTATAGATTTTAAGTGTGTTTCCTGTAAACACAGCACTTTTGGATTATGTTTGTGGATGAGTTCTTGCACATCATCAAGGTTTCTAAGGAGACCTCTGACGTTCCACTGAATTATTTGTGTATCCATTTTTATAGTAAATTGGTGCTGTGCTTACGGAAACGGCAGTGATGCCTTAGATTACAGAGCTCTTTCGAGGCCCTATAACCGGGGTTTTGCCCTTTCTGGAGCGTTCAGGGGAGCCTCGCCGCTCCTTAGGCGTTTGGTGCGCCTTGAGGACATGTGTAGTGTCCATTGCCTCTAGTGAGGCTCCGGACACGTGCTCTTGCGAGCGAGAAGTTTTCAGAGAGAGTCCCGCCTTGGAGGGCAAGACCCTTGCGCCCACCAGCCCGGAGGTCGATGGGGCATTTTGAGGAATTTGGGTACGCCGGCTGTTGCCAGCGCTAGAAGGGGCGGGGGAGGGTGGGGCAGCCTCGGCTGCACCCACCTTCGGGGTCGGTGGCCCCGTCTGCTGGGTAGGCGGAGCAGCGCTAGCTGCGACCGCCGCGGGGGCAGATGGCGTAACTGCCGACTCACGGCTTGTGGGTCGGACAGCCGCCGGAGGCCGTTGTGACGCTGCCCCCTGACGCGCCACTTCGGCAAAGCTGGCCTTAGGAAGGTATGCAACCCGCCTGCGTGCCTCTTTGAATGATACGTTTTCTTTTACTTTGATTGTGACTAGTTCCTTTTCTTTCTTCCAAGACGGGCATGACCGCGAGTATGCGGCATGCTCGCCATCACAGTTTACACAGTGGAAAGCATTCTCACAAGATTCAGAGGAGTGTTCGTGCGCGCTGCATTTCGCACAAGTTTGGCGGCCTCGGCAGCTCTGCGAACTGTGGCCAAAACGCTGACACTTGAAACATCGGAGGGGATTTGGCACGTATGGTCTTACACGGAGCTCTTGATGTACCCGGCCTCGATTGACTCGGGCAAGACACTTGAATTGAAGGTGAGTATTAGGTGTTTGGTCGCAAGTTCTTTTCCATCTCGCCTCATCTTAATTCTTTTGACATTTATAACATTCTGTTCGCTGAAGCCCTCCAAGAGCTCAGCCTCAGTGAGCTCCAGCAAATCATCGTCCGAGACAACGCCGCGGGAGGTATTCATCGTGCGGTGCGGGGTTACAACTACTTGGGTTTCCCCAAATGATACTAGCTGTGGCAGCTTCTCAAATTGCTTCTGGTCGCGGAGCTCCAAGAGGAGGTCACCGCTAGCCATCCTTGACACCTTATATCCTGGGCCAAAAACTTCGGTACGGGACTTAGATACTAGGAAAGGGGAGATTGTTCGTACTTGTTTAGCCGGTTTTTCTGCGTGGATTACATGAAAACGAGAAAAATTGTGGACTTGGCGTCCGAAAAACTGAAAGACCTCTTCGGTGCGCCCTCGTTTCTGAGGGCGATCAGGGAGTTTAGGAAAAGCGTTTTCCATATGTACAGTTGGGTTTTCGGCCGCGATGCCGACCACCCACCATGGAGCCCAACAGGGGGACGTGACAGGAGCTCCTGCTATAGAAACCCTGCCAACGCCAGCCGTACATCGCTGCTATAACCAAATACAGCATAACCAAGGCTGGCTAGCTACACAAGGTTAACCCTTGCCGCCGGGAAACTAGGAAGTGAGGAGAAGTGATGAGAAGACAGGAAAGATGTAAAAGACGAGAGAGAAAGACGAAGATTCGAGAGGAGGACAGGAAAAGGCGACTGCCGATTTCCCCCGGGTGGGTCAGTCCGGGGGTGCCGTCTATGTGAAGCAGAGGCCAAAGAGGTGTGTTGTCTCCGCCGGGGGGCCTTAAAGGTCCTGTGGCGACGAGCGACCACGTAGACCGTCAAAGTATCGGGCTCTCGCAGGAGAGGAAGAACCGACACTCCGTCGCTTAGCGTAGCATTCTTTTTAATGATCTTCGGAACGCTAGCCCGCGCCGGAACGCGCCAGCCGCTCGAGCCTCGTGTAGACGCGAGCGTTTGCGTCAACTCTCGTGCGACGCCGATGCTGCTGCCGCTACAGAGGGCTCCCCCCCTAGAGAGGAGGAAAGTTCGACGAACGATGGAAAGTCCACGTGACGCGGCGTGTCTTCGCGTTGGTCTTGGGTGTCACGTGCGCAGGCGGCGACGAAGGATGCAGCAGGGTCGCGTCGCATACAGGTGGAGCTGATGGCGCGGGTACTTCGATGTAGGCGGGTTTGAGACGTTCCAGGGCAATTGTGTCTGATCGGCCGTTGACATTCCCAACAAACGTCGTCGGACGACGCTCTAGAACACAATATGGCCCGGAGTAGTGTGGTTGTAGAGGCTTCCGCACGGCACAGTTACGCACGAAAACGTGGGTAGCAGAGCTGAGTGCGGGAGAAACGTACGGGGGCCTTGCTTCTTGTGAACGTGTAGGCACGGGGCGCATCTGGCTGAAGAAAGCTTGCAGTTCGGCTACGTAGTCGGCAGGGGATGGCATAGGCGTTTGGGGGGTGGCGACAAAGAAATCGCACGGAAGGCGTAGGTGGGTGCCGTAGACTAGCTCAGTACAGGAGCAACCTAAGTCGCTCTTGAGTGCGGCTCTGATGCCAAGTAAGACGAGAGGCAAATGCAGGACCCACTTCTCCGGCGATTCATGTGCCATAAGGGAGGCCTTTAGATGCCGGTGAAAACGTTCAACTAGTCCGTTGGACTGCGGGTGGTAAGCAGTTGTGCGAAAACGTGTCGTTCCGAGTAGTTTGAGTAGCTCGTTGAAGAGCGCTGAGTCAAACTGTCGACCGCGATCTGTGATTATTGTGGATGGGCAGCCGAACCTTGCTATCCACGTAGACACGAACGCTGCTGCAACAGTGGGCGCTGAGATATCAGATATAGGTGTTGCTTCTGGCCACCGTGTGTAACGGTCGATGCATGTCAGTATGTAGCAGTATCCTTTCGAAGGTGGAAGAGGGCCGACGAGGTCCAGGTGTACGGTGTCAAAACGAGCATCCGGTGGAAGAAAAGACTTGGCAGGCGGAATGGGGTGACGCTGGATCTTCGAACGTTGACATGACAAACAGCAGCGAACCCAATCGCGAACTTGCGCGTTTAGCCGAGGCCAAACGAAACGACTGGAAAGAAGCTTCTGTGTCGCGCGTATGCCAGGGTGCGACAGGTTGTGCATGGTTTCGAATAGGCGTCTGCGAAGGGATGCCGGAATGTATGGTCTAGGTGTGTCGTTAGAAGTGTCGCAGACGATGGACGTACCATCTGGGGTCACAACGACGTCTTCCAATTTCAGGGACGTTGACGAATTCCGGAGTGTGTGAAGTTCAGTGTCGTCACGCTGTTGACTGGCGAGTAAGTCGGCCTCGATGATGAAAGGTTCCGATGTCAACGTGGAAACGACATTGACACGACTCAGGACGTCGGCTGGAACGTTGTCGGTGCCCTTGATGTGGCGGAACGTTGTTGTAAACTCGGAGATGTAGGAAAGGTGCCGAATCTCGCGGGGCGAGTAACAGGACGCCGAACGATTCGCTGCGTGCACAAGGGGCTTGTGGTCCGTCAAGACAGTGAATGCACGGCCTTCGAGGAAATGGCGAAAATGCTTGATAGCCAGGTAAACAGCGAGTAATTCACGGCCGAAAACGCTGTAGCGGGACTGCGCAGGCTTCAGTTTCTTGGAGAAAAAAGCGAGTGGATGCCACTCATTCTCGATGAATTGCTGCAGAACGGCACCAACGGCGGTATTTGAAGCGTCGGTCATGATGGCAGTGGGTGCGTCTGGCTTTGGGTGTCTAAGCAGCGTGGCGTCGGCGAGGGCAGACTTGACTTTTGCGAAAGCGTCTGCGGCCTCTTCAGTCCACTGAAGCACTTGTTTGCGCTTGTTTACCAGGAGAGCGTCTAGCGGAGCCATAAGGCGTGAGCACTCGGGAATGAATCGGCGGTAGAAATTGACGAATCCGAGAAATTGGCGAAGCTTGGTGAGTGTGGTCGGTCGGGGAAAGTTTTCGATGACGCGAATCTTGGACGGCAGAGGTCGAATGCCGTTAGCGTCGACGACATGACCGAGGAACTCGAGTTCGGTTTGACCGAATTCACTCTTGGCGGCGTTGATGACAATTCCTTTACTGGCAAGGCGTGAAAACAACAACCGCAAGTGGTGAAGATGTTCTTCGGCTGTAGAGCTTGCCACGAGGAGGTCGTCAATGTATGCAAAAACGAAAGGCAGACCTCGGGTGACGGAATCGATGAAACGCTGAAAGGATTGGCCCGCGTTCCGTAAACCGAAAGGCATGCGGAGAAATTCGAAAAGACCGAAGGGCGTGGTGATGGCGGTCTTGGGAATGTCTTCTTCAGCGACCGGTAGTTGATGGTAGGCGCGAACGAGATCGATCTTAGAAAAGATCGTCGCACCATGCAACGCTACCGTGAAGTCCTGAATGTTCGGTAGAGGGTAGCGATCAGGAACTGTGACGTTGTTTAGTGCCCGGTAATCGCCGCAGGGGCGCCAGTCGCCCGTCTTCTTAGGCACCATGTGAAGTGGTGATGCCCAGTTACTGGAAGAAGGGCGGATGATGCCAAGTTGCAGCATGTGTTCGAACTCCGCGCGAGCGATCTTGAGTTTCTCCGGGGACAAACGCCGGGGTCGGAAGTAGACCGGTGGGCCGGAGGTGACGATGTGATGGCACACGTCATGTTGCACCGGTTGCGTCCAGTCCGGTAGGCGCGTCAAAGTGGGAAACTCGCGTAGGAGTGCGGCGAAAGGTTCGTCCAACATGGCAGAAATAGGCGCTATGGGCGATGTGCCTGATGATGGGACGCCGGGAACGGATAGCTGGGTCACGGAGTCGATGAGACGGCGTCGTTGGATGTCGACAAGGAGTCCGTAGTTATGCAAGAAGTCTGCTCCAATGACTGCATGACGGACGTCTGCAACCAGGAAGATCCAGCGGAACGCTCGTCGAAGGCCAAGGTTCAGCATGACGGAGCGTGACGAGAAAACTGGAATTCTGGTGCCATTGACGGCTTGCAAAAACGAGACAGGTGTCGCTTTTCGGTCGGAGTGCTGGGCGGGTAGAATGCTGACGTCAGCACCTGTGTCGACTAAAAATCGTTGTCCCGTAACTCTGTCCGTCACGTAGAAAAGGCGACTTGTGTGCTGGGCCGGACCACTCGTCGCCGTTAGAGGTCGGCCGGCCTGTTTCCCTGCCATGCGCAGGGACGCCGACAGTGACGAGCGTCGTTTCCAAAACGGCGGTGGTAGTAGCAAACGCCAGGCGCTGTAGGAGGTTTCATTTTGGGTGCCCGTGCGTCTTGATCTGCTGGAACTACGGCTGCGTGGGCGACGAGACGCGCGGCGATGCTCCGCTCCACAGATGATGCGTTCCAGGCGCTCACACAAGGAGTCGAGCGGAGAGTGCACTGCAGAAGAGCAGGGAAGAGTTTGCAGAGCGGTTGTATTGTCACCCGGAGACGGTGACGTGGCTGCGATGGTTGGGGTGGCTACTTCCATGACTTTGTCGGCCAAAGCGGCAAGTCCGGTAAGGTCCATGGTAGAGGCTGTCGCAAGGACCATCTGTACGTTAGCCGGGAGTCGTTGCAAAAACAGTTCGCGCAACAGCGTGTCGTCGATGGATCTCGCGTTGTTTCCGAGCAGCTGGCTCATTCGGCGAAGAAGTTGACTAGGGCGTCGGTCGCCGAGTTCTTCAGCGGACAGAAGCTGCTGGATGCGAGAACGCTGTGAAGCTGCTGTGCGCTGTAGCAGTGCTGCCTTGAGATCGTCATAGGCGGCGGCAGACAATGGGGAGTTCAACAAATCTGCTACCTCGTCAATGGCGGCGGGCGAGAGCGCTGCGACGGCGTAATGGAACTTCGAGGCTTGAGAGCGGATACCAGCGACTTGAAATTGCGCTTCGGCCTGAAGAAACCACGCCGAAGGATGCTGGTCCCAGTACTGTGGGAGGCGGACAGCGATGGCGGAACAGGAGGGCTCACCGCGTTCCTCGGAATGGTTCTGGCCTTGAGCTCTCGTAGCGTCGGTCTGGTCCATGGTCGTCTCTACCACAGGAGCGTATGGCAATATCACGTCCGGGTCACCAAACTGTGGCGACGAGCGACCACGTAGACCGTCAAAGTATCGGGCTCTCGCAGGAGAGGAAGAACCGGCACTCCGTCGCTTAGCGTAGCATTCTTTTTAATGATCTTCGGAACGCTAGCCCGCGCCGGAACGCGCCAGCCGCTCGAGCCTCGTGTAGACGCGAGCGTCCGCGTCAACTCTCGTGCGACGCCGATGCTGCTGCCGCTACAGTCCAAACACCCAGCATCGGCTCAACCCCCAGGATCCCCTTTTCCCCAGACACGGCTAAGCCGCGCACGGCTACACGCGGGAGGGCCCAACCCTCATGTGCTCGGGTCCGTGGTGTCGCAACACACCAAACGCCTGCTGACGCAGACGCCCCTGCGGGGGTGCGCCTGGAGTGTCCATACACTTGCTATCGCAATAAAACTTCACGAAATCACCCATGTGTTGGACTAAATTGGCTCTTGTTCTATGTATTGATGGCACTGAAATGCGACCTGCAGCGTATACAACGTTTGTTGTACGCTCCTCTCAGCTATCGGCATATTTACTGTACAACGTGCTGTCTGTGAGCATTAAACGAGCTTGACAAGGCATTCAACCTCGCTTTGAATGCCTAAGTGAATGAATGTTTGATGTTCAATGGCGCAAGGGCCAGGTATCGCCAAAGAGCGCCAATCTAGTGTTACTGAGGTTTTAGTGGTCTAATGGGATGTGTGAAGCTAGTGTGACGTGGCTGTAAAGGGGCCTAAAATACGTTGCTGCAAATGGCATAAAATCTACGCTTCGTAAAATTATGGCAATGATTTATGACGTGTACTATGAACACTAAAATGCACTGGGAGAAATGATGCAATATACAAAATACTTGAGACGCTAAAATTGTCTATGAGCACTGCTGCCTCGCCAGAGCCCTTGAAACACAAGGGCCGAGAGGTATGTGCTATACGAAATGGCTATCACAGCGCTATCCTCTAGACAGAGGAGGCGCTACGAACGTATGGGGCTAATTACATGTAACACATCTTTCAGGAAGCCAAGGACAGCGTTGGTGTCAAAAAGCGGTTCTGGACCGAGTAACACTACATGATGAAGGGGAATGTACTGTCGGTATGCTAAGGGAAAATGTTTCTTTCTCTCAGATTCGGCTTTCCGACACTCTAGCAGGACGTGGAGGAGGGTCAGCCTCTCCCCGCATCTCGCACAGGTGAGAGGCTCATTTCCAGTGAGTAAAAAATTACGGGCGCGAAGCGTGTGTCCTATTCTTAGACGACATAAAAGGACATCTGTTGCACAAGGCCATAACCATAATTGTGACTTTATTACGTCGAGCTTATTATTTGTTTCCATGTCCCACAAGCGTTGCCAGTAGTTTCGCAGTTTCCTGCGCAAGAAGGGCCGCAGATCTGTGACAGGGACTGCAGCAGTAGGATTAGCAGACTACGATGCAATTGATGTGGTCATGTGGTACACCAAAACGTTACCTTCGGTGCCCATATGACCCAGCACCCAGCATATGATGACATGCTGGTTAAATATATACGCTTTGCATAGGACAGAATATAGTTCATTGATTACTGGATTTTTGTGGTTACAGAATGACATGAAGTTATTCACAGTACTTAGGGAGTCCGTATATATAACAGATTTTTTAGTGTTGTTTTCCTTACATGCTGCACAGCCTACAACAGTGCGTAGGCCTCAGTGGTAAAGACGCTTGTTTCCGGATGCAGTACATCGGACTCCGAGAACGATGGACCGATGGCAGCATAGGGTGACTTTGATGCGTCTGTGTAGAACTCCGTGCAGGAATGCTTGTACTGGAGTTCCAGGAAATGCATTCGGTTTTCGATATCTGGAGCGTGCTTTGTTACTTGTAGGAAAGATATATCACATTGTGTCCGATGCCAATCCCGAGGCGGTAGCAGCTTAGCTGGAGGCATTAAACGATGTTTGAGGAGTGGAACATCCATTTCAACACTAAGCTGCCTAGTACGAAGTGAAAAGGGCTGTCTTACAGAGGGACAATTAAGAAAAAGTGTAGCATATGTCATATCGTTAACGGTGTGAAAACACGGATGTTGAGGATTAGAGTGAACTTTCAGGAAATATGTTTGGTTGATGTATGTTCTCTGCAGATGAAGTGACCACTCATTTGATGCTAAATACAAACTTTCAATGGGACTTGTTCTGAAAGCACCAGTGTCACGTCGGATTCCTAGATGGTCGACCGGATCTAGCATCTTTAGCGCGCTCAGGGCGGCAGAATGATAGATCACAGCACCGTAGTCCCACCGTGATCGAGTGAGGCTCTTGTAAAGATTCACTAAAGATTTCCTGTCGCTACCCGATGTTGTGTGGGATAAAACTTTCAGTAACTTCATTGTTTTTACGCATTTGACCTTAAGAGACTTTATGTGTGGAATAAATGTTAGTTTAGAGTCTAGTATGATGCCTAAGAACTTGTGTTCGTTGTTCACAGGTATTCGCTGACCATACATTTCGATACTAGGTTCTGCAATGTGCGTTTGTTTCTTGTAAAAAGCACACAGGAACTTTTGTTCGGGTTCACTTTAAATCCGTGTTCGTCTGCCCATTTGGACACTTTGTTCAAGCCCTGTTGTACTTACCTCTCACACACTGCAAGGTTGCAGGACTTGAAACCTATTTGTACGTCGTCGACGTAAACGGAATAGAAGATCGCTGGCGGTAATGCAGCCCGAAGGGTGTTCATTTTCACAATGCAGCACACCTCCTTGGGTTAAACCTGTTTCCTGTATAAAATGTCGCGACAATATATTGCCGATTTTCACGCGGAATGTACTTTTGGATAGATAGCTTTCTGGTATGTTTAACATATTTCCATGGATGCCCATTTGCGATAAGTCTCGCAGGATCCAGTATCGCCACGTTGTGTCATACGCCTTTTCCATATCGAGGAATATCGAAAAGAAGAACTGTTCATGTACAAATGCATCACAGATATTTCCTTCAATGCGCACCAGATGGTCAATCGCAGACCGCCTTTCTCTGAAGCCACATTGATAGCGATCAAGCATATTGTTAAGTTCAAGGAAATGTATGAGTCGACGATTAATCATTTTTTCAGATAGTTTACACAGGCAACTTGTAAGAGCTAGCGGACGATAACTTGCCGCCAAGGAAGGGTCTTCACCGAGCTTCAAGACGAGAATAATAATAGCTTCCTTCCATGAGGATGGGAGGTATCCGGCAGCCCAGATTGAGTTGAATAGTGCCAGAAGTGACATCTGTTTGTCGCTGTGTATGTTTTTAATCATGTCATATATGATTCTGTCAGCTCCCGGTGCAGAACTTCTACACGCGCACAAGGCAGCTCTAGGCTCGGAAATATTAAAAGGACGGTTGTATGGTTCATCTGGACGGCATTTACGATCAAGTGTCTTAAGTTCAGCCAATTGTTCATATTTGAGGAATGATATTGTGCAAAGTGTGGAGCTTGATACATGTTCGAAGTATTCGCCCAGAGCGTTCTCCTGGTCTTCCATAGTAGTTCCTTGGTCGTCCACTAAGGGCAGAGGGTGGATTTCTTGCCCCTTTATCTTTCCTACGCCATTCCATGCTTTGAATTCTTGGGTGTAGGATGCCCGAGAGAAACATCTCCCAGCTAGCCCTCCTTGCCTGTCTCCACGGGCGCCTTCCTTGTGATTTATCCAGTTCAAGTTCAATGAGGATTTCTGCAGTCGGGGAGCGACGCAGCAAACCCCACGCTTTGTTTTGTTTCTTTCGTGCGAGTCTGCACTGTTCATTCCACCAGCGATCCTGTCTTTTACAAGAGAGTTTTGAAGGGCTCCTAACATCACTTTGGGATAATGGGAAACGCCTGAACATCGACGCGCTGATTTCTGCAACTAATGCATATTTACTTTACGCTAGCTGTGTCATGCGCTGAGGCCTATTCTGAAAATTGCATGTTTCTTTCTTCTTGCTAGTGGGGGAGGCGAGTGCTTGGTCTCTTTTTCTTCTTTTTCATGCAATGCGTCAGTATGTCTTGGATTGCTTCACCGTCATTGTCTCTGCTTTCCAATTGATTTCAATGCTTCACGTGGTTGACAAGAATTATTTATTCCCATGCTTTCTTTTGCTTTCAAATTTAATATTGTATCAACGGACTCCTAAAGAACTGCTGCGTTGGCTAGATAAGACTCATGGCACTACAACAGGCGATATACTATGCTCTTTAATTCTGCATTTGGGTGGGAGGATGACACTAGTAAAAGTGGTGGTGACACTAAACAGAACATAAGACATAAAAGCAACGTGCTCTTGACTGATACGGGAGGCAAATTCTCAGCTATGGCGTCTTCCGATATCTCACTCGCGCACTCGCGTGAGAATATCGAAACACTCTACTTGTTTGACGATGGGACATATTTGAACTCTATGCTGTGCAGACAGTGGTAAGACGCAATCATAAAAACAATCAACCCTTAATTATTGCCGGAATCATACATGTGCTATTATTCTCACGCTAATTATACTGGTTTGCAAGCTTAACCGTGGTCGGCTTATCACGTGGCCGCACCTGTACAAACCATTCGGAGGCGCAACGGTGCTGCCTCAACCAGCCATAAAAAAAACTGCGTTTAAACGGAGCAAGTATGTGCATTAAGAAGGTTGGTTCTCGGGCCAACAAATGAAGAGATCAGCGGGTGGCGCGTTACAATGAGAGCGCTAAATTGGTGGCTAGCTCCACTTCGTAGACAAGCTTCTTGATGCTCATCTGTGGCAAAAACTTCGCGTGGAAGGAGAAGATGTCGTTCCAGACAGCCGCGAAGTCGGACACATGTCCCCTATGTTATAGTGTGATTTCCATGTCGGTCTTGTTCAGCTCCTGAACAAAAACCATTGCCGACATGCTAGAAATATATGGGCGTCTCGCACAAGGCGAAGGATGCCGTTTTTCCGTACATAAGATGCGCCTAAAACACGGTCGTACAAGAAACAAGGTCGAAGACGCCGTTCACGTTTTTTGCGGAAGGACATGTCCCTCAGCGCACCAGTCAATTGATCGTGCGACGAATTTTTACGTCGTGGTACTAAAGGTCAGTGACGAACTTAACCTCTACGTCGTGGACTACCTCCATGAGCCACAAAGGTAGCCCGTCATTGCGTCAGGTACCAGCGAATGATTGACAGCCGACACAACACTCTTCGACAATGCTGCGTGGAACTACAGCTGGGCGACCGTGTTTGGCTTGGAATAACAATACGCTGACGTGGACTTATTGTAGAGCTATTGTGGCGTTATTTCTGGCCTTTCCTACGACCCCACGACGTCTTGGCACAATGGAGAAAATGCGAAGTCGTGCACGATGAAGCGTACTCACTCACAGCGGTGCCGCGCAAAACCTAGGGTTGTTCAAGTAGCGTGCCCTTTACCATTGTACGCGGAGCATCGGAAGTAAGGAACTTTGACCGTTAGTAGCATTTTGGTAATTTATTTTCATGGTTAAGGTTTTCTTGCCTATTTCTATGTTACTCTTTAGTACACTGTATCGATTTTCTGCCAGGGGTATTCTTTCACTGAATTATCGCAGCTACCGCGTTATTCTTCGGATTTGGACGCACTTGTAAATCAAATTTCCCGAATGTTGACGCTCATTCTGTAGCAAGCCTGTATCATGAAATCCCGTTCTGTGCAAGACGCGAATAGTGTTGCAAGTTCTCCAATTTACCTCAGCATCCGCGA
Source organism: Dermacentor albipictus (assembly GCF_038994185.2). Taxonomy (NCBI): domain Eukaryota; kingdom Metazoa; phylum Arthropoda; class Arachnida; order Ixodida; family Ixodidae; genus Dermacentor; species Dermacentor albipictus. The sequence goes on along the minus strand of NC_091829.1, from coordinate 72,186,395 downwards.
TTTCTCTAGAATGTGGAGAAATACACGCATGAATAGCGGTCAGACATGACCCGAGGGTTCACGTTCGAAGTCCTGCGCCTGCCGCTGTCGGTGTTATTTGTGGCCGCTTTTCTCTCTACGGACTACTTCACAAAAGAGAAGTACATAATTCTTAGCTTTCTGTATTGACAGCAATTATTTGGCATCACTGACAGGCAAAAATGTCAACACGCAGCAGGTGTACTTATATTAAACATTGCGCCGATGAACAACAGGTCATTCTTCACTGTAAAATAAAAGCACACACATAAATTCTCATTTGTTCTGAAGAATGAAAGCTTCTTGTAACGCACCCTACGATGACTTCTGCACGAATAAGAGTGGCCATCAAAATTTTACACATGAGTTCTCTGGAGGTACGAATAAAAAAGTACGCCTGCCTTAGGGTAAACCATGTAACGGGCCATGTAACGATGCTTAGATGCACAGGTTGCACTAGAAACAAAGCCCTGAGCTCCATAATGGACGATCAATTAGCCCCAACGGTGACAACCTACCTTTAGCTAATCACGTGAACACTTAGGCGACAACAGCACATTGAAGCTTGCACTCCTTTGCAGAGCATTAAGAGGCTACCCGACTAAGACACGAGAATGCAAGCCTAGCAAGAAAGTGAAGGCAGAGAATGCACATCCAAAGTGCGCTAGCAATCTGGAGCAACATGCTAAGAAACAGGATTCCCAGTATTCCGATGAAGCTTAATCCAATGCATGCAACAATTAAGGCGATGCATTATTCTGGTGACACGGACTTTTCGACTGAAACTTCTGTGGCTGCATTCGTCCCTACCTTATTTCTGTACTTACGCATACGTAACCATGGGACATTGCACGCACTGTCTTATCCTCCACGCAAGGACGGAAGGCTTCCGTTTTCCTAGGCTCCACTGGGGTTGAACTATCGCTGTACAAGCGATCGAATTTCGCAGGACAAAGAACTATATACGAAGGACAAAGCGCAAAAGCAACTAAATTGATATTTATGACGCAATTACTGGCGCAGCCCAGATACTGTTACCGCATCGCCTTTGGACAACATGTGCACTAAATAGTATTAGGAAAGCAATAGTCCTAAGGTATTGAGACTCAGTTAACGAAATTTTTACCGTAGTCAAGCAAATTGGTCATACAATTGCACACATTGTGACGTTGAGCTGAATTTGAGGACCATGCAGTAGCAAGACTGCGAGACATCAAACAAACGAACTCTTCATTTGCGGAGGTGTGCCCTGAAAAACAACACTTGAATACAACGATATTGGCGACTGCAGCTGCCAGTCACCGGAATTTAATCTACAGGTGAATGTCTATAAGGCCGTTTCTTTTTTTTTTTTTTTTGTTAAGAAGTCGATATTCAAGCAGCTCATTTTTGGTAACTATTGCTCACGGCAATATTGACACATGCGGGTGGTTGGGCAAGAGCGCTCTGTCTGCACTACAAAGGCGTTGAACAACATATTTAATGTTGTATAACGAAAATACCCAAACATATGTGATGATCATCCTTCCTTATTGTAGGTGCAGCCCGCCCAAGCAAGTATTTATGCTTTTTTGCTCTTCTACGTGATATCTGTAGCACCGCCAAGAGCATTCTGATACGGCCACCCCAATATGCCACAACAATGACTGGTTGGTAAATTGTTATTCTACTGAATAATTCATAATAAATATAATTAGATTGCACCATCACTCAGTACCAAAACACGCAAGTACAATAAGTGCTGCGCTTTTTACCAGTGTTTATTTCAAAACTTGAAACTACACGATGTGGCTGCAGTGTAAAAATACGTGAAACTACTGCCATTTGAATTAAAACAAATAAGGCTGATACATATCGAGAAGAGAAGCAGTAAGAATGGCACGTGAAAAGTGGTAATCTATTCGAAACATTTACAGAGCGATTCTTTTATAACTTTGATCGATCGGCTTGCGACTCACTGCTTTGTGGAAGGAGTACTAATAAATAAAAGCAACAAATTTCCTAAGTAAAGGGAAATAAAGAAAAGTTCGGCAAAGCCATTGATGATGCTTATCTATCTCATGACAAGCATTTCGGAAAGTTGTAAACAACGGAAGTGTTTGCGCAAAATTGTACCGTAGTATCTGCCATAAAGTAATCAAATGAATAGTTAATAAGTGCACTTATGTTACTTATTAGAAAACGTATTTCTATTTTTCGGAGAAGTAATGGCCACCGTATCGAGTAATTTATCACAAGCGTCAGAACTGCGCCATTTGCCACTGGCAGTTTGTAACCTTTAGTGCAGATAAAAAAAGAACACCTCCCATGTGAGGCGAAGTTTTAATAAAGTGGTTAACTATATGGCTTGCAGTTAAAGGCAAAGCGAAGAATTTCGTTTACTTCCATCCCATGCGAGGAGTAGTATTGTGGATTGTTTTTGCTTATCCACCACCAAGGTAACAACTTTATTCTCACGCAATTCTTATGTTTATCCACTTTGTCGTTCACAAGCTATGCCGAAATGCAAACTTCAGTTCAGGCACACGCACATTGTGAAACGTATACGGGATGACGTCACGATGAGGAAAGCGATGTTTGGTGCTTCTCGAGGGTGTATGCACAGAAAAGTAGAAGGAACTTTTCGAACGATAAGAACGAACGATAAGAACAAACTCTGCAGCACAAACGCTGGAACTTCAACTAATACATTTTCGTAACGTAAACAAGCACATTGAAGACCTCATTTATGAGCGTTTTCCTTTAGGGCTTAGAAAGAGAGCGGACTAGTCGCTACATAGACAAAAAGTAGTATCCGTATTGAGCGCAAGTGCCATGTGTGTGTTGGCGCCACGTGAGGTTATTCAATTAGTATTTTCATAATGTGAAACTGACCCTGGTTTATGTTCACTGTGTTGTGGGGTGTCCGTGCTGCTTTCTGGCAAATGGTGCGGCTGACTGCAGAACGATGGGCCTCGTCGTCCATTTCACCTTTTGCGCTTCTCCTAAGGTTTACTGTAAAACTGCTACACATTGAATAAAAGTTCACTTAAAAACTTCGCATCGCATCACTCTGAATAGGCGGCATCGTAGCTCGGCTCAAGCTAAAGCTTTATTTTCAGGCAGAGCAGTATTCTGACGTTGCTGATGAATAATCGAACGCTATGGGATCGCTCTTAGGATGCGAAATACGCGATCACAGAAACAAATAGTACCTCTCGACTTGGATTATTAATTACAAATTACCTATACAGATCTCAGTAATGAAAAAATGAACTGGCAGCTACTCCCTTGTACGAGAAACAATATGCATGAGGTTTTCCTCCAGTAACGTAATAGCTCTTCCTTTTTAAATCTGGGTGCAATAGAATTCATAAAGACACCCTATGCATATTCATGACCTCTGCGTGCAAGTAACGCTGTTTCCATACCTAACAAAAGTTGTAAAATATTAGAAGAGTTCTTTTTTCGTTTCCATGAATCGTTACTATTCCTTGCTGGAAAGAGAAGCAGTGCTGAGACAGACATCATTCACGTGCATTTTAGACGCCACTGACAAAAGTCTCTGCCGAAGGGGTCACTAAAGCCTACAGGATTTTCTCCGGGTCAAAAAAGCAGGCAAAGCACTATGAAGTGAGGTGAACCTAAAGGAACATATTAATACTCTAGATATAGGCCATCCAACTTTTAGAAATAATTTGTGATTGGCTACCTCCTTCTCCTTGAAAAATTTAATAACTTTGTCGTGTGTGTATATTTAAACATATTGTGTATGTTCCGGGTATTACAGTGACAATGTAAAACAGTGTTGAAGTAAGAAAACACGGATGAGGCATCCGCCGCTAGTACTTTTAATGCGCTTGTACTCTTATTGTCAGCATTTGCAGAAATAAAGCAAAAGTATGCATGAAATGTCACGCACGTTGGCGCCAATAATGATCCAACAAGCTATAAGCCACATTAAATTATTTAGTGAAAAGGCAAGTCAAAAGAAGCCTCAAGTCATGTGTGTGACAGAACTGTGGTAATGACATTTTAGGTGTGTTTATAGGGTGGGACGCTTCGGAATTGCCGGTAGGGGAGGGGGGGCTCTTCCTCCTCCAGAAAACTCCGAAGGTGGCTTGGACGCGAGAGCCACCTCCATAGACGGCGCCTACGAGTCTGTGTGTGGTCATTTCATTCCAAGGACGTGTGCACAATGTACAGGCCTCGATCTGCCTTTAAGAAGACCTGCTTGGTTGACGACTATTTTCGTGGCTGCAATGTGGCGAAAGGGCAGCGTCTGCTCAGCTGTGTAGGTGACGCGGGTCAGTTAATCGTATGTGCCGCCAGAAAAAATCGTCGGCACATACGATGCATGTTGGCTAAATAAACTCTGGCAGTTTCGCACAAACTGTTTGCAACCAATTCGTGCAGTGTGTCTTGGCGACCACGGACCTCCAGGGACAATGCGTGGAAATGAAATTATTCAGCTCATAGCACAAATACGACATGCGTGGACAACTTTGCGAGTGCGTCCTCTACAATATATATTACAGTCATCAGCGTAAATTGGTTGCAAATATTTTAACAACGGTGAAGGCATGGAAGTAGAAAGCATTACTAATCATTTCTGTTTCAGCAATGCCAGTGCGGCGAACACGCGTGCGTGTACGTCTCAGTAACTCGATGGATCGATCGGTGCAGTGGTGATCCTGGAATAAACTCTTGTCGTGTTCAATGCATCGAGCACATATTCAATTTCTCAGCCCGCTTCAACCACGCCTAGAACAAGCATCCAAAGTTGATTCCGTTCTTAGGCGGCGCACCCACAAACGAAACACGAGAAAGACGGTACAAGCGCTGGTCTAAGTGAAAGTATTTATTGGATAAAAAAATTAATATACCGAGTAATCATAAAGTTTATGTCGATTACACGTAAAAGTCATCACACGCTCATGAGCGATCAATGAACGTGAATTCTTCGTGTGCCACTTGTTTACTTTGTTCGGCGCACAGAAGTAATCCATGTCTGTCGTCTGCCTTTTTCGTACCATTTTCTTGGGAATCGGTTTACGTCCATTTTGTGGCAATAAGGAAGGCAATAAAAGTTTTCAGTCTTCCGAAAAGGCGTCATTGCAAACCAGAGACCTTTCCTGCGCAACGCAAGCTCAGTGCGCACGACCATGAAGTGAAGCGCCGGAAACGTAAACCCGTGGGAGGTTAAATCATTCCGCCAGGGGAAAAACGAGCGCTGGCGTCTGGTATGAAACTTGACGTGCGGACGTCTATTGGCTGACACACAAAATATCTCTCGTGCGGCAGGCACGTTGAAGACGCAGCCAAGTGTCCGGCACTGCCCCGCTACTCGTGAGATCGCCAGAGGACACGCGTAGACTGACTCGGGGGCGCTATTCACAGCAGCCGCAGACAGACCTCCGCTCACGCAGCGCTTTGTTTCCACACAGATGGCGTGTGCTACTCTTGCGCCATGTAGTAGCCATCGTCGCTGCAAGACCCCTTGTGCGCGTGCTTCTGCACGGCACTAAGCTTTTCTTCTCAGGCTATCCCCATACCGTCTTCCCCGCTTTCGGCTCCGCACTCTCTCCTCCTCGCCGCCTCCCCCTCCCCCCTCCGCTGCGCTAAGCGTGCGCTCTGATCACTCGCTGTGCTTGCTGGCTCGGTAACGCAATAGGACGCCGCCGTCGGAGCGGCGCTCCAAAACATTAAACCAAATGTACTAAATACTTTCGCATTCCCACACGTAACCAGTTTTAAGTTGATCTGCCGGTGTTTTCTACTAATTGTTGTAGGTACTAGGTTCAATAAGTTTATCATGCCTAATAAAATAGAATAGACCGTGAATGGTCTTTCATCTATAGCGATTCCAAAGCAGCAATTAAGAGCTTTGACAAAGGCTATGTAGCTGGGACCTCGGTTAAAATTATCGACAAGGTCGAAACTATCAAAACTGAAATTCCATGGTTTCCTGCACATATGGGACAAGTGGACGAGACTCAGCCCAACCTCAAAGAGGTGACGAATGACCTGGCACGAGGACTTGCTTGCCGTGCCGGTCAGAACCGAACCGACGCCCACTGCCATTCCGGGGAGCATAAAGATCACTTACTAACAACAACATCACTAAATATTAGTACTTCGGGCATAGGCAATTCCCACTGCCACACGTAAAATTGAACAGGGCTCAGGCAGTCACGCTACGTTTACTGGAAACCGGGACGTACCTCACTCCGTATTTCATAAATAAAATTCACCCCGATAGAGAAATTAGGAAAGAATGTAACGTGTGCGTTGGCATCATAGACATCAGACACCTGCTGGCGGGCTGTCCCGCGACACTCGCCGACCCCGAAGAAAAATGGCTTTAGTGGCAAAAGTTGATAACAAGCTCTTCATATAAAGATCAGCTACGGGCTGTCCAGAGGGTCCACGATGACGCCATAAGGCTCGGCCTGGCGGTGCCGACGTGGACGCGGCCCGCCTCGGTCTGAAAAGACAGGGCTTCAGGACACTAATAAAGTTTTGTGAATGAATGAATGAATGACTGTATCGAATTTCTACAGTTGGAGCCCCAGAACTCAAAGGGAGTTGATGAAGGGGTCCCTGTGGTAGATAGTGTTATTTATATCCGTGTAGCAATATCATATAAATGAATGTACACATTAAAACAGTAAGGCAAGGCTTTATAAAATACATCACAGCAAGCGAACTTTTTCAGAATTTAATAAATGTACAGGAAACACTGGTGCAACGAGCTTGAAGAATACTGAATGTATTATGATGAAGTGATGCCTTTAGGAAGGGTATTTAAAAGACTCGCTGCTGTATTTTTAAAGGAAATGCTTTCATAATTTGTGTATTTACGCGAAACAACATAGGGTTTACAGAACACCGTGGCATTGGAGCCAATGACTAGGGCAGGGCCTCGAGATACGACTTTGTATAACCTGAATAGTTGCTGAAGGTACCTGCATAAGTTACTTACCAGCAGTTCTAATCTTATCATTTTAGAAAAAAAAAGCAGAGGTCGCAGTACAGTTGCATATGTAGCGTGAACCTTTTATCTAACTTCCGCTTGAAAAAAATATATATTGTCTAGTACTGACCGCAAGCAAATTAAAATAACATTCACCATCTGCTACCGATAACCACCGTCGAAACATTGCCCTTTAGATTCGCGTTAGGCTGTAAAAAAATTCGCCGTTCCGCCCGAAAGGAGAAGCAATGGTTGCGATAGCAAATTAGCAGACAGCTGTGCGAAGTAACGATAGTAGTTATTTCGACCATATAGACAGAACACGATAGCCTCGCACCCAGACTAACCGAACGCATACTCTCGCACCCGGCTTGCCCGGTCGGCCAGCGCCCTTTTGGACTGGGCTGCCAAAGAGTGTACGTCGGCGACCAGCAGGCATGACAAGCGTCAGCTCTAAGACTCCGAAGTGCAAAAATGTGCCCGTTCACTCGGATCCAAAGTACATGAAGGCATCTGGATGGCACTGCGTCGTGTTTGGATGCCAAAACAACCAGCGCATAAGGAGCGGGTTACTTAGCGCTGTTCGCAAAGAGCACACGCAGGGAATCGTGATGGTGCGGTGTTTTCAACTTGCACCGATTTCCATCCACAACGAAGAACGCCAAGCTGCACCACCGGCGGATAGCTGCAGTCAATAGGAAGAACTAGCAACACAGTAAAAATGTACGAATGAGTATCGCAGGTGATGCTCGGCAATTGCATGCTTTCAAAACATTTTAACTCAGAGGGGACCGACCATTAAAAATGCATTTGAAAAGAAACAGAGAGCACAAAACGAAAAGACCGGAACGAGCGAAGATACTGTTTCAGGGGAGCAGGCCCCGTCTCTAGAACAGCCCCTACTGCTCCCCCGGGAAAATAAGTGAGGATATTTTGAAGGTAGAGCGCCGTAAGGCGCGAGAATGGTATAATCCGGCATGACTAATATAGCCCGAGCACCGCAGGCCCGTGAAAATGTTTCCCATGTACTGCGCCTATGCGAGGAGAATAGGTGACGCCAACAAGGAATTTACCGCATGCTTCTGAGCACTTATGGGAGAAACACCGCTTTCCGCGAAACTCGTCGCAAAGCACACGCCCGGGCAAAATTTTCCCGCGTGATTCATGTTGGAAAGTAGAATTTTCATAAAGCTTTGTCGCACCACCTTTAATTATATGTGGCACCAACACAGTGCTGTATATTCCTTCACAGGTCACGTGCCGAAAATACGGAGATGTTACAGCTCACACGTGTTCTAGCATAAAGCACGCGGTTTGTACAAACGTAATGGCGTGCTTACCCGATGTATTCGCTTATGCAGTCGCCACGGCACTCAGTGTGGCCATTGAGGACTTGCATGAGGTCTTGAAGTTTGATTTTATCGAGACAGCGAAAATGACAGGTTAGAAAAAACGCGAAACACGCCTTCCGCCCAGCTAAAAAGCCCAAGTTTCGCTTTCGCGCTGGGTCACATCTCCCGGTGTGGCAGCCAAGGCCTGCTACTTCGCGGCGCTTGGGATAGGTGGCGCGACCGGCGCTCACCAATATGGCGGCGCACTTTGAATTCACGGTGTCCTGGTTCAATATTAGGTTCAATAAGTTTATCATGCATAATAAAATAGAATAGAGTGCATCATATTTATAAAGTTGGAACCCCAGAACTCAAAGCGAGTTGATGAAGGAGTCTCTATGATAGATAGTGTTATTTATATCCTCTTAACAATATCATATAGATGAGTGCACATTAAAAAAAAATAATACAAGACTTTGTACAAAACATCAGAGAAAACAAACATTTGAGAATTTAGGAAATGTACAGGAAAGACTGGTGCGTACGAGCTTGAAAAATACTGAAAGTATTATGATGAAGTGATGTCTTTGGGTAGGGTATTTCAAAGACTCGCTGCTGTATTCGTAAAGGAAATGCTTGCATTATTTGTGCATTTACATGAAACCGTAAACGCCGCACGGTTACGAGTTCACTTTTATTTTAAGCCAATCACTAGGGCTACGACTCGAGATATGACTTTGTACAACCTAAATACTGTCTCAAGGTGGCTACGTGAGTTACTTAACAGCAATTGTTAATCTTATCATTTTGCAAAAAAAGAAGCTGAGGTGGCAATACAGTTGTAGGTGTAGCGTTACCCGTTTATCTAACTTTTGCTTGAAAAAGATATGTACTGTCTAGTACTGACCGAAAGCAAAATAAAATAAAAGTCACCTGCCACTACCGACAACCACCGTCGAAACATTACCCTTTTCATTCGCATCAGCCTGTGAAAAAATTCGCAGTTCCGCCCGAAAGGCGAAGCAATCGTTGCGATAGCAAATTAGTAGATAGCTGTGAGAAGTAAGGATAGTAGTTATGTCGACCGGACAAGCTTGTAAACATTCGCTTACTAACTAAATTATCAATGCTAGAATGTGTAAGCGTGACTCAACGAGGACGAAGAAAAAAAATACAGATACACAGAGACAGCGCTGCCTTTGTGTGTCTGCTTCTTTCCACGTCCCCGTTAAGACATTCTATAATGGATTCAAACCAACTAGCTCACCAAAGTGTTGTAAATAAATTAACCAGCGCAGGTCACGCACGCACAGGCAAAGGTGAACACATCTAGCTCTCTGAGCGCGGAAACTCGCTGTCACAATTCTCGTATAAGGAATCGCGACAGCCACAGACGAATTGACCTCCATGCATCTCTCGCTTCAACGCGAATGGAACGTCGAAAGCACATGGCTTACAAAGCTATCCGCACTACGCTAACTCTGCTAACACTGCAGATCGCTTTGAAGTGAGGCCCTCGCAGGCGCACTGTTTGGCCACGTCGCAGATCGCTTTCAGACACACGAGCGCCGGCAACGTGTGCGTATGGAGTTCGCCAAATGCTATGTTCAGACTACGTTCGTAAGGCGCCGATTTTTCGTAACATACGTAAGCGGAAGCGCAACAAGCGTATGCGTCTAGTTCAGACTGCGAACGTAAAGGTAACAACGTGCGCAATTCTCGCAAAAATCGTGGGTAAGAGTGTTAAAGGGTCGGCAACATTTACGACTGTTATGTTACGACCGTTGCGACACAGCCAATGACCGATAAGCTTTCGGCTTTCAACAACCGGTGACGACACTTCCGTCCTCCCGTTTGCAGACAGCTCCGGGCGCGGGAAGACCCATTCCGCCATTCAGTGCGCACGATTGGCTGTGTTCGTGAAAATTTTTGCAGTGCGCCTTGCGAGACTGTTTTCAGTTCTTCTGGTTTATCCGCCGAGGAAATCGATCGCCGCAGATGCGTGCTCCGAACATCGATGATTGCTCTCATTAGGTTTTCAAGGAAGCGGCACTGCTGGGGCGACATGCGCATGATGTTATGAAACATCGCAGCGTCACCAACTCGGAGCTTGGCGAAAAGGTTGTGAAAATCGCCGTCCACGGCCCTGTCGAGAAATACTTGCCGCACCCAAACCCTTCTGCGTCGCCTTCGTTGTCTTTGGGCGATTGAATACATGACTGTAAGTTTGTTTTGAGCGTCAATTTCTTCGATCTCGGCCAGCGCTCGCATGTTGGCAGGCGCCATATTGGACCGCTGGTGACGTCGATTCTGCAGCTCCAAATTTGATTGGCTTGTTGTAAAAGCCGTAATTTAAGCAGCAGTAAATGTGAACAAAAGGTGCCGGCTTAACTGCCGTAACGTTTTTTACAGCCGTTACGTTCGATACGCCAAAAGAGCTGTTACGTGCGTTACGACCGTAGTGTGAACATAGCAAAAGGCGTCTACTACGGCGTTCGCGATTCGCGTGGGAAACGCCGTAGGAGACGCCACGGTTGTTTTCACTCTGTACGGAGCGGCGGGCGAGGAGGACATTGAGGCACTCTAAAACGTCCCTCCTCCCTCGGCTGACCCCTGTTCCTCACGCGTGCCAGAAGCAGGCCCGCGATAAGGGAGCCTACCGCGCTCGCGTAAGCGAGATTTAACCGCGTTCGCCAGCTCACCCTTACCCGCTTTCACTCATACGGAACCTCACGGCGACGCCGACGGCTGAAATGCGCCTGGAGTGTCCATATACTTGCTATCGCGATAAAACTTCACGCAATCACCCATGCCTTGCACGAAATTGGCTCTTGCTCTACCTATCGATGGTACTTAAATGCGACCTCCAGCGTATACAACGCTTGTTGTACGCTCGCCTCGGCTATATGTACGTTGACTGTACAACCTGATATCTCTGAAAATTAAATGCGTTTGATAAGGCATTCACAAGCTCGTTTTGAATACTTCTTAACATCACTTTGCGGTAATGGGAAACGCCTGAACTTCAACGTCCTGATGTCTGCAACTAATGCATATTTACTTTACCCCAGCTGTGTTATGCGTTGTGGTGAATTCTGAAACCTTCACGGTTCCTTTTCCATGATAGTGGTGGTAGCAAGTGCTTGGTCTCTTTTTCTCCTTTTGAATTAACTGGTTCTGTATATCTTCGGTTGCTTCACCGTCGTTGGCTCTGCATCATAAATGATTTCAATGTAGCACGTGGTTTACAAGAAACATTTATTCCCATGCTTTGTATTTGCTTTCACTCTGAATATTGTGTCAACGCGCTCTTAACTAATTAACGAAGCGCTGCGTTGCCTATTCAGACTCGGGGCACAAAATCAGGGTATACAACATTCGGTTTAATTCTGCATTATGGGGCAAAGGCAATAGTAGTAAAAATGATTCTGACTTTAAAAAAGAAAGTAAGACATAAAAGCAATATGCTCTTAACTGATTCGGGAAGTGAATTCTCAGCTATGGCGCCTTCCAATATCTAACTCGCGTGTTCCCGTGAAATTATCGAGACGTCTGCTTGTTTAATGATGGAACCTGTGAAATGCACAATGTGCAGTCAGTGGTAAGACGCGAGCATAAAAACAATGAATCCCTAATTATTTCCGGAAGTCGGACACATGTCCCCTATTGTACAGTGCGCTTTCCTTGCGCACACTGACACCACAGAAGTAACTATAGGGGACGCGCACAAGTGGAAAATCGCACGCACACACTTCAGTCACGCCTGCAGTGGAAGCAGGCTTCTCCGGCACGAGTTCCGCCTGAGGTTCCAACGGACGCCGCAACGCGGCTTTCAGTGGCGGCCCATAGGGCCGTGGCAGCCTTTAAGCTTTACGTGAAGGCTTTGCTTAGTAGAAAATGAATTTAGTGAGTTGGTGAGCATTTGCGTTGAAAAATTCAGCAAGTAGGTAGTGCAACCATAAGAAACACGACGTCATACTTGTAACTAGGATGCAAGTGGGACACAAAGCGAATAAAACAGTTTGCAGAATGGCATTATAGGATTTCCCCGCTGCACGACATGAAAATTGCAATCACAAAGACGCTGCCGTAGGACTCAGTTCGTGTTCCGTGCCGCAACTCCTCCTCGCTGCCAGATTTCTTTTCCTTGAATCACACAATATTCGTTCGTTGTCCCTATTAATAAAGCGCTGACAAAGCGTATCACAGTCCTCCACACAAAGGCTCCATAGTGATGCAAACTATCTACTAACGAGAGCAATACGAGCGGGAACGCAGGAGCGCCTGTCAGATAGCACCGTACCCTTCCTTGAGCGAGACGGGGCGGCCGCCGCCGGAACCAAAGTGGAAAGGAGGTCGCTGTTCTAATAATTGTTGGCACTCCCACCATGCGTCTCTCTATAGAAAGTGCGCAACTTCGCATTGCCAACGCACATTGATAAAGCTGTCTGCTGTCGCGGTTACTGATAGCTTAGTGCCCCGAAGTGTGGCGAATAGCAACACTGTTTCGAAGCATCAACAACCGAGAGCTACTTCCCTCGGAAATCCGCCCACCGCTCTGGAACACGGGATACGACGCAATGCATAAGATATACATCAGGTCCTATGGGGGCATATCTGGAAATACCTTACGCTAAACGCAGAAACGAGCGCCTTAGAGCTGAGCTCTCAAGAAAATCAAAATAAAAAGGATGACCGAAAATATAAATTACTCGCTGTAAGATACGGTACACGCAACCAAGTTATCGGCTATCGGCGGCAAGTGAAATGCCGTAAACTGGAGTTTTCGCAAAATGCAGGCGTGTTGGAAGCGTCAACAGTTAGCGGAACAGCGTCCCCATTTCCCCTCTGTTTTCCACAGCGCCATCCGCGCATCGCTGTAACTCGGTTTCGAGGTTATTCGCCTAGCGCTCGCGTGTGAAGCCTCATATCGCTCACGACATTACATGCGAAACAGGATACTGACCGCCAATTCAGCCATCTCGAGATTTCTTTATTTCCGGTATGCCAGCAGCCTCTCCAGCACACTGAAATCATGGCCCACTTATCCATGCAGACGATACTTGAAAGGGGTCCCTAGTACGTGTCGACTCACAGAGCAGTGAAAACACTTTGGCACATCTTCAGCAACAGGGGCCTGCGCGAGTGCGTGTAAATGCGTGATATTTATAGCGAGTCCGCGCGAGCATGGCAAATGCGTATTCAATAGCTATCCCTGTATTTTTGCTATTCTCCTGCTACCCTCGCGCAGTGCACGACGGAGAACCAGATAACCATGTACATAATATTTCCATTTCGCCATTTTTTTTGTTTTGTGATGAAGCACATCAGTATCAGGAGAATTATGTGCGAAATTGTTTCACCGCTATTTTGCAAGAGAGATTCCTCAATCATATCTCGTAGACAGTGTATTATCCTTGATAGAGTGTACTACTCACCCTTCAATTCTTGCTTAGGGCGTAAACTTGACGCGGGAATCACACTAATCGAGTTTCTTCGGATTCTTTTCGTTGACAAACACACAACGCTCACTTTAGTTCCGCGAGCACGACTTCCATGAAATCCCACACGCACTTTTTTGCGGGCCCGACAAACTTCACCCTTAGTTGTTTTGTAAAACCACACAAGCACAACGACTATGAAATACGCACTTGTAAATTAGGATGCTTGCCCAGACCGCGTCCGGTCAGCAACTTCGCGGCGTAAAGTCTCGCGTCACTGCTTCATTGCGGCGCCTTCTGGCAAACAGCCTCAAGACACTCACACACCACGAAGACATAGTGCACGATTCGCTGACTGGCTGTCACGTAGCAAGCAGGGCAATATTATCTGGGCTGCAGGAGCGTCTTTACAGCCCGACAAACACGCGAAATTTTCGGGCAGAGCAGTTTTCTGACGTTGCTGACGAATAATCGAACGCTATGGGATCGCTCTTAGGATGCGACATACGCGATCACAGAAACAGATTAGTACCTCTCGACTTCGATAATTAATTACAAATTGCCTAAAAAGATCTCAATAATGAAAAAAAATTACTGGCAGCTACTCCCTTGTACGAGAAACATGCATCAGGTTTTCCTCCAGTATCGTAATAGCTCTTCCTTTTTTTAAATCTGGGTGCATTAGAGTTCATTAGGACACCCTAAGCATATTTATGACCTCTTCGTGCAAGTCACGATGCTTCCATACCTAAGAAATGTTGTAAAATATTAGAAGAGTTCTTTTTTCGTTTTCATGAGTCGTTACTATTGCTTCCTGGAAAGAGAAGCAGTGCTGAGACATACATCATTGACGCGCATTTTAGACGCCGTTGGCAAAAGTGTCTGCCAAAGGGGTCACTGAAGCCTACAAGATTTTCTCCGGGTCAAAAAAGCAGGCAAAGCAATATGAAGTGAAGAGAACACAGAGGAACATATTTATACTCTAGGGATAAGCCATCCAAACATTTAGAAATAATTTGTGATTGGCTACTTCCTTCTCTTTGAAAAATGTAATAACTTTGTCCTGTGTGTACATTCAAATATATTGTGTATGTTCCGGATGTTACAGTAATAATGTAAAACAGTGTTGAAATAAGAAAACACGGATGAGGCATCCGATGCTAGTGCTTTTAATGCACTTGTACTCTTATTGTCAGCATTTCCAGAAATAAAGCGAAAGCATGAATGAAATGTCGCGCACGTCCGCGGCAATAATGATGCAACAAGCTATAAGCCACATTAAGTTATTTAGTGAAAAGGCAAGTCAAAAGAAACCTCAAATGATGTGAATTACAGAACTGTGGTAATGACATTCTATGTGTTTATAGGGTGGGAGGCTTCGGCATCGCCGGTAGGGGAGGGGGAGGCTCTTCCTCCTCCAGAAAACTCCGGAGGTGGCTCGGACGCGAGAGGCACCTCGATAGACGGCGCCTACGAGTCTGTGTGTGGTCGTTTCATTCTAAGAACATGTGCACAATGTACACACCTCGAACTCCCTTTATGAAGACCTGCTTGGTTGACGACTATTTTAGTGGCTGCAATGTGGCGAAAGGGCAGCGTCTGCTCAGCTATGTAGGTGACGCGGGTCAGTAATACGTGTGTGCCATCAGAAAAAAAATGGTCAGCTCAAACGACGCATGTTGGCTAAAGTAAGTTTTGCAGTTTCGCATAAACTGTCTGCAACCAATTCGTGCTGTGTCTCTTGGCGACCACGGACTTCCATCGGCACTGTCCGGAAATGAAAATTTTCAACTCATCGCACAAATACGAAATGCGTAGACAACTTTATTATTGCGTCCCCTGTAATATATAATAAAGTCATCAGCGTAAAGAGGTTGGAAATATTTTAACATTGTTCAAGACATGGATGTAGAAAGCATTACTAATCAGTTCTGTTTCAGCAATTCCTGCGCGGCCAATACGCGGGCGTGTATGTCGCAGTAACTCGATCGATGTTTCGGTGCAGTTGTGATGCAAGAATCAACTCCGGTCATGTTCAATGCATCATTCACATATTCAATTTCTCAGCCCACTTCAACCCATGCAAGCACATGCAACCAAAGTTGATTTCATTCTTAGGCAACGAACCCACAAATGAAACACGAGAAAGACAGTACAAGCGCTGGTCTAACTGGAAGTTTTTGTTTGATGAAAAATTATTATACCCGGCAATCATAAAATTCAAGCCAATTACACGCAAAAATCATCACACGTTCACGAGCGATAAATGAAGCCGAATTATTCGTGTGCCGGTTGCTTACTTACTTTGTTCGGCGCACAGCAGTAATGCACGTCTGTCGTCTACCTTTTACGTACCATTTTCTTGGAAACATATAGAATTCCATTGGTGGCATCAACCCTTTTGTGTTGACGTTGCTCCTGTGGCTGTTACCAACGCAATAAAAAATTTGCAACCAGCCATTGCAAACCAGAAACCTTTTCCGCGCACCGCGAACTCAGTGCTCGCACGACCTTGAAGTGATCAAGCGCCGGAAACTCACACCTGTGGGAGTTGAAATCATTCCGCCAGGTGAGAAACAAGCCCTTGCGTCTGGGATGAAACTTGAATTCCGGCACTGCCCCGCTAATCGGGAGATCGCGAGAGGATGCGCGTAGGGTGACTCGTGGGCGCGATTCGCAGCAGCCGCAGACAGACATCTGCTCACGCAGCGCTTTGTTTCCATACAGACGACGTTTGCTACTCTTGCGCCGCGTCGTCGCAGTGGTCGCTGCAAAAAGCCTCGTGCACGTGCTACTGCACGGCACTAACCTTTTCTTCTCACGCTTTCGCCATACCATCCTCCGCCTCCCCCCCGCTTTCGGCTTCGCACTCTCTTCCTTCTCGCCACCTTTCTCCCCCCCTCCGCTGCTCTCCGCGTTCGCTCATCATTCGCTGTGCTTGTTCACTGGGCTACGCAGCCGGACGCCGACGTCGGAGCTCGCCGCAGGCAGCGGGTGCCTACGAGCTGCGCTCTAAAACATTTAACCAAATGTACTAAATGTTTTGGCATTCCCGCATGTAACCCGTCTTAAGTTGATCTACCGGTGTTTTCTACGAATTGTGGAAGATATTAGGTTCAATAAGTTTATCATGCATAATAAAATAGAATAGACTGTATCACATTTCTGCAGTTGGAGTCCCAGAACCCATAGGGAGTTGATGAAGGGGGCCCTGTGATAGTGTTATTTATATCCGTGTAGCAATATCATATAATATATGAGTGCATACATTAAAAAATTAAGGCGAGGCTTTATACAATACATCACAGAAAACTAACTTTTTGAGAATTTATTAAATGTACATGAAATACTCGTGCAACGAGCTTGAAAAACACTGAATGTAATATGGTGAAGTGATGCCTTTAGGAAGCATATTTCAAAGACTCGCTGCTGTATTTCTGTATTTGTAAACGAAATGTTCCCATTCTTTGGGCATTTACGTGAAACCGTTAACGGAAACATAGCTGTGGAGACTGTAGGACTTCTCTGTGGAGCCAGTCTCTAGGGCAGGGCCTCGAGATACGACTTTGCAGAAACTAAATAACGTCTCAAGGTACTTACGTACGTTACTTAACAGCAATGGTTAATCTTATCATTTTGCGAAAAAAAAAGCAGAGGGGGCAATACAGTTGTAGATGTAGCGTTAACCCTTTATCTAATTTGTGCTTAAAAACAATATATACCGTCTAGTACTGGCACAAAGCAAAATAAAATAATAGTCACCAGCCGCTACCGACAACCACCGTCGAAACATTAGCCTTTATATTCGCGTTAGGTCGTAAAACAATTCGCATTTCCGCCCGTAATGCGAAGCAGTGGTTGCGATGGCAAATTAGTAGATAGCTGTGCGAAGTAAGTATTGTAGTTATATGGACCCTTTAAGCTTGTAAACATTCGCTTACTAACTAAATTAACAAAGATAGAATGTGTGCGTGACTAAACGAGGACGTAGAAAAAAAATGGCTGTGGCTTAGCTAAGGTTAAGCCCAGGATGCGAAGCATACTAGCCTTTATTTTAACGCGACAGCGTTAAGGAGCTCGTGTCGCAGAAAAGCCGGTGTCGTCGGCGTCGGCTCAGGCATGCGTCGCTTGCACAGGCGCACATTTCGTTGTCGCACCGAACGCTGCGTTGCTCGACGCTCACCGCGTCCGATGCGGGGCGCGTAGTCGCTGCGCCGTAGCAGAGTCCTTCCATGTTTGGAAAGCATGGAAGGACTCTGGCCGTAGTCTTACACCCCTTGGCGGGCCGACGGGAACGCTGTCGCGTTACACTCTTGAAGGCGAAGCTTAAGCGTCCGCTTTGCAGCTGTTATGACGTCATACGATAGCTACGCGGCCGCGCGCGGGGCAGCAAGAAAGAGCGTGGTTGCGCGGCTAGTATGCTTCGCATAAAAACATACACAGAGAATGCGCTGTCTTTGTCTGTCTGTTTCATTCCACGTCCACGTTCAGTCGCGCTTGCACATTCTATATGGATTCAAACCAAGTAGCTCGCCCAATTGTTGCAACTAAATTAACCAGCGCTGGTCACGTGCGCACAGGCAAAGATGGTCACATCTAGCTGGATGAGCAAGGAAACTCGCTGTCAGAATTCTCGAGGGAGGAATCGCGACAGCTGAGACGAAATGACCTTCATGCATCTCTCGCTTCAACGGAACGGAACATCGAAAGCGCATCGCCTACCAAGCTATCCGCACTACGCCCACTCTGCTAACATCGCAGGTTGCTTTCAAGTGAGGCCCGCGCAGGCGCACAATTTGGCAACGTCGCAGGTCGCTTTCAGACACACGAGCGCCGGCAACGTGTGCCTATGGCGTTCGGTAAAGGCTTCTACTACGGCGTTCAAGATTCGCCTAGAAAACGCCGTAGTAGACGCCGCGGTTGTGTCCACTCTCTACGGAGCTTCGTCTGAGGTGCACATCGAGGCGCCCCAACAGCCGCCGGAGACGAAAACCCCACCTCCCTCGCCTGACCCCTCTGCCTCGAGCGCGACAGGACAGATAACGCGACCGGACCGCATTCATCGCTCGCGCAAACGAGATTGAACCGCGTTCGCGAGCTCACCTTCACACGCTTTCATTAATACGGAACCTCACGGCAACGCCGACGGCAGAAATTCGCCTGGAGTGTTCATCTGCTTGCTATCGCAATAGAACGTCACGAAATCACCCATGTGTTGGACTAAATTGGCTCTTGTTCTATGTATTGATGGTACTGAAATGGGACCTGCAGCCTATACAACGTTTTTTGTACCCTCGCCTCAGCTATCTGCATGTTTACTGTACAGCGTGCTGTCTGTGAACATTAGAGGTGCTTGAGAAGGCATTTAACCTTGTTTTGAGTGCCTTCTAACATCACTTTACGGCAATGGGAAACGCCTGAACTTCGACGCGCTGATGTCTGCAGCTATAGCATACTTTCTCTAAGCGAGCTGTGTTATGAGTTGTGGTCAATTCTGAAACATTCATGTTTCTTTTTTCTTGCTAGTGCTGTTAGCGAGTGCTTGATCTCTTCCTTCTTTTGCATGAAATTGGTCATACGTCTTCGGTTGCTTCACCGTGGTTGGGTCTGCTTTGTAAATGATATTAATTTAGCACGCGGATTACAAAAATTAATTAATCCCATGCTTTGTATTTGCTTTCAAACGTCATATTGTGTCAAACCACTCTTATCTAATTAAAGAACAGCTGCGTTGCCTTTTCAGACTCGTGGCATTACGACAGGCAATACAAGATGCGCTTTAATTCTGCAGTTGGGTTCGAGGGTGACACCATTAAGAATGGTGGTGACACTAAAAAAGAACTTAAGACATAAAAGCAGCGTGCTCATGACTGATTCAGGAGTCAAGTTCTCAGCTATGGCGTCTTCTAATATCTCACTCACATGCTCGAGTAAAATCATCGAAACGCTCTACATGTTTGACGATGAAACATATGTGAACTCTATGCAGTGCAGACCCTGGTAAGACGCAAGCATAAAAACAATCAACCCTTAATTATTGCCGGAATTCTACATGTGCTACATTTCTCAAACTAATTGTGCTCGTTTGCAAGCTTTACCGTCGCCGGCTTCTCACGTGGCCGCACCTGTACAAACCATTCGCAGGCGTGATGGCACTGCCTCAACCTGCCATAAAAAAAAAAAGCTGCCTGTAAACGAAGCAAGTGTGTGCATAGAGAACGTTGGTTCACGGGCCAACGAATGAAGAGATTCGCCGCCGGTACCTCGTAATGAGAGCGCTATATTGGCGGTGAACTCTACTTCGTAGACAAGCTTCATGATGCTCATCTGCAGCAAACACTCTGCGCGTAAGGGGACGACGTCGTTCCAGAGAGCCACCAACTCGGACACATGTCCACTATTGTGCAATGCGATTTTCTTGCGTACACTGACACCGTAGAAGTAACCATCTTGGACGTGCACAAGCGGCAAATAGCACGCGCACACCTAAGTCATGCCTGCAGTGTTGTCGTCTCCCGCACGAGGGCCTGCTGCGGTCCCAACGGCCGCCGCTACGCGGCTTTTAGTGGCGCCCCCTATAGTCGCTCCACATGACGTCTATTTGGAAAGCTTGGATGCGTTTTGTAGAAAATCACAAGGAACAAGTCGTCTTCCTTCTTGTGATCGTCTACAAAGCGCATCCAATCTTTCTAAATACAACGAACCAACTTGCCAAATTACGCATTCTGCATGACGTCTAGGACAATGGCAGCGTTTAGGCTTTACGGGAAGGTTTTATTAGAAAAGGAATTTAATAGGTTGGTGAGCATTTGTGCGGAAAATTCAGCAAGTACGTGCTGCAACCCCGAGACACACGACTTCATAGGTTTCGTTTAACAAAGATGCAAGCGACACAGAGAGGGAATAAAACATTTTGTAAAATGGACTTAATTATGGGATTGTCCCTTTGCACGACATGAAAACTGCGATCACACAGCTGCCGTCGTGTGACTCAATTGCCAGACTTCTCCTGCTTGAATCACATTATATGCGTTGATTGTGGGTTTTTTTAAAGTACTCACAAAGCGTGTTACACTCCCCCGCATGCAGGTTTGATAGGGCTGCAAACTATGTACTATCGTGAACAGTATGAGCGGGAACACAGGAGCGCGTCAGGTAGCATCGAACCCTTCAAGGGGAATACGTGCTGGCCGCCGGCGGAAACAAAGTAGAAAGGAGGACGCTGTTCTAATAACTGTTGGCACACTTACCATGCTCCTCTTTATGCAAAGTCCGGAACTTCGCATCGCCAGCGCACATTACTAAAGCTGTTTGATATTGTTGTTAATGATAACATTGTGCACCGAAGGGTACGTGGCCAATAGCAGCACTGTTTTGAAGCGTAAACATTCGAGAGCTATTTCCCTCGGAAATCCGCCCTCCTGTCTGCAACGCGGGATACAATGGGCTGCATACGATATAGATCAGGTCCTATGGGGTTATATCTGAAAATACCTTACGCTAAACACAGAAACGACCGCCTAATACCTGCGCTCTTAAACACCAAATAAAAAGCATGACCGAAAAAAAAATGACTCGCTGTAAGATACGGTACACGAAACCAAGTTATCGGCTATCGGCGGCGAGTGAACTCCCGCAAGCGGTCGTTTTCGCAAAATGCAGGTGCGTTGGAAGTGTCAACAGTGGGCGGAACAGCTTCTTAATATGCCCTCTGTTTCCGACAGCGCCATACACGTAGCGCGATAACTCGGTTTGGAGACTATGTGCCACGCACTCGCGTATTGCCGCTAATATTGCTCACGATAGTAAATGCCAAACAGGGTACTGACCGCCTATTCAGCATCTAGAGATTTTTTTTGCTTAGGTATACTAGCAGCTTCTTCAGAGGACTGAGATGAGAGACCGCTTCTGCATGCAGACGATACTTGAAAAGGGTCCCCACTGCTTGTTGAATCACAGAGCAAGGAAAACACTTTGGCATATCTTCAGAAACACTGGCATGTGCGAGTGCTGATGCGTAATATTTTTAAGCGAGCCTACGGGAGCACGGCAAATGCGTATTCACTAGCTATCCGTGTAACTTTGCTATTCTCCTGCTACACTTGCTCAGCGGAAGATAGAAAACCAGATGAACATGTAGATTTCTGTTTCTCCATCTTTTATTTTGTTATGAAGCACATCGGTATCAGGAGAATCATGTGCGAAACTGTTTAGGCAACATTATTTTTGAAGGGAGGTTCACCAACCATATCTCGTAGAAAACTGTATTATCGTTCATACAGGGCACTACTCACTCTTTAATGCTTCCTTAGTGCTTAAACCTGACGAGGGAGTCGCACAAATCGCGTTCTTTCTTCGGATTCCTTTTCTTCACAACCTTACAACGCTCACTTTGGTTCCGTGAGCACGACTTCCATGACACACGGCACGTACTCACTTGCGGGCATGACGAAATTCCCCGTTAGTTGTTTCGGAAACCACAAAACGAACACGACAAAGAAACACACACGGGTAAATTGGGAAGCTTGTCCAGACCGCATCAACTCAGCAACTTCATGGCGTAAAGTCTCACGGCACTGCCTCATTGCCGCGACTTCTGTCAAATAGCCTCAAGATGCTCACACACCACACGGACATAGTGCACAATCTGCTGACTGGCTGTCACATAGCAAGCACAGCAATATTATCTCGGTTACGGGAACGTCTTTACAGCGCGAGAAACATGGGAAATCTAGAAAATTCCACATAAGCTTCAAAGACTACGCTACACCTCACAACGCGCGCGCAAAAAGCGCCTGCCTGGCGACGGCACCTGGCGTACTGACGTTACTCACGTGATGGCTACCAACACGCCGTCTTATCACAATAGTATACGACGTGTCGAGATTGCAGCAGTGCCTGATGTTCACCCCGGCGATCTTTCGCACGTAAATATCAGGATCGCGGGGAATTCTGAGTGCCGCCTGTATCACGTCAAAGCGTCGCCCGGGCTTCGTTGTGCCCTTTCGAAGAAGGACGCGGCGAGTCTATTTGAAATCAGTGGGTGACCGCCAGCGGGCGACGTCCCGAAATAATACTGTCCCATATAAAAAGGACAAAGGGCAATCGTTATTGTCAGAATACCAGCGGGCGTTCAGGAGTTCTCGCGCGGCCGCCCCTCCGCGGTTAAAATGAACACGTCCTACACGCCGCGTTATAATAGGAGCGGCCAGGCCATCATGTAATCCCGCCATTATATTCCGCCTCTTCAGAAGGAAGATTCCTTCACCAAACATTGCTTCGCTCTCAGAATGCCGTGTAAAATATTTAAAAGAATGAAGTCGATGATCAAGTTGATGGTATCTTGTGAGCACTGTCTACCGCACAGATAAATTGGTGCGGTAAATAAATCAAATCGATTAAATTCTGAGGTTGTACGTGTAAAAACGATGATCTGATCTTGAAACATGCAGTATTTGGGAACTCCAAAATAATTTTGGCCGTCTGGGGTCCTTTAAGTTGCACATTGAAATAAGGACAGGCGAGTGTTTGCATTTCGCCCCCATTGGAATGCAGTCGTCGAGGACGGGTATCAAACGGACGACCTCGTTATTAGCAGAGCAACATTAGTTTACTCATCGGGGCGATGTTGTGTAATAAGAAAATCGCGTTTTAGTGGATCAAACGCAGACTCAACATACGTTTTTGCGAGGTATCTTTTCCGTAAGATCACACGTGAAGACCTTTATTGTTAGTAGTTTAGAGCTGTGGCTACAATTAAAGCTATATTCTTCGTTCACTACATAGTTATCGTACCGGGAGCATTCTTTTGGTTCGCCTGTAACTCCATCATCCATCTCCTTCTCCCTGTGTTTTGCTTGGCACCTAAAATATCCCAATGATCCTTTCCAAGAGTTTCCGACGTCGACGTCTGGGATTAAGTAGATTGTGGTTACTGGCTACTTCACCCGTTTAGCTAAAACGAAAAACGCTGCCCCTGGTCAATGCGGACCAAGTGGGACATTTTTTTTTTTTTGTAGACAACGTCCTGTGACGACGAGGCGCAGTCAGCCGCAATACCTGGCGGGGTCTCCAATGCGTGGCGGAGCTACGCTAAACTACGGTAGTTTTATTTGGGGACCTACAGCAAATCTCCGTTGCTGCGCCCTCTACCGTCACGCCACGTGGTATCGAGGCACCACGGCACTTCCGCACCATGCGCGCCTTGCACAGTCTCGACACCGCGTTGTGCGACGATAGACGGCGCAGCCGTGCAGCTTTGTATCGCTCCGCCACGCATTGCAGGAAGCCGCAAACCTTTTGCAGTTCATCATCGACATAGCAGAGGCGTTCACGGAAGAGCGTACATAAGCGATCTTGCCGGGCAGCCAGACAAGCCACTGCAGGACAAGTACATGCATCTGGCTGACGAAATGGTTTCGTTCAGCTCCTGAAAAAAGCTCTTGCCGACATGTTAGAAATTTATGGGCGTCCAGCACAAGGCTAAGGATGCCGTTCTTTAGTACACACATGGCCGTGCAAGAAACAAGGTCGAGGACACCGTTCAAGTTGGTTTGCGGAAGGAAATTTCCTTCAATCCACCAATCAATCAATCGTGCGACATCATTTTACGTCGTGCTACTAAAAGTCAGCGACGAGTTTTATCTCTACGTCGTGGTATATCTCGAGGAGCCGCAAGGTTTGCCCGCCTTCGCACCAGTTAACAGCGAATGATTGACAGCCGACACAACACTCTTCGACAATGATGCGTGCAACTCAAGCTGTGCGATCGTGCTTCGGTTGGGATACACATAAACCTAAGCGGAAATAGTGAACAGCTATTTCGTGGTTAATTCTGGCTGTCCTACCACAGCACGACGTCTTGGCCCAATGGAGAATATACAAAGTCGTGCACGATGATGCCTATTTATTTATGGCGGTGCCGCGCAATAGCTGGTGTCGTGCACGTAGTCCACCCTCTACCACTGTATGCCAAGCTCAAGAACTATGCAACGTTCACCATTTAAAGCATTTTGGTAATTCATCTTCTTGATTAAACTTTGCTCGCCCATTTCTAGGTTACATTTTCATACATTGCATTGGACGTTTGCCGGTGATATTCTTTCACTGAATTATCGCAGCTACCAAGTTATTCCTCGGCTTTTGACGCACTTGCATACAACATTTCTCGATTGTTGGCGCTCATTCTGTAACAAGACTGTCTCAGCAAATCCCATTTTGCGCAAGACGCGAATAGTTTTGCATATATACGAATTTACCTTGGCATCAACAATGTTTCAAGAATGTGCGGAAATACATGTGTGCATAGCGGTCAAACATGGCCGGAGGGTTCACGTCTGAAGTCCGTGGACTGCGCCTGCCACCATCGTTGCGATTTGTGGCCGCTTTTCTCTCTACGCACCAGTTCACCGAAGATGAGTACATAATCCTTGGTTTTCTGTATTGACAGCATTTATTTCTGTCGCATCACTGCAACGTAACCATCTCTACATGCAGCAGGTGTACTTATAGTAGGCTTTGCGCTAATGAATGTTAGGTCATTCCTCAGTGTAATCCAAAAGAGCTTGCATAAATTCTCATTTGTTCTGAAGAATGAAAGCTTCTTATAACCCCGCCCTACGATGGCTTCTCCATGAAAATGCGTGAACATCAAAATTTTAAACACGAGTTCTTTGCAGGCAGGAATAAAACCGAGGAATAAACCAGCCTCCGAGTGCATCAACAGTGCCGACTATAGCGACCACTAGAGACCGCCTTGTCACAACCCACTTTGAAGTTGAAGCGCATAGGACCCATATAATTCATCATGCCAGGACTCCTCGCCACCACGTAACCTCCCTACCAGCGAACACACCACGCACCTATTTCAGCCAAACGACAACCGCACGTGGCGAATTTTCGCCAGCTTGTTTCACACCGTCTGCGAGACTTTCGATTCATCCATGGTGCCTCGCTCAGCCAAAAATCAACCTGACAGTACCTGGCCTCACGAAAAATGCTGACGTCATAGGACAGGATAAACGTCAGCCTGCCGCACCGGTTCGCATACGGGTTCAGTGGTGTGAACGATTGTGAACACAACCTGTTTGAAATACGGCTCCAAAGATCTCTTGATATGAAGTGAAGCATACGGAACCGTATGTTTCTTGAACTAACTTAAAACGATTTGCCTGCTCGCTAATACTACGCGCCTGCGGCAGTGAAATGTACAAGGAATTGCTCTTGCTGAAGCTATCGCCCGGTTTGTACCTCCTTCCTCGTAAGCAAATATGAAAATGCTTAAACTTACATCCGAGTAAATATCGTACAGGTGGTTTAGAATATCTAGAACTGTGTTTTTTTTTCTGAAATTTATGCACCACGGCAGTTAACGCAAAATGTTTAAGTTCCCTCTAAGTTTTGTTTTTGTCGCAATCACCCCGTGAATTTTGCTGCACATGCAGGGGCTTCGATTAAAGCCTCTCCAGACTTGAGGGGTGGCTTAACAGAAAGCTTTAGCTCGAGTGCTGCTAGCTAAATAGATGAGACAGGAGAAATCATTTTTCTCGAAAACCATGGCGCCGTATTTTATATTATTTCTTGCATTTAAAACGCAAGGTTAAAATCTGGTGACTCGTGGAAGCAAATTTTTTATGTATGCCGTGAATTTTTTACAAAACTTTTTTGAAAATTGCCACATTTAGAAAATCTAGACAGTCATGATTACATCTCTAACTCTGAAATAATAAATGAAATCACCATTCTGTGATGTGCATCTAATAGTACATCGAAAGCGGACAAAATTGATGTATTATACATGCCTCCCGAATAACCTGCCAATTTGTGAGTAAGTCTTTTGTTAAGCCATTGTACACATTGCAACGCATTCACATAAGCTACACATTCATCTAGCAGAAGCAGGCGCGTTTGCGATGGCTGGTTATTGAATTGGGCGGAAACAGCGCAATAGCACGTCAGAAATTCTGTTGTTGCTATCTCCCGCCTTGTTATTTCTCGCTGTTTCCGTTCATGTAAACTCGTGTATCGAATTCGGGCGCTTTGGATTTTCTAACAATTGCAGTTGACAGAACTACGATATTTGTTTTCTGAGCACAGTAATGAATTTGTGAATTTTCTGCTTTTGTTTTATGCAAACTTACATAGTCCTGGCACTTCTTCTAAAAAGTTGAAAGCCCCAAATCAAGATTTCGCTTGCCAGTCACTAGTATTCCACCTTTGCTGTCGAATGCACCAGATTTCAATAGATTCAGTCAACGGCTTGTCTGAGGAAAACAGTAGTGCGTTCTACATTTAAAATGTTTACTTTTAAATAAAAAAAAAATGGGTGTCTCCTTTCTATAAAGACAAACCCTCCAAAAGAGGGCAAAAGGAGCCGTCACCAACATACCATATTCCGAGAGCACTGCGACATTTTAATTCCCTGTGAATATTGAATACAAAACCACTAATACTCTACTGATATGCAATACGGTCATATCATGCAGGTAATAAAATAAAGGTAAAATTCTTTCAAACTTAACACATACAAAAAACAATTATGAGTTGAGGCATGTCTGTCGAAGAGCTCAACAGATAAGAACGAATTATCTAGCGCAAACGTTCTAACTTCATCTAATAGAATTTTTTAACACTAAGAAGCACATTCTAGACCTCATCTATGAGAGTACTTTTTTTAGGACTTACAAAGAAAGTGTTACGGAGTAGTCGCTACATAGCAAATAGTAGTATGCATATTGAGTGCAAGTGCCATGTAAGTGCTGGCGTCGCATGATGTTATTCACTTAGTATCTTCATAATGTGAAACTAAAGCTGGTTTATGTTCACTGTGCTATGGGTTGTCCTTGCTTTTTTCTGTCAAATGGTGCGGCTGACGGTAGAGGGATGGGTCTCGTCAGCCATTTCACCTTTTGTACTTCTCCTAAGGTTTACTGTAAAACTGCTACATATTGAAGAAAACTTCACTTAAAAACTTCGCATCGCATCTCTCTGAATCGGCGGCATCGTAGCTGGGCTCAAGCTCAAGCTTCGATTTCAGGCAGAGCCGTTTTCTGACGGTGCTGATGAATAATCGAACACTATGGCATTGCTCTTAGGATGCGAAATACGCGATCACTGAAACAGAATAGTACCTCTCGACTTGGATAATTAATTAAAATTACCTAAACAGATCTCAGTAATTAAAAAATTACTGGCAGCTGCTCCCCTGTACGAGAAACAGTATGCGTCAGGTTTCCTCGACTAACGCAACTGCTCTTTCTTTTTTTAAATCTGGGTGCATTATAGTTCATTGGGACACGTCATGCATATTCATGACATCTGCTTGTCAGTAAGGATGTTTCCATACCTAACAAATGTTGTAAGATATTGGAAGAGTTCTTTTTTCGTTTTCATGAGTCGTTACTATTGCCTACAGGAAAGAGAAGCAGCCCTGAGACACACATCATGCACGCGCGCTTCAGACGCAGCTGACAAATGTCTCTGCCGAAGGGGTCACTGAAGCCTGCAGGATTTTCTCCGCGCCAAAAAAGCAGGCAAAACAATATGAAGCGAGGTGAACATAGAGGAACATACTCATACTCTAGGCATAAGCCATCCAAACTTTTAGAAATAATGTGTAATTGGCTACCTCCTTCTCTTTGCAAAATATAAAAACTTTGTCATGTGTGTATATATTTTTTTTATTCACATACCCTAAAGGCCCTTTACGGGCATTACATAGGGGGTTAAAAAGTACAATAATGTGATCATATTGCGTAAGACAATGAACAAATAGAAAAGCATAAACAAACATGCGCTCAGGAAAACAGGGAACATAAAAAAGCAGGTGTTTGAGAAGATGCACACATGTAGACCACAATGCTCAAGACAAAGAAAAAAAAACACTTCTGATAATCTATTAAGGACCAGCACAGAATAAGCACTTCAGTTTGTTTACAAATGCGTCGTAATTTTTTTCGGAAACGATTTCTGCAGGTAGTTTATTCCAATGGTAAATGGCAAGGAACAATGGTGAATGACGCATAAGTTTGGTGTAAGCTATCTTGGGTTGTACTTTGAGGCAGTGGTCTAATCGGGGGAAAATGCGATGTGCTGGTTTGATGTGAGATTCTGTGAACGTTGAAGGATTGTGATAAAGCTTGTGAAAGTGACATAGCAGCGTGACAAGTCTTCGCTTTTCAAGTGAGTTTAAATTTAGAGATGATTTAATATCTGTGATGCTGGAGTAGCGAGCGTATGTCCTTGTGATAAACCTAGAAGCCTTATTTTGAAGCGATTCCAGTTTATCGGCAAGATAAGCTTGATGCGGGTTCCAGATGAAACTAGCATATTCTAGTTGAGATCTGACTAAAGTTGTGTAAGCTAAGAGTTTGGTTGCCTTATTTACAAAGTACAAGTTACGCCTAATGAAACCGAGAGTTTTGGATGCTTTGGTGGTTATATATTCAATGTGTTTGTGCCATGTCAAATCAGAAGTAATGTGGACACCTAGGTATTTGATTGCAGGAACTTTTTCAATGGCCACGTTACCGATAGAATAAAAGATGGGTTCCGTGACTCTAGCCGTCGTAAATGTTACAAGTTTAGATTTTGAAACGTTTATTTCCATATGCCATTGTTCGCACCACTTAGCGATTTTGTCAAGACCTGATTGCAAAGCATTAGTATCATGAGGGTCAGTAATCTTTCTGTAAATAACACAGTCGTCCGCAAATAGTCTAATTGTAGAAGTGAGGTTGCTGCTTATGTCATTAATGTAAATAAGGAAGAGGATCGGCCCGAGCACCGAACCTTGAGGCACACCAGACTTTACATGGGTTAGTGCGGAGCAAAATTCATTCGCAGACACGAACTGCTGTCTGTTAGTTAAAAAGTTAACTATCCAGTTCAAGACGTTGTTGTTGATGTTTAGATTTCCAAGTTTAAATATAAGACGATTGTGAGCAACTTTGTCGAACGCTTTGGCAAAGTAGATGAATACGGCATCAATTCTCATTAAAAGGTGTATAGCGTCGTGCAGGTCGGCCACGAGTTCAAATAACTGTGACTCGCAGGAACGGCCACTCAAGAATCCGTGCTGGTTTCCAAAAAAAAAGTTCTGCTGACTGAGGTACTTCATTATTGCTGATGATATGATGTGTTCCAGAATTTTGCAAGGTATACTCGTTAATGAGATGGGCCTGTAATTTGAAAGGACAGAAGAATCTCCAGATTTAAATATAGGTATAATGCGTGCGATTTTCCAAGCGTCAGGCACAATTCCTGTATCAATGGATTGCTGAAAAATTGGGACGAGTATGCGAGCTATCACTGGTTTCATTAACTTGAGCAATTTTGAACAAATGTCATCGGGTCCGGGGGCTGAATTACTCGGTAAACGATCAATAGCTTGCTCAATGCCTTCCTGCGTGATTAGGATGTCATTCATGTCCGCGTTTATACTAATAGCATTAGAACTTGTGGGAAGTGGCGTTTCGTTAGTAAACACGGAACTAAAAAATAGGTTCAATTCCGTGGCAACCTCAGATGGCTCAATAAAATCACCGTCTTTTACTATTGTTATCAGACTAGATGAAGGAGGCTTGGGATTGATTACATTCCAAAACTTTTGAGTATTGGTTTTAGGCAAAGTTGAAATGTCATGATTAAAAAATTTATCTTTGGCTCTCTCAATTTCTGCTTGGTATATTCTCGACTGCGCATGGTAGTTATTCCAATCGCCCTCAGATTCCGAACGTTTTGCTTTAGTATAAAGGCGCTTTTTCTTCCCGATGCAACGTTTAACATTGGAAGTGAACCATGCACTGTGTGATGACGTTGTGAGCGTGATTTTTGGAATGTGTTTGTCTTTTAATTTTTTCAGTTCAGCGCTCAGTAGATTCCAGTTGTCATTCGAACAACGGCTTGATATCGATTCCAGGAACTGCTCACTGAACGATGATAGTTCACTAACCAATCCTTCAGTATTTGCCCGTGCGTAATTGTAAATAGTTTTCCTACGAATTTCCGGCTTCTTTTTTTCTAAGGTGTATTCGCAGTGAAGAGCATTGTGGTCACTGACACATTCGAGAACATGCACTGTCATTTTTTCAGGTTGCGTTGTCAAGACAAGATCTAGGACCGACTCGCCACGTGTCGGAGCAGAAACAATTTGTGACAAACTGAACTGAGATATCAAACAAAGGAATTCTTTACATTCATTTTTCCTTGCAGTGCCTTCGGCTGTGTACGTGCGCCAATTTATACCTGGGTAGTTGAAATCGCCAGCAAGAATTGTTTCTGTGGTCGGATATTTGTCATGTATAAAACTCAGTGATTCATTCAGGTCCCTAAGAAACTCCGCAGGTGAATCCGGCGGACGGTAGCAAACACCGATGATGCAGGTAATAAAATCACGCAGTCGCAATGCAAGCCACAGGATTTCAATACATGAAGGGCTGTCTAGTAAGGTGGCTTGGAAATTAGTTTTTACAGCAATTAAAATGCCACCACCACGTGAGGTGCACCTGTCTTTCCTAAACACGGAAAAGTTTCGAAACAAACGAAGTTC
This sequence comes from Dermacentor albipictus, assembly GCF_038994185.2. Taxonomy (NCBI): domain Eukaryota; kingdom Metazoa; phylum Arthropoda; class Arachnida; order Ixodida; family Ixodidae; genus Dermacentor; species Dermacentor albipictus. The sequence goes on along the minus strand of NC_091829.1, from coordinate 72,155,102 downwards.
GCTATTGTCGATATCAGGGTGCAACCATGTTTCAGTTCCCAGCACTATATCTGCTTCACAGCATTCAATGAGTGAGTTGAGGGTGTCTTGCTTGCCAAGTAAACTCCGAAAATTACACACGAGGAATGAAAGTTTTTTATATGCGTCATGTTTCTTGCGTCAGTCTGAACTAGCATCCGCCTCGTGTCCCGGAAGAGGAATAACTTGCTGAGTTGCATCATCGAAGGCATATATTTTTTTATTGAAAACAAGTTTATCGAACAGCAATTTGTACTTTTCATCGACGGACTGCCTCTCACTGCGTGCAAAATCTCTGAGGTTTTTCCTAATTAGTTGAATTCGATGTGAGAAGTCTTCCTCGATCCAGACACGAGGCGAATCCAAGTCCTTTAATTTAAAGGCATTTTTCAAAACAGTGCTCTTATCCTTAAAGTTCAGAAACTTCACAAAAATAGGGCGCACATAATCTGTTTTCCTTCGGCCCATTCGGTGAGCGCGTTCGATTTCACCTGTTTGGACACCAAGGTTTTTTGCCACAAATTCACTTACCAATTTCTCTGTGTCTTTCCATTTCTCTGCTTCCTGTTCAGGGATGCCCTTAAAGATGAGATTGTTTCGCCGCATTCGGTTGTTCAAATCATCAACGACTATGCTTGCATGTTCAGCCTGTTGCTTTTCGATAGTTTTTAGCTGGGCATGCGATTCTTCAAGTGTGGCATTTACACTGGTGACGTCATCGTGCAAGTTATTCACGACCTCAAATCTGTCTTCCATTTTGTAAAGCCGCCTTTTGATCTCCGTTACGTTCGTTTGAATATCCTTAATCTTACTAGACATATCTTTGTGGAATTTTTCATTCGACAGTGCTAGTTCTTTAACGAGAGTAATGATCTGGTCAGACTTGTCCGGGCCTGGGTTCGTCTCCACATCACCAGCGCAAATAAGTAAGTGCGCGACACAGAAAAAGACCACAAGTATTCGCCCTCCCCGATGCCAGCATCCAGTAAATGCACTTGGTTGCATCCACAATGGTGAATGATTCTCGTTAGATTTAATATGCACAACAAAACGACCGATTATGGCACGGTACGTGCTCAAGTCAGTTCCCATGCTGGAACAAAAACACTACTTGAACAAAAACACTATTTGGGATTTGCAGCCAACGGATAGTACAACAATGAAACCAAATGTCAGATTTTATACACTCACCTACAAAACACAGAGCGTTCCGTCAGCACACAGTATTTTTAACAACACACAGTGTTTTTAAGTATATTGTGTATGTGCAGGGTGTTACAGTGACAATGTAAAACAATGTTGAAGTCAGAAAATACGGACGAGGCATCCGACGCTAGTGCTTTTATTGCACTTCTGCTCCTATTGTCAGCATTTGCAGAAATAAAGCGAAAGCATGAATGAAATGTCGCGCACGACGGCGCCAATAATGATCCAACAAGCTATAAGCCACATTAAGTTATTTAGTGAAAAGGCAAGTCAAAAGAAACCTCAAATGATGTGAAGGACAGAACTGTGGTAATGACATTTTGGGTGTGTTTATAGAGTGGGAGGCTTCGGAATTGCCGGGAGGGGAGGGGGAGGCTCTTCCCCCTCCAGAAAACTCCGGAGGTGGCTCGGACCCGAGAGCCACCTCCATAGACGGCGCCTACGAGTCTGTGTGTGGTTGTTTCATTCCAAGGACATGTGCACAATGTACACACCTCGATCTCCCTTTAAGAAGACCTGCTTGGTTGATGACTATTTTAGTGGCTGCAATGTGGCGAAAGGGCAGCGTCTGCTCAGCAATGTAGGTGACGCGGGTCAGTTATACGTGTGTGCCATCAGAAAAAAATGGTCAGCTGAAACGATTCATAATGGCTAAAGTAACTTTTGCAGTTTCGCATCAACTGTCTGCAACCAATTCGTGCTGTGTCTCTTGGCGACCACGGACTTCCATCGGCACTGTCCGGAAATGAAAATTTTCAACTCATCGCACAAATACGAAATGTGTAGACAACTTTATTATTGCGTCCCCTGTAATATATAATAAAGTCATCAGCGTAAATAGGTTGGAAATATTTTAACATTGTTCAAGGCATGGATGTAGAAAGCATTACTAATCAGTTCTGTTTCAGCAATTCCTGCGCGGCCAATACGCGGGCGTGTATGTCGCAGTAACTCGATCGATGTTTCAGTTCAGTTGTGATGCAGGAATCAACTCTGGTCATGTTCAATGCATCGTGCACATATTCAATTTCTCAACCCGCTTCAACCCATGCAAGCACATGCAACCAAAGTTGATTTCATTCTTAGGCAACGCACCCACAAACGAAACACGAGAAAGACGGTACAGGCGCTGGTCTAACTGGAAGCTTTTGTTTGATGAAAAATTGTTATACCCAGCAATCATAAAATTCATGCCAATTACACGTGAAAATCATCACATGCTCACGAGCGATGAATGAAGCCGAATTATTCGTGTGCCGGTCGTTTACTTACTTTGTTCGGCGCGCAGCACTAATGCATGTCTGTCGTCTACCTTTTACGTACCATTTTCGCGGAAATCGATAGAATTTCATTGGTGGCATCAACCCTTTCGTGTTGACGTTGCTGTTGTGGCAGTTACCAACGCAATAAAAATTTGCAACCAGCCATTGCAAACCAGAGACCTTTTCCGCGTACCGCGAACTCAGTGCACGCACGACCTTGAAGTGAAGCACCGGAAACGTGCACCTGCGGGAGTTGAAATCATTCCGCCAGGTGAGAAACAAGCCCTTGCGTCTGGGATGAAACTTGAATTCCGGCACTGCCCTGCTAATCGGGAGATCGCGAGAGGATGCGCGTAGGGTGACTCCTGGGCGCGATTCACAGTGGCCGCAGACAGACATCTGCTCACGCAGCGCTTTGTTTCCATACAGACGACGTGTGGTACTCTTGCGCCACGTCATAGCAGTCGTCGCTGCAAAAAGCCTCGTGCACGTGCTTCTCCACGGCACTAACCTTTTCTTCTCACGCTTTCGCCATACCGTCCTCCCCCCCGCTTTCGGCTTCGCACTCTCTTCCTTCTCGCCGCCTTTCTCCCCCCTCCGCTGCTCTCCGCGTTCGCTCTCATCATTCGCTGTGTTTGCTCGCTCGGTTACGCTGCCGGACGCCGACGTCGGAGCTCTCCGCAAGCACCGCCACCTGCGGTCAAAATCATTTAACGAAATCTACTAAATGTTTTGCCGTTCCCGCACGTAACCAGTCTTAAGTTGATCTGCCGGTGTTTTCTACGAATTGTGGAAGATATTAGGTTAAATAGGTTTATCATGCATAATAAAATAGAATAGACTGTATCACATTTCTACAGTTGGAGCCCCAGAACCCAAAAGGAGTTGATGAAGGGGCCCCTGTGATAGTGTTATTTATATCCGTGTAGCAATATCATATAAATGAGTGCATACATTAAAAAATTAAGGCGAGGCTTTATACAATACATCACAGAAAACTAACTTTTTGAGAATTTATTAAATGTACATGAAATACTCGTGCAACGAGCTTGAAAAACACTGAATGTATTATGGTGAAGTGATGCCTTTAGGAAGCATATTTCAAAGACTCGCTGCTGTATTTCTGTATTTGTAAACGAAATGTTCCCATTCTTTGGGCATTTACGTGAAACCGTTAACGGAAACATAGCTGTGGAGACTGTAGGACTTCTCTGTGGAGCCAGTCTCTAGGGCAGGGCCTCGAGATACGACTTTGCAGAACCTAAAGAGTGTCTCAAGGTACCTGCGTAAGTTGCTTAACAGCAATAGTTAATCTTATCATTTTGCAAAAAAAAAGCAGAGAGGGCAATACAGTAGTAGATGTAGCGTTGACCCTTTATCTAATCTGTGCTTGAAAACAATATATACCGTCTAGTACTGGCACAAAGCAAAATAAAATAAATGTCACCAGCCGCTCCCGACAACCACCGTCGAAACATTCCCAGTTGAAAAACACAACAGGAAATTTTAACAGTCTGACGTATTTTGGGACGTTGTTTCTGTAGTTCTGTTGTCTGTAGTTCTGTTGTCTTTAGTTCTGTTGTCTGTAGTTCTGTTGCCTGTAGTTCTGTTGCCTGTAGTTCTGTTGCCTGTAGTTCTGTAGCCTGTAGTTCTGTTGTCTGTAGTGGCACGTCCTGTAGTAGAAAGTTCTGTAGTTCTTGATCAATATTTAATTAAAAATTGACAGAGACGTCCGTAAGGTTATGTAAATTTGTTAGTACAAAAAAAAAACATAAAAGGAAAAAAAATGGCTGTGGCTTAGGTAAGGTTAAGCCCAGGATGCGAAGCATACTAGCCTTTATTTTAGTTGTTGAACCACTGTTTAGCCTGGTGAACTGCTGTTGCTTGGCTATATTTGGTTCGGCTAGACGAAGAAACAACTCATGCATTACTTCTTCGCCTTCAAGAGTGGAACGCGACAGCGTTCCCGTCGACCCGCCAAGGGGTGTAAGACAATGGGCTACAGGGCAGCGACTACGCGCCCCGCATTGGACGCGGTGAGCGTCGAGCAAAGCAGCGTTCGGCGCGGCAACGAAATGTGCGCCTGAGCAAGAGACGCACGCCTTAGAAACAGCGCGTTTCTAAGGCAACACCGCATTCACTAGAGGCGCTTTTGTACCGCTTTGAAGCGTTGTACTCGTGGCTCAGTGGTAGCGTCTCCGTCCCACACTCCGGAGACCCTGGTTCGATTCCCACCCAGCCCGTCTTGCAAGAGTTGAGCCAAAGCCACTTCTCCTCTGTCGTGACGTCACGGTGTCACGTGATTTCATGGTCAACGCCGCGCCTGAGGAGCTGGGTTGAGCCCTCGTAATATGCTTCGCATAAAAAAAAAAAGTTTTCGCCCAGGATTCGAACATGCGACCTCACGATTCCGAGTCCGGCATCTTACCACTGCACCACCACTGACATGGTTTTGGAGTGTACGTTTTGGCCATGTGAACAGTACGACGTGCTGATGCGCTGCTGTTTACATTTGCATTTTGAGAGCCAAGATCCGCTATCATTCCACCGCGTCAAGTCAATTATAACTATTCGCCACGTCGACTTTATTACCGGTGTCGGTGCCATCAGCATTGCCGGCTTCAGGGAAGCGCGATTGAATACCGCGCTAGAGAAAAGTACAGTGTACACCACCCGATGCGAAAACATACAATTTTAAAGGACCGCGACGGAAAGCGCTTCTGTTGCGACTTCGGAACTCTTGGCCGTCGCGACCGAATGTTTCTGCTGCGACGTCAAAATTGCTGTCGTAACGTCGGAGTCGCTGTCAGGATATAAAGCTGTTGTTCCGACTTCAGAACTCTTGTTGTCGCGACAGAATGCTTCTGTTGCGAAATCAGAATTTCTGTCGTAATGTCAGAAATGTCTCCCAATTAAGAAATGTCAACAACTTCTGTCGTACAACAGAATTTCTGTAGTTGCGACAGGAATTCCTTTTGTCTTTTTCAACCGGGCACTACAGAAGCTTGTCGCATCACACAATTTCAGTGCACTTCTGTTGTCATCATTGGGTACACGTTGCGGCGATAGGTTTCCGTTGTGGAACAGTTCTCTGTAGTACAACAGAAGTTTGTCCATTACTTCAGGAACACTTCTGTTATGACAACTGGGGGCCTGTTGCAATGATAGGCTTCTGTCGTACAACAACATTTTTCTGTAGTACAACAGAAGTTGGTCGCATTACTTCAGGAACACTTCTGTTGTGACAATTGGGGGCCTGTTGCCACAATAGGTTTCTGTAGTATTTCAACAGCTCTCTGTAGCACTACAGAAGTTTTTCGGGTTACTTCAGGAACATTTCTGTTGGGACAACAGGGTGCCTGTAGTGATGACAATTTTTTCTGTAGTACTACAAAAATATGTTGTAGAGCTTCAGCTTTCTGTTGTAACAACAGACATACGACAGACTGTACTTCTGTAGTAGCAACAACAAATGTCTGTTGTACATCAGAAAAGTCTGTCTCTCCATCAGGAATCTGTAGTTACTACAGAAAAATCCTGTTGTACAACAGAAATTTCTGTAGTACTACAAAAATCTGTTGTAGAGCTTCAGCTTTCTGTTGTAACAACAGACATACGACAGACTGTACTTCTGTAGTAGCAACAACAAATGTCTTGTACATCAGAAAAGTCTGTCGCTCCATCAGGAATCTGTAGTTACTACAGAAAAATCCTGTTGTACAACAGAAATTTCTGCAGTACTGAACACAACCTCTGTTGTCGTTTTCAACTGGGTTAGCCTTTATATTCGCGTTAGGTCATAAAAAATTCGCATTTCCGCCCGAAAGGCGAAGCAGTGGTTGCGATGGCGAATTAGTAGATAGCTGTACGAAGTAAGGATTGTAGTTATATCGACCGTTTAAGCTTGTAAACATTCGCTTACCAACTAAATTAACAAAGATAGAATGTGTAAGCGTGAAGAAACGAATACGTAGAAAAAAACATACACAGAGAATGCGCTGTCTTTGTGTGTATGCTTCATTTCACGTTCACGTTCAGTCGCACTTGCACATTCTATATGGATTCAAACCAACTAGCTCGCCCAATGGTTGCAACTAAATTAACCAGCGCCGGTTACGTGCGCACAGGCAAAGATGGTCACATCTATAGCTGGATGAGCACGGAAACTCGCTGTCAGAATTCTGGAGTGAGGAATCGCGACAGCTGAGACGAAATGACCTTCATGCATCTCTCGCTTCAACGGGAACGGAACATCGAAAGCACATCGCCTACCAAGCTATCCGCACTGCGCCCACTCTGCCAACATCGCAGATCGCTTTCAAGTGAGGCCCGCGCAGGCGCACAATTTGGCGACGTCGCAGAGCGCCGGCAATGTGTGCCTATGGCGTTCGCTAAAGGCTTCTACTACGGCGTTCAAGATTCGCGTCTAAAACGCCGTAGTAGACGCCGCGGTTGTGTCCACTCTGTATGGAGCGTCGTGTGAGGTGCACATCGAGGCACCCCAACAGCCGCCGGAGACGAAAGCCCCACCTCCCTCGCCTGACCCCTCTGCCTCCCGCGTGACAGGACAGAGAACGCGACCGGACCGCATTGCTCGCTCGCGCAAACAAGATTGAACCGCGTTCGCCAGCTCACCTTCACACACTTTCATTAATACGGAATCTCACGGCGACGCCGACGGCAGAAATTCGCCTGGAGTGTCCATACACTTGCTATCGCAATAGAACGTCACCAAATCCGCCATGCATTGCGCGAATTTGGCTCTGGCTCTACGTATCAATGGCACTGAAATGCGACCTGCCGCCTATACAACGTTTTTTGTACCCTCGCCTCAGCTATCTGCATGTTAACTGTACAACGTGCTGTCTGTGAACATTAGAGGTGCTTGAGAAGGCATTTAACCCCTTTTTGAATGCCTTCTAACATCACTTTACGGCAATGGGAAACGCCTGAACTTCGACGCGCTGATGTCTGCAGCTATAGCACACTTACTTTACGCGAGCTGTGTCATGAGTTGTGGTCAATTCTGAAACCTTCATGTTTCTTTTTTCTTGCTAGTGGCGTTAGCGAGTGCTTGATCTCTTTCTTCCTTTGCATGAAATTGGTCATACGTCTTCGGTTGCTTCACCGTGGTTGGGTCTGCTTTAAATGATATCAATTTAGCACGCGGATTACAAAAATTAATTAATCCCATGCTTTGTATTTGCTTTCAAACGTCATATTGTGTCAAACCACTCTTAACTAATTAAAGAACAGCTGCGTTGCCTTTTCAGACTCGTGGCATTACGACAGGCAATACAAGATGCGCTTTAATTCTGCAGTCGGGTTCGAGGGTGACACCATTAAAAATGGTGGTGACACTAAAAAAGAACTTAAGACATAAAAGCAGCGTGCTGATGACTGATTCAGGAGTCAAATTCTCAGCTATGGCGTCTTCTAATATCTCACTCACATGCTCGAGTAAAATCATCGAAACGCTCTACATGTTTGACAATGAAACATATGTGAACTCGATGCTGTGCAGACCGTGGTAAGACGCAAGCATCAAAACAATCAACCCTAATTATTGCCGGAATCCTACATGTGCTATATTTCTCAAGGTAATTGTGCTCGTTTGCAAGCTTTACCGTCGCCGGCTTCTCACGTGACCGCGCCTGTACAAACCATTCGCACGCGTGACGGCACTGTCTCAACCTGCCATAAAAAAAAGCTGCCTGTAAACGAAGCAAGTGTGTGCATAGAGAACGTTGGTTCACGGGCCAGCAAATGAAGAAATTTGCCGCCGGTGCGTTATAATGTGAGCGCTATATTAGCGGAGAACTCCACTTCGTAGACAAGCTTCTTGACGCTCATCTGCAGCAAACACTCTGCGCGTAAGGGGACGATGTCGTTCCAGACAGCCACCAAGTCGGACACATGTCCACTATTGTGCAATGCGATTTTCTTGCGTACACTGACACCGTAGAAGTACCTATCCGGGACGCGCGAAAGCGGCAAATAGCACGCGCACACCTAAGTCATGCCAGCAGTGTTGGCGTCTCCCGCACGAGGGCCTGATGCGGTTCGAACGGCCACCGCTACGCGGCTTTCAGTGGCGCCCCCTATAGTCGATCCGCATGACGTCAGTTTGGAAAGTTTGGACGCGCTTTGTATACAATCACAAGGAACAAGACGTCTTCCTTCTTGTGATCGTCTACAAAGCGCATCCAACCTTTCTAAATACAGTGAACCAACTTGCCAAATTACGCATTCTGCATGACGTCTAGGACCATGGCAGCCTTTAGGCTTTACGGGAAGGTTTTGTTTATTAGAAAAGGAATTTATTAGGTTGGTGAGCATTTTTGCGGAAAATTTAGCAAGTAGGTGCTGCACCCGCGAGACACACGACTTCATAGGTTCGTTTAACAAGGATGCAAGCGACACACAGAGCGAATAAAACATTTTGTAAACTGGACTTAATTATGGGATTGTCCCTTTGCACGACATGAAAACTGCAATCACACAGACGCTGTCGTATGACTCAATTGCCAGACTTCTCCTGCTTGAATCACATTATATGCGGTGATTGTGGGTATTTATAAAGTACTCACAAAGCGTGTTACACTCCCCCGCATGCAGGTTTGATAGGGCTGCAAACTATGTACTGTCGTGAACAGTATGAGTGGGAACACAGGAGCGCGTCAGGTAGCATCGAACCCTTCAAGGGGAATACGTGCTGGCGGCCGGCGGAAACAAAGTGGAAAGGAGGACGCTGTTCTAATAACTGTTGGCACACTTACCATGCTCCTCTTTATGCAAAGTCCGGAACTTCGCATCGCCAGCGCACATTACTAAAGCTGTTTGATATTGTAGTTAGTGATAACATTGTGCACCGAAGGGTACGTGGCCAATAGAAGCACTGTTTTGAAGCGTAAACATTCGAGAGCTACTTCCCTCGGAAATCCGCCCGCCTGTCTGGAACGCGGGATACAATGGGCTCCATACGATATACATCAGGTCCTATGGGGTTATATTTGAAAATACCTTACGCTAAACAAAGAAACGACCATCTAATACCTGCGCTCTTAAACACAACATAAGAAGCATGACCGAAAAATAATTACTCGCTGCAAGATACGGTACACGAAACCAAGTTATCGGCTATCGGCGGCGAGTGAACTCCCGTAAGCGGTCGTTTTCGCAAAATGCAGGTGCGTTGGAAGTGTCAACAGTGAGCGGAACAGCTTCTTAATTTGCCCTCTGTTTCCGACAGCGCCATACACGTAACGCGATAACTCGGTTTGGAGACTATGTGCCACGCACTCGCGTATTGCCGCTCATATTGCTCACGATAGTAAATGCCAAACAGGGTACTGACCGCCTATTCAGCATCTCGAGATTTTTTTCTCTCAGTTATACTAGCAGCTTCTTCAGAGCACTGAGATGAGAGACCGCTTCTGCATGCAGACGATACTTGAAAAGGGTCCCCACTGCTTGTTGAACCACAGAGCAATGAAAACACTTTGGCATATCTTCAGAAACACTGACATGTGCGAGTGCGGTTAAATGCGTAATATTTTTAAGCGAGCCTACGGGAGCACGGCAAATGCGTATTCACTAGCTATTCCTGTAACTTTGCTATTCTCCTGCTACACTTGCTCAGAGGATGATAGAAAACGAGATGAACATGTAGATTTCTGTTTCTCCATCTTTTGTTTTGTGATGATGCGCATCGGTAACAGGAGAATCATGTGCGACACTGTTTAGGCAACATTATTTTTGAAGGGAGGTTCACCGACCATATTTCGTAGAAGAATGTATTATCGTTCATAGAGTGTACTACTCCCCCTTCAATGCTTCCTTAATGCGTAAACATGACGAGGGAGTCGCACAAATCGCGTTCGTTCTTCGGATTCCTTTTCTTCACAACCACACAACGCTCACTTTGGTTCCGCGAGCACGACTTCCATGACACACGGCACGTACTCACTTGCGGGCATGAAGAAATTCACCCTTAGTTGTTTCGGAAACCACAAAACGAACACGACAAAGAAACACACACGGGTAAATTGGGAAGCTTGTCCAGACCGCATCAACTCAGCAACTTCATGGCGTAAAGTCTCACGGCACTGCCTCATTGCCGCGACTTCTGTCAAATAGCCTCAACATGCTCACACACCACACGGAAATAGTGCACAATCCGCTGTGTGGCTGTCACATAGCAAGCACAGCATAATATCTCGGTTACAGGGGCGTCTTTACAGCTCGAGAAACATGCGAACTCTAGAAAATTCCACATAAGCTTCAAAGACTAGGCTACACCTCACAACGCGCGCGCAAAAAGCGCATGCCCGGCGACGGGACCTGGCGAACTGACGTCACTCACGTGATGGCTACCAACACGCCGTCTTATCACAATAGTATACGACGTGTCGAGATTGCAGCAGTGCCATGATGTTCACCCCGGCGATCTTTCGCATGTAAGTATCAGGATCGCGTGGAGTTCTGAGTGCCGCCTGTATCACGTCAAAGCGTCGCCCGGGCTTCGTTGTGCCGTCTCGAAGAAGGACGCGGCGAGTCTAATTGAAATCAGTGGGTGACGTCCAGTAGGCGACGTCCCGAAATAATACTGTCACATATAAAAAGGACAAAGGGCAATCGTTATTGTCAGAATACCAGCGCGCGTTGAGGAGTTCTCGCGCGGCCGCCCCTCCGCGGTTAAAATGAGCACGTCCTACACGCCGCGTTATAATAGGAGCGGCCAGGCCATCATGTAATCCCGCCATTATATTCCGCCTCTTCAGAAGGAAGATTCCTTCACCAAACATTGCTTCGCTCTCAGAATTCCGTGTAAAATATTTAAAATAATGAAGTCGATGATCAAGTTGATGGTATCTTGCGAGCACTGACGTCCGCACAGATAAATTTGCGCGGTAAATGAATCAAATCGATGAAATTCTGAGGTTGTACGTGTAAAAACGACGATCTGATTTTGAAGCATGCAGTAGTTGGGAACTCCAAAATAATTTTGGCCGTCTTGGGTTCTTTAAGTTGCACATTGAAATAAGGACAGGCGAGTGTTTGCATTTCGCCTCCATTGGAATGCGGTCGTTGAGGCCGGGTATCAAACGGACGACCTCGGTATTAGCAGAGCAACATTAGTTTACTCATCGGGGCGATGTTGTGTAATAAGAAAATCGCGTTTTAGTGGATCAAACGCAGACTCAACATACGTTTTTGCGAGGTATCTTTTCCGTAAGATCACACGTGAAGACCTTTATTGTTAGTAGTTTAGAGCTGTGGCTACAATTAAAGCTATATTCTTCGTTCACTACATAGTTATCGTACCGGGAGCATTCTTTTGGTTCGCCTGTAACTCCATCATCCATCTGCTTCTCCCTGTGTTTTGCTTGGCACCTAAAATATCCCAATGATCCTTTCCAAGAGTTTCCGACATCGACGTCTGGGATTAAGTAGATTGTGGTTACTGGCTACTTCACCCGTTTACTTCACTTGTCGACGGAAGCTTCGGTGGCTGCATTCGCCCCTACCTCATTTCTGTACTTACGCATAAGTAACCATGGGGCAGTGCACGCACTGTCTTATCCTCCAGGAAACGACGGAACGCTCTCGCTTTCCTAGGCTCCACTGTGGCTTGGACTATCACTGTACAAGCGATCGAATTTTGCAAGACGAGGAACTATACATGAAGCACAAAGCGTAAAAGCACCTAAATTGAAATTTATGGCGCAATTACTGGCGCAGTCGAAATACTCTTAGCACATCACGTTTGAACAACATGTGCACCAACTAGTATTACAAAAGCAATAATCCTAAGGTACTGAGGCTCAGTTAGCGAAATGTTTTCCGCAGTCAAGCAAATTGGTCCAGCAATTGCACGCACTGTGACGTTGCGCGGACGGTAAAGAACCAGACAGTCGCACAACTGCGAGACATGAAACGAACTCTTGATTTGCGGAACTGTGGCCAGAAAAACAACACTAGAAAACACGATAGTGGTGAGTGCAGCTCTCAGTCACCGAAATTCAATCGACAGCTGAATGTCTATGAGGCCGTTCTTTGTTTTTTTGCTAGGAAGCCGATATTCAAAGAGCTTATTTTAACTAATTATTGCTCTCGACAATATTAACACATCCGGGTGGTTGGGCGAGAACGCTCTGTCTGCACTACAAAGGCGTTGAACAACATATTTAATGTTGTATAACGAAAATACCCAAACATACGTGACGGTCATCCTTCCTTATTGTAGGTGCAGCCCGCCCAAGAAAGCATTTATGCTTATTTGCTCTTCTACGTGATATCTGTAGCACCGCCAAGAGCATTCTGATACGACCACCCGAACATGCCACAACAATGACTGGTGGGTAAATTGTTATTCTATTGAATACTTCATATAAATATAATTAGATTGCACCAGCACTCAGTAACAAAACACGAAAATACAATAAGTGCTGCGCTTTTTACCAGTGTTTACTTGAAAACTTGAAACTACACGATGTGGCGGCAGTGTAAAAATACCTGAAACTAACATTTGAAGAAACAAAAAAATAAGGCTGAAACATATCGAGAAGGGAAGCAGTAAGAATCCCACGTGAAAAGTGTTAATCCATTCGAAACATTTACAAAGCGATTCTTTCATAACTTTCATCGATCAGCTTTCGACTCACTTCTTTATGAAGGAGTACAAGTAAATAAAAGCAAAAAATTACATAAATAAAGGGAAATAAAAAAATTTCGCCAAAGCCATCGATGATGCTTATCCATCTCATGGCAAGCATTTCGGAAAGTTATAGACAACGGAAGTGTTGCGCAATATTGTACCATAGTATCTGTCATAAAGTAATCAATTAAAAATTTAAGAATGCAGGTATGTTACCTATTAGAATAAGTATTTTTATTTCTCGGAGAAGTAATGGCCACCCTATCGAGTAATTTAGCACAAGCGTTAGAATTGTGCCGTTGCGACAGGCAGTTTGTATGCTTTGGTGCAGAGAAAAAAAAAACCCTGGTATGTGAAGCGAAGTTTTGATAAAGAGGTTAATTATATGGCTCGCAGTTAAAGGCAATGCGTACACTTGCGTTCACTTCCATCCTATGCGAGTAGTAGTATTGTGGATTGCTTTACTTATCCACCACCAAGGTCACAACTTATTTCTCACGCCAATCTCATCTTTATCAACTTTATCGTTCACAAGCTATGCCGAAATGGAAACTTCAGTTCAGGTGGACGCACACTGTGAAACGTATACGGAGTGACGTCACTATGACGACAGCGATGTATGGTGCTTCTTGAGGGTGTATGCACAAAAAATTAGCGCAGATATCAAAGAACAATTATCGAAGAATTGTTCAAGAACGAGTACATGCCCAGAGGCACATATTGAATTGGCAACTAAAAACCAGCAAAGCCAATCGAAGACTCGGTGAATTATAACTACCCACTTTATTCACAAATAAGCGCAGGTTAGCGATATGTGCTGGTTGACAAGGAATTTTTCAAGTATTATGTCTAGACCTGCCTCAGAGTGCATCAACAGTGCCGACTATAGCAATCGCTAGAAACCACCTTGTTAGAACCCACATTGAAGTTCAAGCGCATAGGACCCAAATAATTCATCATGCCAGGACTCCTCGCCACTACCTAGACTCCCTACCAGCGAACACACCAAGCACCTATTTGAGGGAAACGACAACCGCACGTGGTGAAGCTTGTTTCACACCGTCTGCAAGCCTCAATTCGTCCATGGTGCCTCGCTCAGCCAAAAATCAAACTGACAATCTCTGGCATCATGAAAAAAGCTGACGTCATTGGACAGGATAAACGTCAGCGTGCCGCACCGGTTCGCAAACCGGTTCACAGTGTTGTGAAGAACTGTGAATTTTTGTTTATCTTAACCAGAACTGAACCGGAACGAAATCGGCACGCTCAGCCGGGACGGGAACTGAAGCATTATATATTTTTTGTTCCGGTTCCACAACCTGGTTTGAAATCCCACTCCACAGATCTTTTGGTATCAAGTGAAGTATACGGGAGCACAGGTTTCTTGAACTAATTTAAACCTATTCACCTGCTCGCTAATACTGCGCGCCTGCGACAGTGAAACGTACAAGGAATCGCTCTTGCTGTAGCTATCGCGCTGCTCGTGCCTCTTTCCTCGTAAGCAAATTCGAAAACGCTTGAACGCACATCTGAGCAAATATTGTACAGTGGTCTAGAATTCTGAGAACTGTGCTTTTTCTTCTAAACTTTATGCACCACGGCTGTTACCGCAATATTTTTAAGTTCCCTGTAAGTTTTATTTTTGTCGCAATCACCACGTGAATTTTGCTGCACATGTAGGGCTTCGATTAAAACCTCTCTAGACTTGAGGGGTGGCTTAAGAGAAACGTCTAGCTCGGGAGCTCCTTCTAAATACACGAGCATGGAGAAATCATTTTTCTCGGCAGTCACGGCGCCATGTTTTATATTTTTTATAGCATTTAAAAGGCAAGGTGACAAAAGCTGGTGACTCGTGGAAGCGAATTTTTGATGTATGCCGTGAATTCTTTACTAAATGTTTTGAAAATCGACACATTCAGAAAATCTAGACATTCATGATTTCATCTCTGTAACTCTGCAATAAAAAATGGAACCACCATTTTGTGATGTGCATATAATAGTACATTGAAAGGGGACAAAACTGATGTATTATAGAGGGCTCCTGAATAATCTACCAATTTGTGAGTAAGAATTTTCTTAAACAATTGTACACATTGCAACGCATTCACATAAGCTGCACATTCATCGAGCAGAAGCATGCGCGTTTGAGATGGCTGGTTCTTGAATTGGGCTGAAACAGCGCAATAGCACGTCAGAAATGCTGTTGTTGCTATCTCCCGTCTTCCTATTTCCCGCTGTTTCCGTTCATGTAAATTACCATATCAAATTCGCGCGCTTTAGACGATCTAACAGTTGTAGTTGACAGAACCACGACATTTGTTTTCGGAGCAGAGTCATGAATTTGTAAAATTTGTGCCTCTATCTTTTGCAAACTTACAAAGTTCTGCAGGTTTTCATAAAAAGTTGAAAGCCCCAAATCAAGATTTCACTTGCCACAGTCACTAGAATTCGACCTTTGCTGTCAAATGCACCAGATTTTAATAGAATCAGTCAACGGCTTATCTGAAGAAAACAGTAGTGCGCTCCATATTTAAAATGTTTAACTTTTAATTTCAAAATTAGGTGCCTACTTTCTTTAAAGCTAAACCCTCCGAAAGAGGGCAAAAGGAGTTGTTGCCAACATACCATAATACGAGAGCATGGCGACACTTTAATTCCCTGTGATTATTGAATACAAAACCACTAATACTCTACTGACAGGCAATGTGGTCATATATTGCAGGTAATAATAAAGGCAAAATTCTTTCAAACTTGACACATGCAAAAAACAATTATGGGTCGAGGCAAGTCTGTCGAAAAGCTACACAGATAAGAACGAATTATCTAGCGCAAACGTTGGAACTTCAAATAAACATTTTCTTAACACTAAGAGGCACCTTCAAGACCTCACCTATGAGAGTACTTCTTTTAGGACTCACAAGGAAAGCATTATGCAGTGGTCGCTACATAGCAAAAAGTAGTATACGTATTGAGTCCAAGTGCCATGTAAGTGTTGGCGTCACGTGATGTTATTCAATGAGTATTTTCATAATGTGATACTGACCCTGGTTTATGTTCACTGTGCTATGGGCTGTTCTTGCTGTTTCTGTCCAGTGGTATGGCTGAATGTACAGGGATGGGTGTCGTCAGCCATTCCACCTTTTGCCCTTCTCCTAAGGTGTACTGTAAATCTGCTACACATTGAATAAAACTTCCCTTAAAAACATCGCATCGCATCTCTCTGAATAGACGGCATCGGAGCAGGGCTCAAGCTAAAACTTCACTTTCAGGCAGAGGAGTTTTCTGACGTTGCTGATGAAAAATCGAACGCTATGCGATCGCTATTAGGATGCGATATACGCGCTCAATGAAACAGAACAGTGCCTCTCGACTTGGAAACGATTATTGGCAGCTACTCCCCTCTACCCGAAACAATATGCATCAGGTTTTCCTCGAGTAATGCAATTGCTCTTTTTTTTTTATCTGGGTGCATTATAGTTCATTAGGATACCATAGGCATATTCTTGACACCTGCGTGCAAGTAACGATGTTTCAATACCTAACAAATGTTGTAACATATTAAAAGAGTTCTTTTTTCGTTTGCATGAGTCGTTGCTATTGCTTACTTTAAAACAGAAGCACTCCTGAGATATACATCATTCACGCGCATTTCAGACGAAGCTGACAAAAGTCTCTGCCGAAGGGGTCACTGAAGCCTGCAGGATTTTCTCTGGGTCGAAAAAGCAGGCAAAACAATATGAAGCGAGGTGAACACAGAGGAACATATTCATACTCTAGGCATAAGCCATGCAAACCTTTAGAAATAATTTCTAATTGGCTTCCTCCTTCTCTTTGCAAAATACAAAAACTTTGTCCTGTGTGTATATTTAAGTATACTGTGTATGTGCAGGGTGTTACAGCGACAATGTAGAACAGTGTTGAAGTGAGAAAATACGGACGAGGCATCCGATGCTAGTGCTTTTGATGCACTTGTCCTCCTACTGTCCGCATTTGCAGAAATATGGCGAGAGTATGAGTGAACTGTCCCGCACGTCCGCGCCTATAATGATGCAACAAGCTGTTAGCCACATTAAAATTTTTAGTGAAAAGGCAAGTCAAAAGAAACATCAAATGCTGTGAGTGACAATGCTTTTGTAATGACATTTCAAGTTTGTATGTGTGGAAGTGGGAGGCTTCGGCATCGCCTGGAAGGCGCGGGGGGAGGGGGGGGTACGCTCTTCCTCCTCCAGAAAACTCCGGAGGTGGCTCAGACCCGAGAGTCTTGCTGTAACGGGCGACTACGTTTCTGTGTGTGGACGTTTTATTCCAAGGACATGTGCACAATGTACATGCCTCGATCTGCCTTGAAGAAGACCTGGTTGGTTGACGACTATTTTCGTGGCTGCAATGTGGCGAAAGAGCAATGTCTGCTCAGCTGTGTAGGTGACGCGGGGCAGTTAAACGTCTGCGCCACCAGAGCAAACCGTTGGCACATACGATGCGTGTTGGCTCAAGTAACGCTTGCAGTTTTCCACAAACTGCCTGCAACAAATCCGTGTTTTGTCTGTTGGAGACCACGAACTTCCATCGATACTGTGCCGAAATAAAAATTTTCGCCGCATACCACAAATACGGCATGCGTAGACAACTTCACTAGTACGTCCCCAGCAATATATAAAGGATTCAGGAGCGCAAATAGCTTGCAATATTTTTAAGAATGATCAAAAGACGGAAGCAGAAAGCATTACTAGTCATGTCTGTTTCAGCAATGCCAGCGCGGCCAATACGTGGGCGTGTATGTCCCAGTAACTCAATCGATCGATCGGTGCAGTGGTGATGTAGGAATCAACTCTGGTCATGTTCAATGCATCGAGCACATATTCAATTTCTCACCACGCTTGAACCACTGCTAGCTAGCACATGCAACCGAAGTTGATTTCATTCTTAGGAAAGGCACCCACAAACGAAACACGAACCCTGGTCTAGCTGAAAGATTCTTTTCTTTCATGAAAAATTAATATACCCAGCAATTATAAAATTCATGTTGATTACATTTAAATATCGCCACACGCTCACGAGGGATCAGTGAACCCGAATTATTCGTGTGCCAGTTGTTTACTTACTTTGTTCGGCTCACAGCGATAGTGCCTGTCTGTCGTCTACCTTTTACTTACCACTTTCTTGGAAATCCATAGAATTTCATTGGTGGCATCCACACTTTCGTGTTAACGTTGCTGTTGTGGCAGTCACCAACGCAACAAAAATTTGCAACCAGCAATTGCAAAGCAGAGACCTTGCACGTGCAGTGCGAGCTTAGTACGCGCACGACCTTGAAGTTCCGGAAACGTACACCTGTGGGAGTTCAAATCATTCCGCCAGGGGAGAAACGAGCGCTGGCGTCTGGGATGAAACTTGACGTGCGGACGTCTATTGGCTGGCACATACAATCTGTCTCGTGCGGTAGGCGCGTTGCAAACGGAGCCAAGTATTCCGGCACTGCCCCTCAAATCGGAAGACCGCGAGGGGATGCGCGTAGCCACCGTCGCTGGAAAACCCCTTCTGCGCGTGCTTCTGCAATGCACTAAGCTTTTCTACTCACGCTTCCGCCATACCACCCTCCCCCGCTTTCGGCTCCAAACTCTCTTCCTTCTCGCCGCCTCCCCCCCCCCCTCCGCGTTGGCTGTCATCATTCGCTGTGCTTGTTCGCATGGCTACGCAGCCGGACGCCGACGTCGGAGCTCGCGGCAGGCACCGGCGGTAAAGAGCTCTGCTCTAAAACATTAAAACAAATGTACTAAATACTTTCGCATTCCCGCACGTAACCAGTCGTAAGTTGATCTGTTGGTGTTTCCTACTAATTTTTGTAGATATTAGGTTCGATAAGTTTATCATGCATAATAAAAGGGAATACCGTGCATCATATTTATCAAGTTGGAACTCCAGAACTGAAAGCGAGTTGATGTAGGGGTCCCTATGATAGATAGTGTTATTTATATCCAGGTAACAATATCATATACATGAGTGCAAGCATTAAAAAAATAAGGCAAGGCTTTATACAGATGTACAGGAATGTAGAAATGTACAGGAAATACTGGTGCAACGAGCTCGAACACTACTGAATGTAATATGAAGAAGTGATGCCTTCAGGAACGGTACTTCAAGGACTCGTTGCTGTACTTGTAAAGAAATATTTCCATCATTTGTGCATTTACGTGAAACCGTTAACGTTGCCACAGCAGTCAATGCAGGCAAATGTCTTTGGAGCCAACCGCTAAGGCAGGGCCTCGACATGCCACTTTGTATAACCTAAATAGTGTCTCAATGTACCAACGTAATAATAATAATAATATTTGGGGTTTTACGTGCCAAAACCACTTTCTGATTATGAGGCACGCCGTAGTGGAGGACTCCGGAAATTTTGACCACCTGGGGTTCTTTAACGTGCACCTAAATCTAAGCACACGGGTGTTTTCGCATTTCGCCCCCATCGAAATGCGGCCGCCGTGGCCGGGATTCGATCCCGCGACCTCGTGCTCAGCAGCCCAACACCATAGCCACTGAGCAACCACGGCGGGTGCAGGTACCAACGTAAGTTACTTAAGAGCAATTGTTAACCTTAGCATTATGCAAAAAAAAAAAGCTGAGGTGGCAGTACAGTTGCATATGTAGCGCTAACCTTTTATCTAACTTCGGCTTGAAAAAAGTATATACCGTCTAGTACTAACAAAAAGGAGAATAAGAGTCATCAGCCGCTACTGACAACCACCGTCAAAACATTACTTTTTTATATTTGCGTTAGGTCGTAAAGAATTCGCAGTTCCGCACGAAATGCGAAGCGATGGTAGCGATAGGAAATTAGCAGATAGCTAAGCGAAGTAAGGATAGTAGTTTTATTGACTGTATTAACAATGATAGAATATGATAGTAGTTTTTATGACTGTAAATTAACAATGATAGAATATGTAAGCGCGACTCAACGGGGACCTAAAAAAAACAGATACACAGAGATAGGGCTGTCTTTGTGTGTCTGCTTCTCTCGACGTCCTCGTTCAGTCGCGATTGCACATTCTATCATGGATTCAAACAAACTAGCTCGCCAAAGTATTCCAACTAAATTAACCAGTGTAGGTCACGCACGCACAGGTACAGATGTACACATTTAGCTGGATGAGCACGGAAACTCGCTGGCAGAATTCTGAAGTGACGAATCCTGACAGCCGCAGACAAATTGACCTTCATGCATCTCTCGCTTCAACGGGAACGGTACATCGAAAGCACATCGCTTACGAAGCTATCCCCACTACGCCCACTCTGCTAACATCGCAGATCGCTTTGAAGTGAGGGCCGCGCAGACGCACAGTTTGGCCACGTCGCAGATCGCTTTCAAGACACACGAGAGCCGGCAACGTGTGCCTAAGGCGTTTGCCGAAGGCGTCTACTACGGCTTTCGCGATTCGCGTGAGAAATGCCGTAGGAGACGCCGCGGTTGTGTCCCCTCTGTGCGGAGCGGCGGGCGAGGAGGACATCGAGGCACCCTAACAGCCGCCGGAGAAGAACGCCTCTCCTCTCTCGCCTGACCTCTCTGCCTCGCGCGTGACAGGAGAGAGAACACGACCGGACCGCGTTCCTCGCTCGCGTACGCCAGATTGAACCGCGTTCGCCAGCTCACCCTCACACGTTTTCACTGATACTGAACCTCACGGCGAAGCCGACGGCAGAAATGCACCGGGAGTGTCCATATACTTGCTGTCGCAATAAAAATTCACGAAATCACGCATGCGTTGCACGAAATTGGCTCTTGTTCTATGTATTGATGGTACTGAAATGGGACCTGCAGCTTATACAACGTTTCTTGTACGCTCACCTCAGCTATCTGCATATTTACTGTACAGCGTGCTGTCTGTGACCATTAAAGGCGCTTGAGAATGCGTCCAACCTCGCTTTGAATGCCTGAATGAATGAATGTTTGAGGTTTGATGACGCAAGAGTCAGGGATGGTCAAAGAGCGCCAATCTAGTGTTAATCGGTGTGTAGTGGTCTAATACGATCTGTGAAGCTAGCTTGATGTGGCTGTAAAGGGGCCTAAAATGCGTTGCTGCAAATGGCATAAAAGCTACGCGTAGTAAAATTATGGCAATGAATTATGACGTGTACTATGAACACTAAAATCCATTGGGAAAATGATGCAATATACAAAATATGTGAGATGCTAAAATTGTCTAAGCGCACTACTGCCTCGCCAGAGCCCTTGAAACACAAGGCCCGAGAGGCATGTGCTACATGAAACAACTATCACAGCGCTATCCTCTGGAGAGAGGAGGCACCGCGAACGTATGGGGCTAATAACATGTAACACAATATCTTTCAGGAAACCGAGGACTGCGTTGGTGTCAAAAATCGATTCTGGGCCGAGTAACATTACATAATGAAGGGGAATGTACTGTCGGTATGCTAAGGGAAAATGTTTTTTTCTCTCATATTCGGCTTTCCGACACTCCACAAGGACGTGGAGGGCGGTCACCCTCTTCCCGCATCTCGCAAAGGTTGGAGGCTCATTTTCAGTCAGGAAAAAACTATGGGTGTCAAATGTATTTCCTATTCTTGGACGACAGAAGAGGACATCTGTTCGGCGTTATTTTGGTGCACAAGGCCAGAACCATAATGGCGGCTTTATTAAGTGCACCTTATTATTTGTTTGCATGTCCCACAAGCGTTGCCAGTAGTTTCGCAGTTTCCTGAGCAAAAAGGGCCACAGATCTGTGACAGGAACTGCAGCGGTAGGATTAACAGAATACGATGCAATCGATCTGGCCATGTGGTTCACCAGAACGTTACCTTCGATGCCCCTATGACCCGGCACCCAGCGTATGACATCTTCACAGTACTTAAGGAGTCCGTATATATAACAGATTTTTTTTTAATTTCTTTTCCTTATATGCTGCACAGTCGACAATAGTGCGTAGGGCTCAGCCGTAAAGATGCTTGTTTCCGGATGCAGCACATCGGATTCTGAGAAGGATGGACGGACGGCTGCATAGGACACCCCCTCCCGTGACTTCGATGCGTCTGTGTAGAACTCCGTGCAGGAGTGCTCGTACTGGAGTACCAGGAAATGAATTCCGATTTCGATAACTGGGGCGGGCTTTGTTACTTGTAGGAAATATATATCACATTGTATCAGCTGCCACTCCCAAGGCGGCAGCAGCTTAGCTGGGGGCATTAAACGATGTTTGAGTAGTGGAGCATCCATTTCAACACTAAGCTCCCTAACACGAAGTGAAAAGGGTTGTCTTACAGAGGAGCGATTATGAAGGAGTGTAGCATATGTCATATCGTTGACGGTGTTAAAACACGGATGTTTAGCATTAGAGCGAATTTTCAGAAAATATGTTTGGCTGATGTTTGTTCTCTGTAGATGAAGTGACAACTCATTTGATTCTACATACAAACTTTCAATGGGACTTGTTCTGAAAGCGCCAGTGGCCAGTCGGATTCCTAGATGGCGGACCGGATCTAGCATCTTCAGTGCGCTCGGGGCGGCAGAATGATAGGTCATGGCACCTCAGTCCAACCTTGATTGAATCAGGCTCTTCTAAGGATTCACGAAACATTTCCTGTTGCTACCCCATGTTGTGTGGGATAAAACTTTCAGCAAGTTCATTGTTTTTAAGCATTTGACCTTGAGATACTTTACGCGTGGAATAAATGTTAGTTTATTTAGAGTCTAGTAAGATGCCTAAGAACTTGTGTTGTTTGTTCACAGGTATTCGCTGACCATACAATTCGGTACTGGGATCTGCAATGAGCCCTTTGTTTCTTGTAAAAAGCACACAAAAACTTTTGTTCGGGTTCTCTTTAAATCTGTTTTCGTCTGCCCATTTGGACACATTGTTCAAGCCCTGTTGTACTTGCCTCTCGCCCTCTGCAAGGTTGCAGGACTTGAAACCTATTTGTACGTCGTCGTCGTAAACGGAATAGAAGATCGCTGGCGGTAATGCAGCACGAAGGGTGTTCATTTTCACATAAAGAGCGAGAAGTTAAGCACACCTCCTTGGAGTACACCAGTTTCTTGTATAAAATGTCGAAACAATATCTTGTCGATTTTCACGCGGAATCTACGTTTGGACAGATAGCTTTCAAGCCTGTTTAACACATTTCCACGGATGCCCATTCGCGATAAGTCTCACAGGTTCCCATATCGCCACGTCTCGTCATACGCCTTTTCCATATCCAGGAATATCGATAAGAACTGTTTACGTACAAAGGCATCACGGATATTTGCTTCAATGTGCACCAGATGATCAATCGTAGACCGCCCTTCTCTGAAGCCACATGGATAGCGATCAAGCATGTTGTTAAGTTCAAGGAAATGTATGGGTCGACGAATAATAACTTTTTCAAATAGTTTACACAGGCAACTTGTGAGAGCTGTCGGAAGATAACTTGCCGCCAAGGAAGGGTCTTCAGCGAGCTTCAAGAAGGGAATAATAGCTTCCTTCCATGAGGATGGGAGGTATCCAGCAGCCCGGATAGAGTTGAACAGTGCCAGAAGTGTCATCTGCGTGTCGCTGTGTGTGTTTTTAATCATGTAACATATCATTCTATAAGCTCCCGGTGCAGAGATTCTACACGTGCTCAAGGCAGTTTTGGGCTCGGAAATATTAAAAGGACGGTTGTATGGTTTATCTGGACCGCATTTACGATCAAGTGTCTTAAGTTCAGCTAATTGTTTATATTTGAGGAATGGTTTTGTGTAATGTGTGGAGCTTGATACATGTTTGAAGTGTTCGCTCAGAGCGTTCGCCTGGTCCTCCAAGGTAGACTTTGGTCGTCCACTAAGGGCAGAGGTTGGATTTCTTAACCCTTTATCTTTGCTACGCCATTGCATACTTTGAACTCTTGGGTGTAGGATCTGATGCCCGAGAGAAACCTCTCCAGGCTCCTTGCGATTTGGCCAGCCTAAATTCAATTAGGTTTACTGCAGTCGCTGAGTGACGCAGCAAACCACACGCTTTGTTTTGTTTCTTTCGTGCGAGTCTGCACTGTTCATTCCACCAGGGAACTCGTCTTTTACAAGAGAGTTTTGAAGGCCTCTTAACATCACTTTGAGATAATGGAAAACGCCTGAATTTCGACACGCTGATGTCTGCAACTAATGCATATTTTCTTTACGCGAGCTGTGTCATGCGCTGAGGCCTATTCTGAAGATTGCATGTTCCTTTCCTCTTGCTAGCAGCGGTGGTGAATGATTGGTCTCTTTTTCTTCTTTTGCGTGAAACGGGTCAGTATATCTTCGGTTGCTTCACTGTCGTTGTCTCTGCTTTCTAATCGATTTCAATGCTTCACGTGGTTGACAAGAATTATTTCACCCCATGCTTTCTTTTGCTTTCAAACTTAATATTGTGTCAACGGTTTCTTAAAGTGCCGCTGCGTTGGCTATTAAGACTCATGGCACTACAACAGGCGATCTAACGTGCGGTTTAATTCTGCATTTGGGTGCGAGGATGACACTAGTAAACATGGTGGTGACACTAAACAGAACATAAGACATCAAAGGAACGTGCTCTTTACTGACAAGGGAGGCAAATTCTCAGCTGTGGCGTCTTACGATATCTCACTCGCGTGCTCGCGTGAAAACGTCGAAACGCTCTACTTGTTTGACGATGGAGCTTGGGAACTTCATGCTGTGCAGACAGTGGCAAGACGCAAGCATAAAAACCATCAACCCTTAATTATTTCTGGAATCACACATGTGCTATATTTCTCAAGCTAATTGTGCTGGTTTGCAAGCTTTACCCTCGTCGGCTTCTTACGTGGCCGCACCTGTACAAACCATTCGGAGGCGCAACGGTGCTGCCTCAGCCTGCCATAAAAAAAAACACTGCCTTTAAACGAAGCAAGTATGTAGATTAAGAACGTTGGTTCACGGGCCAACAAATGAAGAGATCAACGGCAGGGGCGTTATAATGAGAGCGCTGTATTGGCGTTGAGCTCCACTTCGTAGACAAGGTTGTTGATGCTTACCTGCGGCGAACACTTCGCGCGGAAGGAGACGATGTTATTCAAGACAGCCGCGAAGTCTGACACCTGTCCACTATTGTATAGTGTGATTTCCTTGTCGGTCTTGTTCAGCTACGATGGCTCGTGCATCAATATGCATGGACATCAAAATTTTATACACGAGTTCTCTTCAGGCACGAATAAAAAAAGTACGCCTGCCTTAGCGTAAACCATGTAGCGGGCCAGGTAACGATGCTTAGATGCTCAGGTTGCACTAGAAACAAAGCCTTCAGCTCCATAATGGACGATGACACACCCCCAACGGTGACAACCTAGCTTTAGCTAATCAGGTGAACACTTAAGCGACAGCAGCAAATTCAAGCTTGCACTCCTTTCCAGAGCATTAAGAGGCTGCTCGAGTAAGACACGACAATGCAAGACTAGCAAGAAAGACATGGCAGAGAATGCACATCCAAATTGCGCTAGCAATACGGATCAACATTCTTAGAAACAGGATTCGCAGTATTCTGATGACGCTTAATCCTACGCATGTAACAATTAAAGCGATGCATTATTCTAATGACACGGACTTGCCGACTGAAACTTTTGTGGCTGTATTCGTCCCTACCTCATTTCTGTATTTACGCATACGTAACTATGGGACATTGCAGGCACTGTCTCATCCTCCACGCAACGACGGAAGGCTCCCGTTTTCCTAGGCTCCACAGGGGTTGGACTATCGCTGTACAAGCGATCACATTTCGCAGGACAAATAACTATATACGAAGGCCAAAGCGTAAAAGCACCGAAATTGAAATTTATGATGCAATTACTGGCACAGCCAAAATACTGTTACCGCATCGCGTTTGAACAACATGTGCACTAAATAGTAGTACAAAAGCAATAGTCCCAAGTTACTCAGACTCAGTTAACGAAATGTTTTCCGCAGGCAAGCAAATTGGTCCAGCAATTGTTTACATTGTGACGTTGCGCTGACGGTGAAGAAACAGACAGTAGCACAAGTTAGACACCTGAAATGAACTCTTGATTTGCGAAACTGTTCCCACAAAAACAACACTCGTGTACATCGATAGTGCGCGAGTGAAGCTGTCAGTCACCGCAATTTAATCTACAGGTGAATGTCTATCAGGTCTTCTTTTTTTGGTTAGGAAGTCGATATGCAAGCAGCTCATTTTAACTAACTAACACATCCGGGTGGTAGTGCTCTGTCTGCACTACAAAGGCGCTGAAAAACATATTTAATGTGGCATCATGAAAATACAGAACCGTAGGTGATGATCATCCTTTCTTAATGTAAGTGCAGCCTGCCCATACAAGCGTTTATCACTATTTGCTCTTCCACGTGATATCTGTAGCGCGGCCAAGAGCATTCGGATACGACTGCCCGAATATGTCACAACAATGACTGGTGGATAATTTTTGACTTTTAATGAATATTTCAAGGTAAATATAATTATATTTCACCATCACTGATTACTAAAACACGAAAATACAATCGGTGCTGCGCTTTTTACGAATGTTTATATTGAAAAGTTGAAAATACACAATGTCGCTGCAGTGTACAAATACCAGAAACTAACATTTGAAGGAAAAAAACGAGGCTGAAACATATCCAGACGAGAAGCAATAATAATCGCACGTGAAGAGTGTGAATCTACTCGAAACATTTACAGAGCGATTATTTTATAATGCTGATTGATTGGGTTTCGACTCCTGCTTCTTTGTGGAAGGAGTACTAAAGAAACATGAAGCAAAACCTCTCGTAAATAAAGGTAAATAACGAACAGTGCGGCAGAACCATCGACGATGCTTATTTATCTGATGCCAAGCATTTCTGAATGTTTTAGAGAACGGAATTGCTTGTGCGAGATTGTACCGTAGTATGTGCCATCATGTAAATAAATAAAAAGTTTATAAATGCACTTATTTTACTTTTCAGCATAAGTATATTTTTTTATTTCTCGGCAGAGCAGTGGCCACCGTATCGAGTAATTTACCACAAGGGTTAGAACTGTGCTGTTTCCCACGTGCAGTTTGTAAGCTTTGGTGCAGATGAAAAAAAACATCTAGTATGTGATGCGAAGTTTTATTTAGGTGATTAATTATATGGCTCCCCGTTAAAGGCAATGCGTACACTTTCGTTCACTTCCATCCTATGCGAGTAATAGTACTGTGCATTGCTTTGCTTCTCCACCACCAAGGTCACAACTTTTTTCTCACGCCAGTCTTATCTTTATCAACTTTATCGTTCACAAGCTATGTCGACATGCAAACTTCAGTTCAGGCGCACGCACACTGTGAAACGTATACGGAGCGATGTCACGATCACAAAAGCGATGCATGGTGCTTCTTGAGCGTGCATGCACAGAAAATTAGGACAACAACAAATAGCGGAAAATTGTTCAAGAACGAGTACATTCCCGGCGGCACAGATTGAAGGGGCAACAAAAAACAAGCCAGCGAAGTCAATCAAAGACTCGGTGAAATATACCTGCCCACTGTATTAACAAATCAGCGTAGGTTAGAGATATGTGCAAGCTGACAAGGAATTTTCCAAGTATTATGTATAGGCCTGCCTCAGAGTGCATCAACAGTGCCGACTATAGCAATCGCTAGAGACCACCTTGTGAAAACCCACATTGAAGTTGAAGCGCATAGCACCCAGATAATTCATCATGCCAGGACTCCTCGCCACCACCTAGACTCCCTACCAGCGAACGCACCACGCACCTATTTTAGCCAAACGACAACCACACGTGGCGAATTATTGCCAACTTGTTTCGCACCATCTGCGAGACTTTCGATTCATCCATGGAGCCTCGCTCAGCCAAAAATTAACCTGATAATACCTGGCATCACGAAAAAAGCTGACGTCATAGGGACAAGATAAACGTCAGCGTGCCGCACCGGTTCGCAAACCAGTTCACATTGTTGCGAACAACTGTGAATTTTTATTTATCAGAACCGGAACTGAACCGGAACGAAATGGGCACGCTCAACCAGGACGGGAACTGAGGCGGCATATTTTTTGTTCCGTTTCCACAACCTGTTTGGAGTACCACTCCACAGATCTTTTGGTATCAAGTGAAGTATAAGGGAGCACAGGTGTCTTGAACTAATTTAAAACTATTCACCTGCTCGCTAATACTTCGTGCCTGTGACAGTGAAACGTACAAGGAATCGCTCTTGCTGAAGCTATCGCGCTGCTCGTGCCTTCTTCCTCGTAAGCAAATACGAAAACGCTTGAACACGCATCTCGGTATATATTGTACTGGTTGTCTAGAATACCGAGAACTGTTTGTGTTTTTTCTAAAACTTATGCACCATCGCAGTTACCGCAAAATATTTAAGTTCCCTGTAAGTGTTTTTTTTTTTTTTTGTCGCAATCACAATGTGAACTTTACTGCACATGTAGGCCTTCGAATAATGCCTTTCTAGACTTTTGGGGTAGCTTAAGAGAAACGTCGAGCTTGGGAGCTCTTTCTAAATACACGAGAATGGAGAAATATTTTTTCTCGGCAAGCACCACGCTATATTTTATATGATTTATTGCATTTAAAAGGCGAGGCTAAAAGCTGGTGGCTCTTGCAAGCGAATTTGTGATGTATGCCGTGAATGTTTTACTAAACATTTTTGAAAAGCGCCACTTCTAGAAAATCTAGACAGTCGTGATTCCATCTCTGTAACTCTGCAATAAAAGTGATATCACCATTCTGTGATGTGCATCTAATGGTGCATCGCATGTGGACAAAATTGATGTATTATAGAGGGCTCCCGAATAAACTACTAATTTGTGAGTAAGATTTTGTTAAAGCACTGCACACATTGCAACGCATTCACATAAGCTGCACATTGATCACGCAGAAGCAGGCGCGTTTGCGATGGCGGGTTCTTGAATTGGATTTTCTAACAGTTTCACTGGAGAGAACCATGATATTTGTTTTCGGAGCAGAGTCATCCATTTGTGAAATTTGTGCCTCTATCTTTTGCAAACTTACAAAGTTCTGCCAGTTTTCATAAAAAGTTGAAAGCCCCAAATCAAGATTTTGCTTGCCACCAGATGCACCAGATTTCAATAGAATCAGTAAACGGCTTATCTGAGGAAAACAGTAGTGTGTTCTACATTTAACGTTTTTTTACTTTTAAATAAAAGAATTAAGCGTCTCCTTTCTTCAAAGCTAAACCCTCCGAAAGAGGTCAAAAGGAGATGTTGCCAACATACCATATTTCGAGAGCACCGCGACATTTTAATTCCCTCTGAATATTGAATACAAAACCACTAATACTCTACTGATATGCAATAGGGTCATATCATGTAGGTAATAATAAAGCTAAAATTCTTTCAAACATAACACATGCAAAAAACAATTATGAGTTGAGGCATGTCTGTCGAAGAGCTCCACAGATAAAAACGAACTATGTAGCGCAAACGACCCAATTTCAACTAGTATGTTTTCTTAACACTAAATAGCACATTCAAGACCTCACCTATGAGAGTACTTCTTTTAAGGCTCCCAAAGAAGGCATTACGGAGTGGTCGCTACATAGCAAAAAGTAGTATACGTATTGAGTGCAGATGCCATGTAAGTGTTGGCATGATGTGATGTTATTTAATGAGTATTTTCATTATGTGAAACTGACCCTGGGTTATGTTCACTGTGTTAGCGGGTGTCCTTGCTCCTTTCTGTCAAATGGTGCGGCTGGCTGTAGTGGGATGGTTGTCGTCAGCCAATTCACCTTCTGTCCTTCCACTAAAATGTACTGTAAAACTGCTACACATTAAATAAAACTTCACTTAAAATATTCACATCACATCTATCTCAATAGGCAGCAACGGAGCTGGGCTCAAGCTAAAGCTTCATTTTCGGGCAGAGCAGTTTTCTGACGTTGCTGACGAATAATCGAACGCTATGTCATCGCTCTTAGGACGCGACATACGCGATCACAGAAACAGAATAGTACCTCTCGACTTGGATAAATAATTACAAATTATCTAAATACATCTCAGTAATGAAAAAATGACTGGCAGCTACTCCCTTGTACGAGAAACATGCATCAGGTTTTCCTCCAGTAACGTAATAGTTCTTCCTTTTTTAAATCTGGGTGGATTACAGTTCATAAGGACACCCTATGCATATTCATGACCTCTGCGTGCAAGTAAAGATGTTTCCATACCTAACAAATGCTGTAAAACATTAGAAGAGCTCTTTTTTCGTTTTCATGAGTCGTTACTTTTCCTTACTGGAAAGAGAAGCAGTGCTGAGACACACATCATTCACGCGCATTTTAGACGCCGTTGACAAAAGTCTCTGCCGAAGGGGTCACTGAAGCCTACTGGATTTTCTCCGCGTCAAAAAAGCAGGCAAAGCAATATGAAGTGAGGTGAACATAGAGGAACATATTCATACTCTAGGGATAAGCCATCCATACTTTTAGAAATAATTTGTAATTGGCTACCTCCTTCTCCTTGAAAAATATAATAACTTTTTTCCTGTGTGTATATTTAAATATATTGTGTATGTTCAGGGTGTTACAGTGACAATGTAAAACAATGTTGAAGTAAGAAAACACGGATGATGCATCAGCCGCTAGTGCTTTTAATGCACTTGTACTCCTATTGTCAGCATTTGCAGAAAAAAAGCGAAAGTATGAATGAAATGTCGCGCATGTCGGCGCGAATAATGATGCAACAATCTATAAGCCACAGGCAAGTCAAAAGAAACCTAAAATGATGTGAGTGACAGAACTGTGGTAATGACATTTTAGGTGTGTTTAGACGGTGGGAGGCTTCGGCATCGCCTGTAGGGGAGGGGGAGGCTCTTCCTCCTCCAGAAAACTCCGGAGGTGGCTCGGACCCGGGAGCCAGCTTCATAGACGGCGCCTACGAGTCTGTGTGTGGTCATTTCATTCCAAGGACATGTGCACAACCTACATGCCTCGATCTGCCTGTAAGAAGACCTGCTTGGTTGACGACTATTTTCGTGGCTGCAATGTGGCGAAAGGGCAGCGTTTGCTCACCTATGTAGCTGACGCGGGTCAGTTAATCGTAAGTAGTACCAGAAAAAATCGTCGGCACATACGGTGCATGTTGGCTAAAGAAACTTTGACAGTTTCACGCAAACTGTCTGCAACCAATTCGTGCTGTCTCTTGGCGACCACGGACCTCCAGGGACACTGTGCGGAAATAAAGATTTTCGCCTCATGGCAGAAATATGACATGCGTAGCCAAATTTACGAGTGCATCCCCTACAATATATAGTAGAGCAATCAGCGTAAATTGGTTGCAAATATTTTAACAACGGTGAAGACATCTGAGTATAAAGCATTACTAATCATTTCTGTTTCAGCAATGCCTGCGCGGCCAATACACGGGCGTGTGTGTCGCAGTAACTCGATCGATCGATCGGTGCAGTGGTGATGGGGGAATGAACTCTGGTCATGTTCAATGCATCGAGGACATATTCAATTTCTCAGCACGCTTCAACCACTGCTAGCACATGCAACTAAGGTTGATTTCATTCTTAGGCAACTCACCCACAAACGATACACGAGAAAGACGGTACAAGCGTTGGTCTAACTGGAAGCTTTTGCTTGATGAAAAATTTGTATACCCAGTAACCATAAAATTCACGTACATTACACGTAAAAATCATAACACGCTCATGAGCGATCAATGAACGTGAATTCTTCGTGTGCAACTTGTTTACTTTCTCGGCGCACAGAAGTAATCCATGTCTGTCGTCTGCCTTTTTCGTACCATTTTTTCGGGAATCGGTTGAATTTCACTGGTGGCATCAACGTTTTCGTGTTTACGTTCATTTTGTGGCAATTAAGAAGGCAATAAAAGTTTTCACTCTTCCGAAAAGGCGTCATTGCAAACCACAGACCTTTCCCGCGCACCGCAAGCTCAGTGCGCACGACCATGAAGTGAAGCGCCGGAAACGTACACCCGTGGGAGGTTAAAACATTCCGCCAGGGGAAAAACGAGCGCTGGCGTCTGGTATGAAACTTGGCGTGCGGACGTCTATTGGCTGACACAGAAATTATCTCTCGTGCGGCAGGCACGTTGAAGACGCAGCCAAGTGTCCGGCACTGCCCCGCTAATCGTAAGATCGCGTGAGGACGCACGTAGATTGACTCGTAGGCGCGATTCACAGCAGCCGCAGACAGACCTCCGCTCACGCAGCGCTTTGTTTCCATACGGATGACGTGTGTTACTCTGGCGCCATGTCGTAGCCATCGTCGCTGCAAGACCCCTAGTGCGCGTGCTTCTGCACGGCACTAAGCTTTTCTTCTCACGCTTTCGCCATACCGTCTTCCCCGCTTTCGGCTCCGCACTCTCTCCTTCTCGCCGCCTCCCCCACCCCCCCTCCGCTACGCTAAGCGTGCGCTCTGATCATTCGTTGTGCTTGTTCGCTCGGTAACGCAATAGGACGCCGCCGTCGGAGCTGCGCTCCAAAACTTTAAACCAAATGTACTAAATACTTTCGCATTCCCACATGTAACCAGTTTTAAGTTGATCTGCCGGTGTTTTCTACTAATTGTTGTAGATATTAGGTTCAATAGGTTTATCATGCATAATAAAATAGAATATACCCTAAACGGTCTTTCATCTATAGCGATTCTAAAGCAGCAATTAAGAGCTTTGACAAAGGCTATGTAGCCGGGACTTCGGCTAAAATTATCGACAAGGTCGAAACTATCAAATCTGAAATCCGATGGTTTCCTGCACATACGGGACAAGTGGACGAGACTCGGCCCAACCTCAAAGAGGTGACGAATGACCTGGCACGAGTACTTGCTTGCCGTGCCCGTCAGAACCGAACCGACGCCCACTGCCATTCCGGGGAGCATAAAGATCACTTACTGACTTACAACGACATCACTAAATATTACTACTTCGGGCGTAGGCAATTCCCACTGCCACAAGTAAAATTGAACAGGGCTCAGGCAGTCATGCTACGTTTACTGCAAACCGGGACGTACCCCACTCCGTATTTCATAAGTAAAATTCACCCCGAAAGAGTCATTAGGAAAGAATGTAACGTGTGCGTTGGCATCATAGACATCAGACACCTGCTGGCGGGCTGTCCCACGACCCTCGCCGACCCCGAAGGAAAATGGCTTTAGTGGCAAAAGTTGATTACAAGCTCTTCATATCAAGATCAGCT
The DNA here is from genome assembly GCF_038994185.2 of Dermacentor albipictus. NCBI lineage: Eukaryota > Metazoa > Arthropoda > Arachnida > Ixodida > Ixodidae > Dermacentor > Dermacentor albipictus. The sequence goes on along the minus strand of NC_091829.1, from coordinate 72,121,785 downwards.
ACGGGCTGTCCAGAGGGTCCACGATGACGCCATAAGGCTCGGTCTGGCGGTGCCGACGTGGACGCGGCCCGCCTCGGTCTGAAAAGACAGGGCTTCAGGACACTAATAAAGTTTTGTGAATGAATGAATGAATGACTATATCAGATTTCTACAGTTGGAGCCCCAGAACTCAAAGGGAGTTGATGAAGGGGTCCCTGTGATAGATAGTGTTATTTATATCCGTGTAGCAATATCATATAAATGAATGCACACATTAAAAAAGTAAGGTAAGGCTTTATAAAATACATCACAGCAAGCTAACTTTTCAGAATTTAATAAATGTACAGGAAAAACTGGTGCAACGAGCTTGAAAAATACTGAATGTATTATGATGAAGTGATGCCTTTAGGAAGGGTATTTAAAAGACTCGCTGCTGTATTTTTAAAGGAAATGCTTTCATAATTTGTGTATTTACGCGAAACAACATAGGGTTTGCGGGACATAGTGGCATTGGATCCAATGACTAGGGCAGGGCCTCGAGATACGACTTTGTATAACCTGAATAGTTGCTCAAGGTACCTGCATAAGTTACTTACCAGCAATTCTAATCTTATCATTCTAGAAAAAAAAAAGCAGAGGTCGCAGTACAGTTGCATATGTAGCGTGAGCCTTTTATCTAACTTCCGCTTGAAAATAATATATATTGTCTAGTACTGACCGCAAGCAAATTAAAATAACATTCACCATCTGCTACCGGCAACCACCGTCGAAACATTGCCCTTTAGATTCGCGTTAGGCTGTAAAAAAATTCGCCTTTCCGCCCGAAAGGAGAAGCAATAGTTGCGATAGCAAATTAGCAGACAGCTGTGCGAAGTAACGATAGTAGTTATTTCGACCATATAGACAGAACACGATAGCCTCGCACCCAGACTAACCGAACGCATACTCTCGCACCCGGGTTGCCCGGTCGGCCAGCGCCCTTTTGGACTGGGCTGCCAAAGTGTGTTCGTCGGCGACCAGAAGGCATGACAAGTGCCAGCTGTAAGACTCTGAAGTGCAGAAATGTGCCCGTTCACGCGGATCCAAAGTACAAGAAGGCATCTGGGCGGCACTGCGTCGTGTTTGGATGCCAAAACAACGAGCGCAAAAGGAGCAGGTTACTTAGCGCTGTTCGCAAAGAGCACAACGCACGCAGGGAATCATGATGGTGCGGTGTTTTCAACTTGCACCGATTTCCATCCGCAACGAAGAACGCCAAGGTGCACCACCGGCGAATAGCTGCAGTGAATAGGAAGAACTAGCAACACAGTAAAAATGTACGAATGAGTATCGCAGGTGATGCTCGGCAATTGCATGCTTTCAAAGCATTTGACCTCAAAGGGGACCGACCATTAAAGATGCATTTGAAAAGAAACGGAGAGCACAAAACGAAAAGACCGGAACGAGCGAAGATACTGTTTCAGGAGAGCAGGCCCTGTCTCTAGAAGGGCCCCTAATGCACCCCGTGAAAATCAGTGAAAATAGTTTGAAGCTGGAGCGCCGTAAGGCACGAGAATGGTATAATCTGGCATGACTGATATTAGCCCCGAGAACGAGCACGAGCGGCGCTGCGAGCGCCGCTCGCGTGACGTCAGGGCACGGACTCGCGCCTGTCGTCTGCTACAGTTCGGGCGTTGTCCGGGCGCTTTCTGCGGTGTTTTCGTTTGTTCGCCCTCGTTCTCTCTGCTTGTATACTTACGGTGGTCGTCTCAAATATATTTTTACGACGTCTTCCTTTGCGAACATTTATTCAAAGAGCTAATTTCTTAGACAACAATGCAGCTCTCGAAGGCAACGCTACAGTGCCAGCCGAAGCGACGCAGGCCAGCCCATTGGGGGGTTTTTCATGCGCGGATAGACAATCGCAAAAGCATAGCCTACAGGAATCCAATTATGGTACCATACCTGCCGCGGTGCAACAAGTATGCCACAAAGCTGGCTATATATGACTTCTACAGCAGTTACGTTGATTTTATTCCGCTAAAATAGGTTTGCTCACGACGAGTAGTTCATGGTATAATATCGAATTTTTGCATTTCCTCACAGAAACGCTCGGCAGTAGCACGGGGACTTAACTAATACTGGAGCTTAGATTCTACACGCCTCACTTGCTTCTTTAACTGCCTGTCAACATTAGGCGGTTCTTCACGTGTTTATTTTTTTTAAGCGGCGGAAATTTGAAGTAAAGTTAATGAAGGCTTACAGCTATTTACAGAGCACAAATAGGAATGTACCAATATATATTTCCTTTTCCGTGTTACACGTTCAACTCAGCTCTTTAGGGCGCGTTTGTTAATGATGAATAATGTAAGTTATGTTCCTCTTTTTTTTGTCTATATTACCAAGTGTATATCATTTATTTATTTCAATGCCGCAGTGTGTTTTGCATTGTTATTGTGGAAATATTTCACTGTTCTTTCATATATAGTATAACTGCAACGTTTTATGGCCACTATATAAATGTAATTTATATGGCGCTTTATGTGTTACCCCATGCAGCCATATTGTACCTAAGGGGGTGAGGGTACCTCAAGCCTCGTCTGTGCGACTTTTTTCCCGCATCCACCTCCACTTACCACTCCTCTGTACATGTGTGTGTGTAAATGGAAATTAATAAACCAAATCAAACTCACTTGAGAAATTTACTGGTGCTTGCTGCTTGAGGAATATACATGACGAATCTGTTTGGCGAACTGACACAGGCTGCTCGGCCCAATTTTTTTAGTGAAGTATGCCTGCTGGACCGCATAGCGTCAGCCAAAAAGAAGTCGAAGCGTCAATGATTAGTAGTATGGGACATATTGAAGATATCGAAATTCCCCCGGTGGAGGGTCAGAAATCAAGTGAAAGTATATGCAAGGATTGTGGTGCTTTCTTTATGAATGTTTGCGATTGGATTGGAGCAAACTTAATTTGCCTGCAAGGTTCTCTTTTATGTACCGACGAAGCGAATAGTTATCCGTTTGTATAATTGAATAACGCTGGATCGAGACATGGTGAGACAGAAGGTGCTTGAATTTTCCTTTTGTATACAGGAAATCTAAGCTGCGGTGTAGTAGCTCGAGAATACTTTAGCCATTCCAGTTGGCGCTGTAAAAAACATGCTTTATGGTTTTAATTCGAAGTTGTAGTGAACTGATGGGTTTCGCGAACATAGCGTGCCTCGCCATGCGTACAGTCGATTGCTACCGTTACGTGATCAGGGGTGTGACATATTGTCGATAAAGGCTACTGAGGGCCACTATGAAACATTTCATCACTTTCAATTGAGTGGCTCTCGATCTTAACAACGAAACTTTTCTCTCAGGTGATTGCTACTATGGTGTTTGTGAATTGACTATATAAATACACTGCATGACGCGCCGTCGTGTTAGCAGCCATGAGCAATTCGTTTTTTGGAGGCCTGTTTCAGAGGGGGATGAAAGTAGCAGCAAACTGTTTCATAAGAAATGCGTGCCTTATGAATTATGCATTATGAATTATGCATTATGCATAATTATGCTTATGCATTAATGAATGGCCATATTTGAATAGAACAACACACCAGAGTAATAGGAATCATGATGAGAGCTTCGCTGGGCAGTGTCTTTCTAAAATCAGATAACATGTTGACGCCAATTACCAAATTTTTCTTCCACGTAAAATGCTATGCCTCTCATAGCTAAATACTAAAGGAATCTTAAATGTTTAGCGAAGCATCATACACAACTTCGCGTGTTGAATTTGCAGATATTCTTTTTTTAGTCAAAATTTACCGATAGACACGGCGCATATATGCATTGCAAAACCTAGTAGACCCCTTTAACGCTACTTAGCTTGCGATATCCAAGCCGCAAAGTTTCTCGACTCACACGCTTTTGAAGAAGAAACTGTGGTTAAGGTATGGCAGCTGAAAGAAGCCGACGTATTCTTCAATACGTACGGCTCGAGCCACCCATACCCCAATCATACACGAAGGGAACGAGCGCGCGCGGCAGCCGAGCGAGCCTGAGCGAGCGGCGTCCTGGCCGTGACCTCACTCGCAAGAGGGCGCCACTCCTAATTCTCGGGGCTAATAGCCCGAGCGCCGCAGGCCCGAGGAAATGTTTCCGATGTACTGCGCCTATGCAAGGAGAATAGGTGACGCCAACGAGGAATTTACCGCATGCTTCTGAGCACTTATGGGAGAAACACCGCTTTCCGCGAAACACGTCGTAAAGCATACGCCCGGGTAAAATTTTGCCGCGTGATTCATGTTGGAAAGTAGAATTTTCATAAAGTTTTGACGCGCAACCTTTAATAATATATGGCACCAACACAGTGCTGTATATTCTTTCACAGGTTACGTGCCAAAATTACGGAGATGTTACAGCTCACACGTGTTCTAACATACAGCACGCGGTTTGTACAAACGTAATAGCGTACTTACCCGATGTATTCGCTTCTGCAGTCTGCACGTACGGCTTTCAGTGTGGCCATTGAGGACATGCATGAGGTCTTGAAGTTTGATTTTATCGAGACAGCGAAAATGACAGGTTAGAAAAAACGCGAAACACGCCTTCCACCCAGCTAAAAAGCCCAAGTTTCGCTTTTGCGCTAGGTCGCATCTCCCGGTGTGGCAGTCCAGGCCTGCTACTTCGCGGCGCTTGGGATAGATGGCGCGACCGGCGCTCACCAATATGGCGGCGCGCTTTGAATTCACGGTGTCCAGGTTCAATATTAGGTTCAATAAGTTTATCATGCATAATAATATAGAATAGAGTGCATCATATTTATAAAGTTGGAACCCAGAACTCAAAGCGAGTTGATGAAGGAGTCCCTATGATAGATATTGTTATTTATATCCTTGTACCAATATCATGTAGATGAGTGCACATTAAAAAAATAATACAAGACTTTGTACAAAACATCACAGAAAACAAACTTTTGAGAATTTAGGAAATGTACAGGAAAGACTGGTGCGTACGAGCTTGAAGAATACTGAAAGTAATATGATGAAGTGATGTCTTTAGGAAGGGTATTTCAAAGACCTGTTGCTGCATTCGTAAACGAAATGCTTGCATTATTTGTGCATTTACGTGAAACCGTTAACGGAAACGGAGAACGGAAACGAGTTCACTTGTATTTGAAGCCAATCACTAGGGCAGGGCCTCGAGATACGACTTTGCATAACCTAAATAGTGTCTCAAGGTGCCTACGTAAGTTACTTAACAGCAATTGTTAATCCTATCATTTTGCAAAAAAAGAAGCTGAGGTGGCAATACAGTTCTAGATGTAGCGTTACCCGTTTATCTAACTTGTGCATGAAAAAGATATGTACTGTCTAGTACTGACCGAAAGCAAAATAAAATAAAAGTCACCTGCCGCTACCGACAACCACCGTCGAAACATTGCCCTTTTGATTCGCGTCAGGCAGTAACAAAAATTCGCAGTTCTGCCCGAAAGGCGAAGCAATGCTTGCGATAGCAAATTAGTAGATATACGTGCGAAGTAAGGATAGTAGTTATGTCGACCGTACAAGTTTGTAAACATTCGCTTACTAACTAAATTAGCAATGCTGGAATGTGTAAAGGTGACACGATGAGGACGTAGAAAAAAACACAGATACACAGAGACAGCGCTGTCTTTGTGTGTCTGCTTCTTTCCACGTCCTCGTTCAGACATTCTATAATGGATTCAAACCAACTAGCTCACCAAAGTGTTGTAAATAAGTTAACCAGCGCAGGTCACGCACGCACAGGCAAAGATGAACACATCTAGCTCGATGAGTGTGGAATCTCGCTGTCATAATTCTCCTATAAGGAATGGCGACAGCCACAGACAAATTGACCTTCATGCATCTCTCGCTTCAACGCGAATGGAACGTCGAAAGCACATGGCTTACGAAGCTATCCGCACTACGCTAACTCTGCTAACACCGCAGATCGCTTTGAAGTGAGGCAGGCGCAGGCGCACACTTTGGCCACGTCGCAGATCGCTTTCAGACACACGAGCGGCGGCAACGCGTGCCCACGGCGTTTTCCAGAGGCGTCTACTTCGGCGTTCAAGATTCGCGTGGAAAACGCCGTAGGAGACGCCGCGGTTCCTGTTAGTCTGTACGGGGCGGCGGGCGAGGAGGACATCGAGCCACTCCCGCAGCCGCCGGAGTAGAACATCCCTCCTTCCTCGCCTGATCCTCCTGCCTCGCGCGTGAGGGGAGCAGGCACGTGACCGGGGAGCCTACCTCGCTCGCGTACGCGAGATTCAACCGCGTTCGCCTCCTCACCCTTACACGCTTTCGCTCATGCGGAACATCACGGCGACGCCGACGGCTGAAATGCGCCTGGAGTGTCTACACAATTACTATCGCAATGAAACTTCACGCCATCACTCGTGCGTTGCACGGAATCGGCTGTTTCTCTACCTATCGATGGCACTGAAATGAAACCTGCGGCGTATAACGTTCGTTCTACGCTCGCCTCGGCTATATGCATGTTGACTGCACAACCTGACGTCTCTGGGAATTAAAGGCGTTTGACAAGGCATTCAACCTAGTTTTGAATGCCTCTTAACATACCTTTGCGGTAATGGGAAACGCCTGAACTTCGATGCCCTGATGACTGCAAGTAATGCACATTTACTTTACAGCAGCTTTGTCAGGCGTTGTGGTTGATTCTGAAACCTGCAGGTTTCTTTTTTCTTGCTAGTGGCGTTAGCGCAGTGCTTGGTATCTTTCTTCTTTTGCATGAAATGGATCAGTATATCTTCGGTTGCTTCCCCGTCGTTGTCTCTGATTTCTAAATGATTTCAATGTAGCACGTGGTTTACAACAAATACTAAATCCCATGCTTTGTATTTGCTTTCAAACTTAATATTGGGTCAACGCATTGTTTTAACTAATTAAAGAACCGCTGCGGTGGCTATTCAGACTCGGGGCACAACAGGCGATACAGCATGTGATTTAAGTATGCATTTGAGTACGAGGGTGATACCAGTAAAAATGGTGGTGACACTAAAGAACAACCTAAGACGTAAAAGCAATACGCACTTGACTGACTCGGGAGGTAAATTCTCAGCTATAGCGTCTTCCGATATCTCTCTTGCGTGCTGCAGAGAAGTGATCGAGACGCACTCCTTGTTTAACGATGGAACCTAAGAAATCCATGCTGTGCAGACCATGGTAAGACGCAACAGAAAAACAATCAACCCTTAATTATTGCCGGAATCCTACATGTACTATTTTTATCAAGCTCATTGTGCTGGTTTGCAAGCTTTACCGTCGCTGGCTTTTGACGTTGCCGCACCTGTACAAACCACTCGGACGAACGTCGGCGCTCCCTCAATCTGCTATATAAAAACGATGGCCTGTAAAAGAAGCAAGTGTGTGCATAAAGAACACACTTTCACGAGCCAACAAATGAAGCCATTAGCGACCGGGGCGTTATAGTGAAAGCGGCATACTGCAGATGAGCTCTATTTCGTAGGCAAGCTTGTTGATGCTTATCTGCGGCAAACACTTGGCGCGTAAGGAGACAATGTCGTCCCAGACAGCCGCGTAGTCGGACACATGTCTCCTATTGTACAGCGCGATTTCCTCGCGCACACTGACACCGCAGAAGTAACTATCTGGGACGCGCACAAGCGGAACATCGCACGCACACGCTTCAGTCACGCCTCCAGTGGAAGCAGGCGTCTCCGCCACGAGGTTCACCTGAAGTTCCAACGGACGCCGCAACGCGGCTTTCAGTGGCGCCCCCTAGGCGCTGCGCAGGACGTATAGGGCCCTGACAGCCTTTAAGCTATACGCGAAGGGTTTGCTTATTAGAAAAAAAATTTAGTAAGTTGGTGAGCATTAGTGTCGAAAATTCAGCAAGTAGGTAGTGCAACCATGGGAAACACGACGTCATACCTATAACTAGGATGGAAGTGGGACACAAAGCGAACAAAAATGTTTGCAGAATGTAATTATTAGGTTGTCCCGTTGCACGACATGAAAATTGCATTCACACAGACGCCGTTGTAAGACTTGTTCCGTGCCGCAACTCCTCTTGGCTGCCAGACTTCTCCTGCTTGCATCACATTATATGCGTTGGTTATCACTATAACGGAAGCACTCACAAAGCGTATTACACTGCTCCAGGTGAAGGCTCGATAGGGATGCGAACTATGTACTATCGTGAGCAATATGAGCCGGAACACAGTAGCGCGTGTGAGATAGCACCGAACCCTTTCAAGGGCGATACGTGGCGGCCCCCTTCGGAAACAAAGTGGAAATGAGGACGCTGTTCTAGTAACTGTTAGCACTCCCACCATGCGTCTCTTTATACAAAGGTCTGAACTGCGAATCGCCAGCGCGCACTGCGAGAACTGATTGATATTGCGGTCACTTGTAACTCTGTACACCGAAGCGCGGCCAATACACAGCACTGTTTTTAAGCGTAAACGTTCGAGAGCTACTTGCCCGGGAAATCAGTTCGTCTGGCTGGAACGCGTGACACGACGCGCTGCATAAAATATACATCAGGTCCTATGGAGTTATGTCTGAAGATACCTTACGCTAAACGCCGGAACGAGCGCCTAAGAGCTGCGCTCTCAAAAAATAAATAAATAAATAAAAGCATGACCGAAAAAAAAAAGGACACTCGCTGTAGGCTACAGTGCACGCAACCGTCTTATCGGCCATCTGCGGCAAGCGAAATGCCGTAAGCTGGAGTTTTCGACAAACGCAGGCGCGGTGGAAGTGTCAACAGTTAGCGGAAGAGTGTCGCCCTTTCCCCTCTGTTTCCGACAGAGCCATTCGCGTATATCTCTAACTCGGTTTCGAGGCACAGTAACGCCACGCGCTGGCGCGTGCCTGCTCAAATTTCTCACGATTGAATATGCGAAAAACTATACTGACCGCCTATTCAGCATCTCGAGATTTTTTTTTCTTTCAGGTATACCAGCAGCCTCTTCAGCGCACTGAAATGATGGGCCGCTTATCCATGCAGACGACGCTTGAAAACTGTTTCCCATACTTGTGGACTCAGAGAGCAACGAAAATACTTTCACACATATTCAGAAACACTGGCATGTGCGAGTGCGTTTAAATGCGTAATATTTTTAGGGAGCCTGCGCGAGCATGGCAAATGCGTATTCAGTAGTTATCCCTGTAACTTTGCGATTCTCCTGCTAATTTTGCTCAGCGCACGATGGAAAACCAGATAACCGTGTAGATAATATTGCTCTTTAGCTTTTACTTTGTGATGAAGCACATCAGTTTCAGGAGAATTATGTGCGAAACTGTTTAGGCAACAGTATTTTTCAAGGGAGGTTCACCAACCATATCTCGTTGAAAAATGTATTGTGGTTGATAGCGTGTACTACTCACCCTTGAATTCTTGCTTAGAGCGTAAACCTTACGCGGTAGTCACTCTATTTGAGTTCCTTCTTCGGATTCCTTTAGTTGACAACCACACAACGCTCACTTTGTGGTTCCGCGAGCACAACTTCCATGACATGCGGCACGTACTCTCTTGCGGGCATGACGAAATTTACCCTTAGTTGTTTTGGAAAACCACAAAACGAGAACGACAACGAAATACGCCTAGATAAATTAGGACGCTTGTCGAGACCGCATCAGCTCAGCAACTTGATGGCGTAAAAGTCCCACGGCACTGCCTCATTGCCACGCCTTCTGGCAATTAGCCTCAAGACACTCACACACCACACGGACATAGTGCACAATCCGCTGACTGGCTGTCACGTACACTCTAAAAATCGTTGTGGGACAAACATACACCCCAATGGGTGCAACTGTTTTTATAGTGTAGCAAGTACGTTAATATTATCTCGGCTACAGGAACGTCCTTACAGCGCGACAACCCACGCGAACTTTGGAAAATTCCACGGACGTTGAAAGACTACGCTACACCTAACAACACGCGCGCAAAAAGTGCTTGTCTGCCGACGGGATCTGGCGTGCTGACGTCACTCACGAGATGGCTACCAACACGCCGTCTTATCACAGTAGTATACGACGTACTGACGATTGCAGCCGTGCCTGATGTTCGCCCTGGCGATCTTCCGCACATAACTATCAGGATCGCGGGGCATTGCGAGTGCCAACCGTGAATCACATCAAGGCGTCGCCTGGGCTTAGTTAGTGCCGTTTCGAAGAAGAACGCGGCGAGTCTATTTCAAGTCAGCGGGTGACCTCAGCTGCCAGATTTCGCACAGGGTGCCCTTTCGCGGAATTCAAGAAGCCGAGAAATGATGCTGAACTATATAAGAAGAAAAAAAAATGCGATAGTCATCGTCAGAATACCAGCGCGCATTGAGGAGTGATTGCACGGCCACCCCTCCGAGGTTGAAATGAACACATCCTACACCGCGTTGCAATCGGAGTAGCCGGGCAATCATATGACGCACCTGTTCTATTTCGCCAGCTCAGAAGGAGGATTCTTTCACCAAACGCTGCTTCGCCCTAAACATGGCGTGTAAGATAGGTAAAATAATGGAATGGATGATCAAATTTGTGGTATCTTGTGAGTGCTGACTGCTGGACAGCGAAATTCGTGCGGCAAATTACGGCCCCATCGCACTACACAGAGAATATCAATTAATTTCTGAGGTTCTCCTGTTGTACGCGTGAAAACGACGATCCGATTTTGATGCACGCGGTAGTGGGGAATTCGAGAATAATTTCGTCCGTCTGCGGTTCTTTAGGGTGCACTTTGAAATAAGGACACGGGAGTTTTTCTATTTCGCCCTCACTGAAATGTAGCCGTCGTGACCGGACATCATGCGGGCGACCTCGTTATTAGCAGTGCAGCACGATAGCCGCTAAGCTACCACGACGCGTCTATTAATGAAATGGCGGTCCATTTTAATCGATAATGTGGAATACTTAAGGTTAAGGAAATTTACACAGAGCGCTGCGGATTAAGAGAAACTTTGTCCTCGTTTTCCCGTTGAGTCACTCAGCCTTGAAGGCTGCTGCGTGACGTAGTGTAGCGTTATATTTTATACGTTTAGTCATTGGGCGATGTTGCCCGATACGGAAACCGCGTTTTAGTGGATCATACGGTCACGCTAGATACTTTTCTTCGCGAGGTATCCTTATCATAAGGTCACATGTGAACACCTGTAGAGACAGTTTAGGGCTGTATTTAACATGTTCTTCGTTCAACACATAGTTATCGTACAAAGAGCCCTCTTTTAGTTCGTCTGTAACTCAGTCGTCCATCTCCTTCTCCCTGTGTTCTACTCAGCACCTAAGATATCCCAATCATCCTTTCGGGGAGTTTGCTACGTCGACATCTGGGAATAAGTAGATTGTGGCTACAGGTTACTTCACCCGTTCAGCTAAAACGAACGCACTGCCCCTGGTCAATGCGGCCGAAGTGAGAAACTTTGTTTAGAGAACGTCCTGTGACGACGAGGTGCAGTCAGCCGCGAAAGCTTGCGGGATCTCCAATGCGTGGCGTAGCGACGCAAAGCTAAGGTAGTTTTATATAGTGCCTTTACAGCAAAACTGCATTGCTGCGCCCTCTACCGTCACGCTGCGTGGTGTCGAGGCTTCCGGCACTTACCCGCCATGGGCGCTTTGTGCAGGCTCGACAAGACGCTGTGTGACGGTAGATGGCGCAGCCGTGCAGCTTTGTATAAAGTCCCTTCATAATTTGAAAGTACCACCACTCTTTGAACTCTGCCGCCGCCGCGCGACCTCCTCGCCTCCTCCTCGCCCCTTGCGCGTCCCCCCCCACGGCAACCAGTTTTGCCCCCGTTTTCCTGCACGACGATTGGTCTCCCTGCCGTTGCCCTTGGAAACGCGCGGATCTTGAGTTTTGCTTGTGTTTTTCTTTTTCGTTCGCGCCATTTTCCTCCTCAGCACGGCTGGCTCGGCGCTTTAGCTCGGCGTAGCGAACGTTGAAAGCTGTGTTTCCTGCTGTATAAGCTAGCGCTATGCCTTGCTGTTGCGCATATAACTGCAACAAGAAGCCTGAGCATGGTTATGCCGTTTTTGTGATACCGCAAGGAAAGCGTGACGGCTTGCGCAAGAAGCAGTGGCTGCATAACATCGGCCGAAAGAACTTTGTTCCGACAAAGAACAGCGTTGTTTGCGAGGTGAGGGGTCTCTCATTGCTCGTAGCAAATCATATCGTAATGCATCTAGTAATTCTTCCGGCCTGCTCGCCAGCGTTTTTGTTGCGGGAATTTGTACGTTGCATAAAAATGCGGTTGCCCTCAGTAACGTATTATTATAAATGTATGAAGACGTTTTACTCATCCTGCCTGAGTGACTAACTCTTCTCTAATTGTTCTAGCTACATTTCACTGAAGACCAATTCGAGCCGCGCATATTACAAAGACTCGGGGAAAAAAAAGCTGAAGCTGAAAAAAGTTTGCTTTCGCTGACTTTCATTGCCATTAATTTATCATTTGTTTAATTCAATCGGTAAGCACTAGTAATTTCCCCTATGTTGTCGTTCGCGTCTTTGTTGGCTTCTCATGATATCTTACCACTGCTGTGTTCTCTTGAGCGTCTCTTTTTCTCATAATTCTACACTAGCATTGATTCTGATGTTGAATATTATATTCAGTACTATTATTATTGTTGTCGAATATTCTATTTTATGTTCTCGGTTACGTGTATCTTGTCAACCAACGTTAGTGCGTGTACATAAAAATAAAACATTCTGCTGACAATGCTGTTTGATTTTCGTTGCTATAAATGTTTTGTGATGCTTAATTCAAATCAAATTTAAATATGCTACTACATAATGTCACAAAATTTCGTTGTGAACTATTACAATACGTTATCCAAAGGCGTTTCTCTTGCCTAAAGGTATAGAATGTCTTCTCCTATAGATATACCGAGTATTTCTTAACGCTTCCTTGACGGCGACCCCTAAAGAATATTCATTAGATGCCCTTCCTCGGCTTCTACTACTGTAGTCAATGAGCGGTTGCCGGCACCGCTTTTTCACACTGAAATTCCGCAATCGTCCTATTCAGTTTACAGATCACAGCAAAAAAGCTATAACTTTCACATTGTGAAGACAAAGGCATGGACAGTCGATGCACTCGCGACTAATTAAGGCATGCTGAATATATTAACTGCGGTGCACATACGCGCACAGGCAAGAAAAAAGGGTGCCAGGTGTTCTTATTTATCGCCCAAGAGAAGCGAGCGTGAAAGCCTTCTAAAGCCTACTGCGGTAAGACATCCTTCATCCAACTTAATCGGCCTTAATCCCCTCTAATGTACCTTAATCCCTCCTAATTCACCCTAATCCACCGTCATCCACCTTAATCCAGCCTAGTCCTTCTTTATACACCTTTATATTTACTAATGCACCTTAATTCACCATCATTCACCCTAATCCACTTTCATCGACTTTAACCCTCCTTAATACACCCGAATTAATCTTAATCCAATCACTAATCAATCATAACTTTGCTAATCAATAATCATGTCTTATACACGGGTGCACATGCTTTGGTTCGCTTCCCGCCTTCTTTCGGTCACGCGATATTTTCTGTAGGCGACAACACGACCTTGAAACAGAGGTCTAAGACTTTTGCTTAATATGCCGCACACAAAGGGATGTGTCACAAGCAATACTAGATCAGACGCACAAAGTAAAGCATCTCATCATGCGGCAGAAAAACTGTCTGGTGTTTAAACTCGCCTCAAAAGCTCCCTTTACATCGGTACACAGCGTTCATACGGCTTTAGGAAAAAACCAACCCCGTCATAAATGTTGCCTCTAGCATTATAGATGCTGTTATTAACATTTCTCAAAATTTTCAACCCCACTGGGGCGCGCAACTGGCCCAAAATAACACGCCTCCATAGAATCCTGCGGCCCGTCCGCGGGAGCCAGGGAGGAATAGCGTGCCGTGCGCAGCCGGCGGGCGAGGAGAATCGAGGAGGAAAGCGCCGTGAGGAGGAGAGTGTCGCTACTTTCAAACATCAAGGGGCTTTAGCTTTGTATCGCTCCGCCACGCATTGGAGGAACCCGCAAACGTTTTGCATCTCATCATCAACACAGGAAAGGCTTTCACGGAAGAGCGTACACAAGCGATCCTGCCGGGCAGCCAGACAAGGCACCACCGGAGAAAAAGCTTTTCCCGAAGACAAAATGCTCTCTTTCAGCTCCTGAACGAAACCCTTGCCGAAATCTTAGAAAGGATCGACCATGTAGACAATTAAGTCTAATTATTGAGTAGTCACCATAGCCCTGCCCACCAACTTCTCTTTGCAACTTTGAACGTACGAGGCCTTACGTCTTTGTAGACGCAGGCGCAGCTTCGCCGGCTTTTGTCTAGGAAGCGCCTCGACTTCGTCGCCGTGCAGGAGATGCAGATTGAGAGGGATGACGAGACAGAACGGGCTTTGCGACCTTTTCTGTCTGAATATGATGTCTGCCTTTCACACGCTCTTGGTTTATCCGCGGGCTGTTTCCTGTTTCTGAAAAAGTGCCTACTTTATTCAGCATTTAGTTGCCTTGTAGACACTGACGGTCGATGTATGTGTTGTAATTTTGTGTTGCAAGGTGTCCCATGGCGAGTAGTCAACGTCTATCCATTTAATGACGCTGTAAAACGAATTCTCTTATTTGATACTGTGCGTAGTCTAAATGACTGTGATCTTTGCATTGCTTTAATGGGAGATTTCAATTCTGAATGTGATCCGGCATTAACACTCAGCGGGAGAGGAGTGGTGAAGTTTTGTCTAGCGTAATATAAAATGCAGGGCTCATCGATATAGGAGTGTCGGGACAGGGAGCTCGCCCTGATACCCGAATTCAAGGTCGCCCTTACGCCCGTCTTGATCGGATTTATATTTCTTCATCACTCCTTTCCCGGGGACTGTCCTGTATTACTATCCCAGTTTCGTTCTCTGATCATTGCATGGTTATCGCAAAGATTGGTGAGAAATTTGTAACCAATTCCCGACCACAGTGGGCACTCTGGAAGCTTAACTCTGAGCTCCTAAATGATCAGGAATTTATTAATCGCGTGCGCATGGCCCTAAAAAATTCTCTTTCTACTGACTTGCCTTTATTAGCAGCTTGGGGACTCTTTAAACAAGAAGTTCATACGGTGGCTATAGAAATTGGATAGCTGAAAGCATTCTATAGAAAAAGTGAAGAAAAAATACTTCTTAAGTGCCTACGCAACTTTTATCAAATGGAATGCGAAATGCCAGGCACTTACATTGTTAACATAGAAAATCTTAAATGTGAGTTGCACAAGTATGATGCACTGCTTTACAGAGGTGGGCGAGTTCGATCTCGAAATAGGCGAGCTCTGCAGTTTGAACAGCCAAGACGTCAAGCTATACTTGACGAGCGACGTCACGCTGTTTTCAAACTAATTCGGGATATATACTTTGAAATTAGTCTTCTAATAAATACGAATGACATAATTTCTAATTTCGAAACTTACTACAGTGTGTTGTTTAGCGCCCGACCTGATGATCACGATGCAAAAGTCCTGGTTTTGTGTCTCCTGTAAAACATTTACAGGATGATGACTGTGCATTCATTAGTGATACCCTCACGGTACTAGAAATTGAGCTAGCTGTTGATCAGCTGCCTCTGTCGAAAACACCCGGCCCTGATGGACTTTCCTGTGAATTTTACAAAGCTTTCAAATCATTTATCAGTCCTGTTATATTGGACATCTTTATTAAAAGTTTAGAGGTAGACGCCCTTCCGCTATCCTTTTGCAAAACCCAAACAGTATTAATTCCCAAAAGTTCAGATAAGGAGAAACTGCGTTCTGTTGAAAGCTACCGACCAATCACATTGTCGAACGTGGATTATAAAATTTTTCGCAAAAGCTTTATCGAATAGATTGCAATTTGCAATGTCAATTCTCATTGGTTCCCACCAGACGTGTGAAATTAGGAGCCAATCCATTCAAACCAACATACATATCGACCGTACACTTCTTCAATACTGTTACGGTTTGACTGAGCAGCTTGCAATGCTCCAGGTAGACCTGGCTAATGCTTTTGATCGTGTAAGTCTCTCATATTTATTTTCTCTTCTGGAGCATACCAATGTTGACTCCGTTTTGCTTAAAGGCGTTAAGCTTTGCTATACGTGCTGTACTACTCGTTTAGTTATTAATGGCCAACTCTGTTAACCCATTTGCATTTGCTCATCAGTAAAACAAGGATGCCCGATGTCCCCATTACTATTTACCCTTTATCTGGGACTACTATGCTTAAGCGTAATTCACTCGAGTTACATCCATGGCTTCAATATACTAGTTAATGAAGTAAAAGTCTTGACTTATGCTGATGATATAGCGTTCTTCTGCACGGATAAGTCCAGTGCTGAAAAGATAGTATCAACAACAGAGGAATTTGGCAGCGTGCCAGGAGCACGAATCAACTCCTTAAAAAGTTTAGGCTTATGATTTGGCTTATGGTGCTATACACCAGAACAGTTTACAGGTGCTAAGGGGACCGGTGTCCCGCCAAAGTATCTTGGGGTGCCGCTATACGCACATAGATTAAGCACACACTATTGGAAAGAACGGGTTTCGGCCCTGCAAAGTTACGCCCAGACATTCGTTCCACAGCGGTTTTCTATTGTTGGGAAAGCAATAAGTTCTTGGCAACAAAAATTTACTATGAATTGCAAGTTATTCATTGTGCCAGGCTCTACATCCAACCATTTCACCGGATCTTTGCAACCTTTGTATGGTCTTCAACTTTTAAGCCCATGAGGCGAGACACTATTTTCAGGCCCGTTAGTGAAGGTGGGCTGGGTGTAGTACATCTTTATGCGCGGCAAATAGTGCCTCGTTACTTCTTTTTTCGCGATACATCGCATCCTATAATTCAGTCATTCATACAAGTCACACTTGTTAATGCGTTACCTAATTGTATCTTCCAATTTTTCTTCGCATTTATGCTTGTGGGGGTTCATGCAAGAAGTTTACTTGGCGGTGCGTTTCCTGACAGTTCGGTTTTCGACTGAATACTTGTAGTCTGTGTCGTGTAAAACGCTGTGCAAATATTTACCCTCCATGCTATTTCCGCCTCCACTTTACCGATCACTATACATTCAATGGCCAGGTCACGATGTACTAAAGCCAGTTCATAATCTGTACATATGCCCTTGCAGCAAAAATTCTTTTATAAACTTCATAGTGAAACCATACCGGTAAAGACACGGGTAGAGAAAAAGGGTATATTTGTCTCTTCTCTTAACTGTCGCCTTTGTGACGTGCCAACGATAATTGAACATTGTTTTATTAGCTGCACTGACGCCATACTATTTTGGGATGTCCTCCAACGGACTTTAAAAAAAGACTTTGAGATTAACGCTCATACTGTGTGATACCTGCTGCCGACCTCTGATAATAGCGCACCTTTCGATATGTTCTTTCTCATCGGAATGCACAGTTTGTGGAAAACGCGAATGGTGATACGAAACGCCGAGACGGTTGTACCTACAATGGTACAATCCATACAAATGACACTACATCTAAAGCAGGTTTAAGATGGACTTGATACACAGCAATGACATCCTAGTTGAAATCAAGAAAAAGAAGTAAGCATGGGCAGGACATGTAATGAGGAGGGAAGATAACCGATGGTCATTAAGGGTTACGGACTGGATTCCAAGGGACGGGAAGCGTAGCAGGGGGAGGCAGAAGGTTAGCTGGGCGGATGAGATTAAGAAGTTTGCAGGGACGACGTGGCCACAATTAGTACATGACCGGGGTAGTTGGAGAAGTATGGGAGAGGTCTTTGCCCTGCAGTGGGCGTAACCAGGATGATGATGATGATGACGATGATGATACGCAGCCGGACTGGTACCCAATTTTGGTGAGGTGCCTATCCTTACCTCCCTTCTAAAGTGATACCAACTTTTCTCTGTGTGACTTTCATTGTGCTCTCCATTCTCTGAGTATGCACAATTGGTGACTGTCGCGTTGTTGCTACTGTAATAAATACCATGAAAGAAAGAAAAAAAACCCACTGTGGTGAAGTGGTTAGAGTGGCTGTTTTGTGAGTGAGAGGATGTGAGTTCTAGTTCTACTTTCGGGCACGTCTTTTGTTTTTCTTTTTTCATCTGAAGAATTTTTTTATTATGGTATAAATGCCTAATTTCATTAATTCCACCTTTGCGGAGCATCGGAAAAAATTACCGTTACGCCATTGAGGAGCATCGGAAAAGGGCAACTGTTAGTCCTCGAAGAAGTAAGCGCATGGGGAGTAACAGTTCATCCCATGTCAGTTAGTCTCCAGAAGGGCTACCCTCCCTACCCCTTTTAGTCCTTCTTTTCTTAGAGTGTAGTGTTATTTATATTCGTGTCACAATATCATATAGATGAGTCTATACATTAAAAAGGTAAGGCAAGACATTATACAATACATCACAAAAAAATAACTTTTTGAGAATTTAAGAAATGTTCAGTCAACACTGGTGCAACGAGCTTGAAAATTACTGAATGTATTATGATGAAGGGTCACGCCTTTAGGAATATAGGTATTTCAAAGACTCGCTGGTGTATTTGTAAAGGAAATGATTCCAGATTTTGTGCATTTACGGGCACTTGAAGATCGGGTGAAAAACGTGTAGCTGTCTTTGGAGCCGTGAATGGAAACACATCTTCAAGATGACAAGGAAATTTATTCACCCGTAGGCACGCTTAGAACTGTGGTATGAACGTAAAGTACATTATTAGGTATAGCACATGTAATACATCATACTTGATATAAACAAAACAGATCAGCAAATAAAATAATAAATGGTGTCTGCTTGACACTGGCTTTGCCACAAACAACAACAACAAAACATCGTTACAGCGTCCACGCAATAGCATTATTGTCAGCCTAAAATTTATGAAAACCACCTGAGGCACATACATATACAAAGTCCTAACTCCGGCAAACAGAATTTCAGCATTACTCTGGCTACAGAAAAAC
Source organism: Dermacentor albipictus (assembly GCF_038994185.2). NCBI lineage: Eukaryota > Metazoa > Arthropoda > Arachnida > Ixodida > Ixodidae > Dermacentor > Dermacentor albipictus. Next base: position 72,102,866 of record NC_091829.1, on the reverse strand, counting down.
TGTCTCTGCAGACGGTCACGAAGACCCAGAAGCGTTGCCTTTCGAGCCAATCGCTAGGGTAGGGCCTGGAGATACGACTTTGTGTACCCTAAATAGTGTTTCAAGGTACCCTGTAAATTACTTAACAGCAATCGTTAAGCTTATCACTTGCAAAAAAAAAAGCCGAGATGGCAATGCAGTTGTAGATGTAGCGTTGATCTTTCATCTAACCTGTGCTTGAAAACCCAGTAGCGTTGCCTTTCGAACCAATCGCTAGGGTAGGGCCTCGAGATACGACTTTGTGTACCCTAAATAGTGTCTCAAGGTACCCTGTAAGTTACTTAACAGCAATTTTAATCTTATCACTTGCAAAAAAAAAAGCCGGGATGGCAATGCAGTTGTAGATGTAGCGTTGATCTTTTATCTAACGTGTGCTTGAAAATAATATATACCGTCTAGTACTGACAGAAAGCAAAATGAAATAAGTGTCGCCAGCTGCTACTGACAACCACCGTCGAAACATTACACTTTATATTCGCGTGAGGTCGCAAAAAAATTCGCAGTTCCACCCGAAAGGCAAAGCAATAGTAGCGATAGAAAATTAGTAGATGGCAGTGCGAAGTAAGGATCGCAGTTATATGGACGGCATAAGCTTCTAAACATTCGCTTACTAACTAAATTAACAATGATAGGATGTGTAAGCGTGACTCAACGAGGACGCAGAAAAAAAAAACAGATACACAGAGACAGCGCTGTCTTTGTGTGTCTGCTTCTCTCTACGTCCTCGTTCAGTCGCGCTTGCACATTCTATTATGGATTCAAAACTAACTAACCCGCCAAAGTGTTTTACCTAAATTAACCAGCGCAGTGTTACGCGCGCACTGGTAAAGGTGAACACATGTAGCTCTGTGAGCGCGGACAATCCCTGTCTGAATTCAGGAATAAGGAATAGCGACAGTAGCAGACGAATTGACCTTCATGCATCTCTCGCTTCAACGCGAGCGGAATATCGAAAGCACATCGCTTACGAAGCCATCGGCCCTACGCGCACTCTGCTAACATCGCAGATCGCTTTGAAGTGAGGCTTGCGCAGGCGCACAGTTTGGCCACACGTCGCAGATCGCTTTCAGACACATGGGCGTCGGCAACGTGTGCCTATGGCGTTGCCCAAAGGCGTCTGCTACGGCGTTCGAGATTCGCGTGGAAGAGAGAGAGAGAGACAGAGAGCAAATGATAAATGAAAGGTAGTGAGGTTAACCATGACTGAGCCCGGTTGGCTACCCTACACTGGGGAAAGAGTAAAGGGCACGGTAAGATTAAAAGAAGAAGAGAAAGTCCACTGGGGATATCGTTCAGTCACTCAGTCAGGTTCGCAGACGCTGACTCAGTCCTGTAGCTTTCAAATATCGCAGCAGCGCTTTTGTGGCCTTTTGTAGCTGCAAGGTGGGCACGGCGGATCAGGAACTGCCATGACATTGACGGGAGCCTTGTTCTTCATTGTGCAGGGCTTTCTTTGATTCGCCGTGGTATCAACTTCTGTTCATTAATTATGGGGTTTTACGTGCCAAAACCACTTTCTGATTATGAGGCACGCCGTAGTGGAGGACTCCGGAAATTTAGACCACCTGGGGTTCTTTAACGCGCACCTAAATCTAAGTACACGGGTGTTTTCGCATTTCACCCCCATCGAAATGCGGCCGCCGTGGCCGGGGTTCGATCCCGCGACCTCGTGCGCAGCAGCCTAACACCATAGCCACTGAGTAACCACGGCAGGTCAACTTCTGTTCATGAACGTCTCGGCGAACATCGTTTCTGTGAGGTGCGCATACGCACCATTAGCGGTGTTATCGCGCCTCAAATCTCATCGTCATCTCCAGACGCAACCCTGCTCCTAGCAGCCCCTTTTGAGCGCAGCGCTGTGACGTCATCGGTGGTCACCCGTATAAAAGAAGCGCCGCAAGAATTTTCCTTCTGTGGGAACGGCGGACGTGGAATGGCCATGACAATGACAGGTGCCTTGTTCTTCATTGCGCAGGTTGGTTCCGATACAAGCTCCTTGCGTAGCGATTATCGTGGTGTTATGGTCCTACCATGCCCACGGCGATGCCTTGCTATGGTTTATGAATGTCTCGCTGTGTGTAAATTGCTACTTTGCAGAGATGTTGAAGTAAATCCCGGCCCTACACAGACCAGATACTTAAACAGTTATTAGAGTGGCAGGATACTCTTCGTAACGATATAGAAGAACTGCAAACGCATTTCTTGAAAACTGAGAAGCTGGTTTTGGAACTTTACAGCACACTTAACAAAATGCAGACGCAAATCATGCAAACAATTGATACCCCAGTAACAAACACCCATAGTTTGCAGTCTATTGAGCACTTGATCAGCTTCCAGGCCAAACAGCTTACAGACCTTGAAGATCGAAGCCGACGATCAAATCTGATAATTCATGGGATACCTAAATTCCAAATGAGACAGAAAATGCACTCAAGGATAATGTTGTTAAGGTTATATTTAAAGAAAAATTGAATGTAGAGTGTGATTCTGTCGGTCGGATTCACAGATTAGGAAAGCAAGGCAACAAGCGGCCGGTAATTCTGTATCTTCAGAATTTTAATGAAAAGAAAGAAATACTGCAAAATGCAAAAAAAAAAACTGAAGGGAACTAGTGTTTTCATCCAGCACGACTACACGCAATCTACCTTAAAGAAGCGCAAGCTTCTGTGGGAAAGTGCAAGAAACGATAAACTTCAAGGTAAGAAGGTGTCACTTGTACACGACAAGCTCAAAGCAGACATGCATGTTTTCTTTTGGGACGTATCGCAGGACAAACGGGTACAGGTTGCAGATAGTCGCTCTCGGCGAATGCAGTCATGAAACAATGAACCTTCAAGGAATAAGCAACTACGATTATTAAATATTAATGCTAGTATTGTAAATAAAGCAGATTCCTTAGAAATACTGTTACTTCAACACGACACTCACATTACTGTTATTACCGAAACTTGTCTTGGCTAAGATATGAACGAGCAAGACATCTTTGCTCCCTGCTATAGTATTTATCGCGTGGATAGGTCTTCTAGGGGAGGAGGTGTGGCGCTCCAAATTAAAGATCCGATAGAGACTGTCGTTCTGGCCATAATACCGACGTTGGAATGTTTATGCATAAAAGAATCTCTTTGGAGGTGTTTGCTCAAAACGTTGTTGTAATAAGGAAAGTTACTTTGAGAAACAAAAATGTTAAGCGGCACATAACTGATATTGTGCAGTAACAATGGGTCCCCCGTGCATCACATCGGATTTTGCCCAACTTGCGTTTGTATACAAAATTACTTTCTCAAACACGTAATCTAGTTGTGTCTCTTTTACAAATTGAGAACGGCGCGCTTCTTCGACGCGTGCAAATCCCTCTTCACGCTGCAAACTCCACATCCATCCTGCACCTTGCATCATATTTTGTTTCTGCAAACGCAGAAGCATCCATTGGCCACAAAAGAATCGCCCGTGCTGGCGGGAACCTGCAAATCTCAGCTTCCTTCTCTAACTCAGACTGGCAGCTTCATTCTCCCAGTTTGGTAAAATTGCCACTCTTTCCGTGGAGCTATTGGAAAGTACCCCGATTACTTACGCTTGTATGAACAGCCTTATAATAACTGTTTCAAATGGGTATCTTTTTACGAAATGTACATTCTTTCTTTCTCAATCTGTTTTCCCTCCCGAAAGTCTAGACAGCTGAAAGCAGCCACTGCTATCCGAAGCCGGCCAACCCCGTAAAATGGGTGGGCTCCGTATAGACCTCCCAAAGAAATTCAAGGGTCGACGAAAACTAAACTGCGACAAAACATCAGCACACAAAGACAAGACAAGGCTCGTGCCTGACTGTACACCCGTGAGCAAAAGTATACAGACCAATGGATTGCCGAAAAAACTAATCTTCTTTGTAATTAACATGCGTAAACTAAAATTGACGAGTAGACTGGAAAGTTCACAACGCTAAGTTTGGACTGCAGTCCTGAATTTCGAGGTGCACTCACAGGCACAGGAAAAAAAATTCGCTTTATCGGGAAATCTCTGGTCCGTTTACTTTTGCTCACGGGTGTACGTATAGTGTCGAGAAAGGAAGTGCCCGTCGGGACTGACTGGATGCGTGTTGCGGTACGTTGGATGCGAAGCTGTACGTTCCCCTCTTCTTCCCCTTTCACTCTCTCCCATGGAATTGATTGATTTGTAGAGTTTATTGGCACAAGGGCCAGATGTGGCCAAAGAGCGCCAAGTCGATGATCTGTGCTTGTCAATGATATGTGGGTGTTGATTGTGGGGAGTATATGATACATGGCTGCATCGTGGCCTAAAAATATTCGCTAAAAGGTGGAAAATATACATGTGATGCAATGTGGCTGTAAAAGGGCCTAAAATTCATTCGCTCTGGAGTGCGTAAAATACAAGTCTAAAAACATGACAGTGATTGATGGTGTCTGCGATGAAAATAGATGTTTCTTGAGATATGGATGATCAGTAAAACAACAAATGGCTGTAGCACTAGTGCCTCAGCAAGGCCTTGAAAGCAAGGGCTGGGAGGCACGTGCTCTAGAAAATGGTTTCATTGCAGCTAGGACCTCCAGGTGGAGGCCGTGCTACAAGTAGCCTGGCCAAATTACATTTAGGGTGTCAGTTTCAGTTAAAAAGTTTAATACTGTTCCAAAAGTAAAAAGGGGTTCGTTGCTCAGAAAGAATGCTGGGTGTAATGGTATGTGTTGGAGATAAGCGGAGGGGAAGTACTTTTTCCTTTCTGCCTCTATTTCTGTGCATTGGATAAGAACATGAAAAACTGTAAGCCTGTTGCCACATTTGGGACATGTAGGAGGTTCGCTTCCCGTCAAAAGGTAAGAGTGAGTGGCGTACGTATGTCCTATTCTTAATCTACACAGAAGTACTTCCTTATGCCTTGCTGTTCTTTCAGTTATCCAGTTCCCTAATTTTGGTTTGATAACATGTAGCTTATTCTGTACTGCATTATCCCATTGATGTTGCCAGTACTTCCTAAGTTTATGGCGTAAGAAGGGCTTAAGTTCTGTTGCTGCTATGGGTCTATTAACATCCGTTTCATTATAGGCAACTGACGCTGCACTTTCGTCAGCAGCTACATTGCCTTTTGTGCCCCTATGGCCAGGTACCCAAAATAGGACGATGTTTTGTTTGTATATTAAAGCTAAGCATAGTTCTATGTATAGTTTATTAAAAACAGGATTCCTATGTTTTCGAAAACTCATTAAGGCCCTTACTACGCTTAATGAGTCGCTGAAAATGATGGCCTTATTGAGATTTGTTTGTCTGATATGTTTTACAGCAGAGAGTATCGCGTACGCCTCAGCCGTGAAAATACTTGTGTTGGGATTTAGAGAATCCGAGGTGGAAAAAGATGGCCCAAGAGCTGCATACGCGACACCAGCAGATGATCTGGAAGCATCTGTATAATATTCGGCACAGCAGTACTTCGCTTGGAGTTCAAGGAAGTGTGACTGTATGTGTGCCTCAGGTGCATGTTTCGTTATTTCGACAAACGAGGTATCGCAGTCTATGGTCTGCCAATCCCAAGGCGGTGGAAGGCGAGTGGGAGGCATTAAGATATTTTCTGGGAGATGGATGTTTGTTTCTTCTGCCATTGCTTCCAAACGTAGGCTCAAAGGAGTTCTAATACGTGGGCGGTTACTGTAAAGTCTGGCAGCGGACAGGTCGCTAACAATGGACTGACATGGGTGCTCGGTGTCTGATTTTACCTTAGTGTAGTATGAAAAACTTAAGAATGTTCTGCGTAGATGTAAGGACCATTCGTTGGCCTCGACGTACAAACTTTCAACAGGGCTAGTTCTAAAGGCGCCTGTTGACAGTCGTATACCGAGGTTGTGGACTGGGTCGAGAATCTTTAGCGCACTCTCAGTTGCGGAGTGGTACACCACGGCTCCGTAATCGAGGCGTGATTGTACGAGACTCTTATACAGGCTCAGCAGACATTTCCTGTCACTGCCCCAGGTTGTTCGAGCGAGCAGCTTGAGGAGGTTCGTGGTCTTGAGGCATTTTTCTTTAAGATATTTTAAGTGGGGGACGAAGTTAAGCTTTGTGTCCAGGATAACACCTAAGAATTTGTGTTCAGGGCTAACAGTTAGTCTTTCTCCATTAAGGTTAATATCGGGTTGTGGTAGTACACTTCTCTTGTTAGAAAACAGGACACATGTGCTCTTTTGGGGGTTCAATTTGAAACCATTCTCGTCCGCCCACCTTGAGAATCTATTCAAGCCAAGTTGTAGCTGCCTCTCGCAAATGCTAAGATTGCATGACCTGAACCCTATTTGTACGTCGTCCACATAGACGGAATAGAAGAGTGTGCGAGGTAATACGGTGTGGAGGGAATTCATTTTAACGATAAATAACGTACAGCTCAGTACTCCACCCTGCGGTACGCCTGTCTCCTGTATGAATGGTCGAGATTGCGCGTTGCCAACTCTAACACGAAATGTCCTGTTAGAGAGATAGCTTTCAATTATTCTCAGCAGGTTGCCGCGAATGCCCATTGCAGAAAGATCCCGAAGGATCCCGAAGCGCCACGTGGTACCACACGCCTTCTCCATGTCAAGAAAGACGGACAACACAAGCTGTTTGTGGACAAACGCTTCCCTGATATACATTTCCATGCGTACAAGCTGATCTGTCGTTGATTTGATCTGCCTTCTCTAAAGCCACATTGATATTGATCTAATTTCTTGTTAATTTCTAGATAATGTACCAGGCGACTGTTTACCATCTTTTCAAAAACTTTGCATAAGCAGCTCGTCAATGCTATAGGCCTATAACTATTTGCCAAAGAAGGGTCCTTACCCTGTTTCAAAATAGGAATTATGATGGCCTCTTTCCAAGCAGAGGGAATGCGGCCGGACGACCATATAGAATTGTAGAGACAAAGAAGGGTTTTTTGTGTTTCAGGCGGCAGGTGTTTAAGCATTTCATATAGGATGCGGTCAGATCCGGGGGCAGATTGGTTGCAGCTGTTTAGGGCTGCCTGAAGCTCTGCCATGCAAAAGGGTCTATTGTATGCCTCGTATTTTGTGCTTTTCCGTTCTAATGGTTGTCTTTCTATTTGCCTTTTGTACCTTTGGAATGTTTCAGAGTAGTGCGATGAGCTGGATATCTGTTCGAAATGTGCGCCAAGAAAGTTCGCCTGATCTTCCATGCTGTCGCCTTGAGTATTCACTAAAGGCAGAGAGTAAGACTGTCGACCCTTTATTCTATTAACTCTATTCCAAACCTTTGTTTCATCAGTGTAGGAGTTAATCCCTGATATATACTTTCTCCAACTCTCTCTTCTAGCTTGTCGCCGCGTTCTTCGACCCTGGGATTTGACCTGCTTGAAATTGACTAGATTTTCTGCTGTCGGAGAATCCCGAAGTAAACCCCATGCCTTGTTTTGCTTCTTTCGCGCTTTTCGACACTCATCGTTCCACCATGGAAGACGGTGTTTTGTGGACAATCCACTTGTTACAGGGATACATTTGGAGGAGGTGTCAAGCAGAAAAGCCGTAAAATATTCAACCGCAGCGTCTATGCCTAAAGCACACATGTCGTCCCAGGATAAACAAGCAAGCTTTTTGAACGTTTCCCAGTCAGCCGAGTCAGTTCTCCAGCGAGGTAATTGTGGAAGGCATTCATTAGCCATAGGTGTGCTTAGAACTACAGGGAAATGATCACTCCCGTATGGGTTTTTAATAACTTTCCATTGAAAGTAAGGTAGAAGAGTAGGAGATGCTATGCTAAGATCTATTGAGGAGTATGTTTTGTTTGCCATGTTATAATACGTCGGCTCCTTCCCATTCAAAAGACATGCGCCTGAAGAAAACAGGAACTGTTCAATCAAGCGACCTCTCGCGTCGCAGCGCGAGTCGCCCCATAGGTTGCTGTGTGCATTTAGATCTCCAAGCACAAGATATGGTTCGGGTAACTGATCTATTAATGTTTGGAAATCTTGTTTGTGAAGCTGAAAATGTGGCGGTATGTATAATGAGCAAATGGTTATGAGTTTATTTAAAAGTACAGCACGAACGGCCACTGCCTCAAGGGGTGTTTGTAGCCGTAAATGTTGGCAGGCTATAGATTTGTCAGCTATTATGGCTACGCCGCCGGATGATGCGAGTGCATCATCGCGATCCTTCCGAAAAATAACATACTGACGTAGGAAGTGTTTATGATTAGATTTCAAATGAGTCTCTTGGACACACAGCACTTTTGGATTTAGTTCTTTAAGGATTTCTTGGACATCATCGAGGTTGCAAAGCAGGCCTCTGATATTCCACTGAATAATTATTGTATCCATATTAAAATAAATGTTGTACCATGTGTCAAAGAGAATGAACTTGGTTTAGCTTTGAGTGCCCTTTTGGGGCCCTGTAATTGGAGTTTTGTCTTTTCTGGAGCGGTCTTCAAAATCGCGCCGCTCCTTAGGCGTCAACTGCGCCTTCTGACTGGGTGTTGTGTCCATGGCCTCTTGAGAGGCGCTGGACACACGCTCTTGCGAGCGGTGTGTTTTCCGCGAAGGCCTTGTCTCTGAAGACAAGGCCTTGGAGCCCGCCGTCCTGGTAGTTGGTGGGCTAGTCTTGACCTCAGAGCTGGGCTGACTGGTGCCAGCACTAGCAGAGGCCTCAACTGTGGACAAATTTGGGAGAGGTAGGGCAGCCTTTCCTGCTCCCACCATAGGGGCGGGTGGCGTTGCCGCACACTCGCTACGCGTGGTGCTGGCGTCCACCAAGTGCCTTTGTGGTACTGCCCCCCGACGTACCACTTCGGCGAAAGATGCGGTTTGTGCAAATGTTTGTGAGATGCGTTGCCTTGCTTCTCTGAAAGTTATGTTTTCTTTTACCTTTATTGTAATTATTTCTTTTTCTTTCTTCCAGACTGCGCATGATCGTGAATATGCTGGGTGACCACCATTACAATTACTACAACGGGGCTCAGCCTTACAGTCATCTGCAGAGTGGTCATTGATGCCACATTTTGCACATGTTAGCCGCCCTCGGCAGCTCTGAGAAGCATGACCAAACCTCTGGCATTTAAAACATCGTCGAGGGTTTGGGATGTATGGTCGTACTCTGAGTTTGGTATATCCAGTTTCTAATGTCTCTGGTAGTGTGCTAGAGCCAAAGGTAATAATCAGGTGCTTAGTTGGCAGTTCCTTGTTGTCACGTCTAATTTTTATTCTTTGTACACTTATTACGTTTTGATGCTTCCATCCTTCCAGGAGTTCTTCATCGGTCAAGTCCATCAAGTCTATGTCAGAGATTACGCCTTTGGCTGTATTCATGGTTCGGTGTGCTGTCACACTGACAGGGATGTCTCCAAGTTGTACAAGGTTTGTTAGCTTGTCGTGTTGTGCTTTGTCTTTTAGTTCTAGTAATAGGTCCCCACTGGCCAGCTTGGTGATCTTATAGCCGCCTCCAATGGTCTCTGCTAGATGCTTTGCGACAACGAATGGTGAAATCGTTCTTGCTTTCTTGTCGGGTTTGTCACTGTGGACAACGTGATATTTAGGGAAAGTCTGAGTGCCTTTTAGAAAAAACTGAAACGTAGCATCGGTGCGCCCCCTTTTAGAGGGACGATCGGTACAGAAGGGGTTGGAAGTTCCCATGAAATGTGTTGTGCATTCAGCGACGATGCCAGTCACCCACCACCGAGCCCAACAAGGGGACACGGCAGGGTATGCGGTGAAGCAAACCCTACCATGCCAACTGTACATCGTCGCTATAACCACATATGTTACAACCAAGGTAGGTCATAGCACACCAGGTTAACCCTCGCCGCCAGGAATATTGGAAGTTATCAGAAGAAAAAGAAGACAGGAAAGACTAAAAGTAAGAGGGAAAGACGAAGGTGTGCGAAGAGAGAGACAGGAAAAGGCGACTGCCGATTTCCCCCGGGTGGGTCAGTCCGGGGATGCCGTCTATGTGAAGCAGAGGCCAAAGGGGTGTGTTGCCTCCGCCGGGGGGCCTTAAAGGTCCAAACACCCAGCATCGGCTCAACCCCCAGGATCCCCTTTTCCCCAGACACGGCTAAGCCGCGCACGGCTACACGCGGGAGGGTCCAACCCTCGCGTGCTCGGGTACGTGGTGTCGCAAATCACCAAACGTCTACTTACGCAGACGCCCCTGCGGGGTCTCTCCCATGGAAGGCCCGACGTAAATTTCGAGGGAAATGAGTAGTCGGGAAGGTGGGGCCACCCTCTACGTAAGGTGACGTTCCAAAAGGAGGGGGGGGGGCTAACCTGGTGCGCATTAGCAATTCAGATAGGCGGGGAACAGTCCGCTGGTGTGTGCATGCCTGACGAAGGTGACTTGACAGTGGCTGAGAGTATTTCCACAAGACGCCAAAATTTCTGACAGCGCGGACCCTGACGAGTCTGCTAACAAGTTGTGGCCGACATTTTTTGGCATTGGTTTAGAACGGTCATTGTTTATTCTCTTTCATTTTACCCGTTCGATAGACTAGTGTAGGAGAATTGGGATTGACAACCAAAAACTGACGAATAACTTGGATTCTGTAAACCTATATTAACCGATATCTTGATAAAGTGCATATTTCTTCTGGAGAGAAAAATATATACCTGTTGTACATAGCCATCGCTACGGAATCTGGAGCGCTTTAGAATGAGAAACACATAAATATGCAACCGAAATCCACTCGCAAGGAAAAGAAAAGATAAAGGTGGGTACCAAATACGTCGAGTTCATAACATTAGTCCTGGAACTGAAAATTCAAGTTCAATTTGTGAAGAAAATATTATTTAGAACTGATTGTTCTAGCATTCATGAAAGTTAAGTATATTTGGAAGCATAGGAAAAGTTTAGCATACCTGTAGACAGCTTACACATACATACATACATACATACATACATACATACATACATACATACATACATACATACATACATACATACATACATACATACATACATACATACACACACACACACACACACACACATACATACATACATACATACATACATACATACATACATACATACATACATACATACATACATACATACATACATACATACATACATACATACATACATACATACATACATACATACATACATACATACATACATACATACATACATACATACATACATACATACATACATACATACATACATACATACATACATACATACATACATACATACATACATACATACATACATACATACATACATACATACACACTCGCTGGAGAGTGCGCGTGTATGTTGCTGCGCGTATGTTGCATGCGAGTGTAAGCTGTTACTATGAGCCAGAGATCGCCCGACAATTCCGTTCGTTAGTGGCGCTCGGCGTAAATACAGAGCTGTATACATTGTACCATTAGAACGCTAAACCGCAGTACAGTAAAAGCTCGTTAATTCGAACCGCAAGGGGAAGCCGCTCCAGTTCGAATTAACGAAAGTTCGAACAAACGAAAGTGAAGGAGAGCAACAGTACACTGCGCTTTGGAAGCAGTAGGGCATGTCAGAAATTTGGCGTGTCAGAAAGTGATGGCGTGTGCCGCGGGCACACGACATCTTCAAGTCGAAGCTCTGGGTCCGACTGTGCCACACCACTGATGTCCACCGAAATGAACGTTAGCCGAGGCTTAACACTATCACAATGATTCGCGACGGCTGATACCTCCTAAGCTGAAAACAGAGGTGCACAACCGATGAAAACTGCCGAGACAAAGACGCTGAACATGTGAAGGTGGCGAAGGCCCTGATTCGTTGGTTCATGATTGCAAGCGCAGCTGCGACGTACTTGATTCGCTGTGTTTTGGAGCTTGCCGTGCCATCTCCGCACAACGTTAGCAGCTGTACAAGATTTGCTAAGCCTCCGAGATTCGCAACGGGCAAGAAGCCTTGGAGGTTACGTAGAACGGAGAGGCGGCAGCCGCCACTACCTTCTGGCTGACCCCGCGTCGGTTAGATTTTTTGCCGATTTTGCCTTCTCTCGCCGTTCTCTCCGTTTCGGAGGCAATACAGCCTTGTGTGTAGGCAGTAGGCGCGCTTCTCTGGCCGTGTGCCAGGTGAGCGTAGTTCGAATTATCCGTGAGGGAACCTTCTCGCGTTCGAATTAACGGACTTTTTTATACATAGACTTCTGTGGAGCTTGGCCGGACCAAATCGTACAGTTCGAATTATCCATAAATTCGAATTATTGAAGTTCGAATTAACGAGCTTTCACTGTATAAACAATAAATATAATGTTCCTCACGAAGCCTGCGCATTATTCATTATGTTATGCGAATTCAAACAAGTACCGTCGCAATACCACAACTAAGATAACCAAGGCAAATTACCACGGCGTGCTTGGGCCTAGAGCTAGTTTTCTATCTCCATTATACTTTTCTCTTTTGTATTCTCGATTTTATAGCTTCTCTGGACGCACTCGTTGTTTTGCGAAATCTTCTGATTACTTGTAGTTTTCGTGTGTACTGCTAAATCTTTTGACCTGTCACCTTTCTAAAAAGTGCTACTTTCTGACTTCAAAGTAGCTCCTTGACGGAGAGCGTACTGAACGTTTGCAGTGAAATTTCTTCAGCTCACAACAGCTTCTATGAATGCAGTCCCTGGACGCCAGCTGGGCGAACGTTGAGTTCGCTTTGTTCAGATTTATTTTCCTATATAGAACGGTGCTTCAGCTGAAAGGCACTTGAGCTATGAACGCATCTTGAAATCGTTTGCTGCAACAGCGCCCCATGGAAACTAAAGCGGTAAGACACGGCAGACCTGAAGAACATTATGGTACATGTAGGAACAACCTTGACGCTCGTGTGCCATAAGGCACCGTTCCTTCCTTTTTTCATGCATTGTGAAGCAAGCGAAAGACCTAACGTTAGGACACCAATATCTAGTACTGTCAATGGAAACCCTAAGACACACATAAAAAAATGTGTTCAGAAATCGGGTAAGCCATTTCTCGGGCGAAATGAACGAGAAGAAGGCCTGTTATCAGCACAGAAACACAACTGCCATCACTGCCATCATCTCCAAAGAGCACTGCTCGCTTTTTGTTTCGGTTTTTTTGTGACGAAGTGGCAAGTGCTGAAAAAAAAAGATGGGAATGTTACTTACTGTTCTAGTCCTACCCTTGGGTTCCCGAAAAAGTGCTAACAGCTGCATTTGATGTTGGAGTTGATGGTGCGAGCAGCTGCTTGGAAGTGCCTGACAAAAAAAAAAGAACAAAAGCCGGTGATCTCGCAATTTTGAGCACGGCCGCAACAGTATTCTATGATCTTTTTCTAGTAATGGAATTATTGTCCTTAGTGAAGCAAACTGAACGTATAGATTGTAGCCAAACAGTGGTGATGTCACGAAGTGTCGTCACACACAATAAGTCCTTCTCATTCTCTAGACAAGAGATATGTCGTTCTAGCACATTCGATCATAGTGTAAGCGTTTGGTTACGCAACTTGCTCTTGCAACTTCCGTCCAGCAAGGTCACGGAAAGAAAACCACAGGCCCTGTACGATGGAATAGCTTAAACATATGCTTATTGAATTTGACTAGCTCATTTTGGAATTGAAGGCCATGTTAACCTTCTCTGCCGAACGCGATATTGTAATCACATATTAACACTTAGTGCGGCCTTGTCCTGTACAGAAATTGATATTGTATCTAATAATACTTAGTATGTGCATGTGTTCTAACATATTTATTTGGTAGTAATCGACTGAGTTGATTGATTGACTTGCGTCAAATAGCAGAACATGCAGAATGTGGCGTTTTGTTGCTCTTTTTGTAGTTGTGTAAGCTGGCAATTTAGGCACGTTTAGCAAATGGGTTTTATCACCGTACGGAAAGCCTTTTCTTTATATCAGCACGTATGTTATCGCGAAAGTGGCGATACAATATTTGCCCCCCATTTTCAGGTTCACTCAAATGACAACCACGTGCTCTACACAGGCAGTTTGCTAAGTCAACTGCCAGTTTCGACGCGATATTATGTGACCCGTTGCGTTATGAATGGTGAAATAACAATATATTCCACGTAATATTTTCAGCTAATAAATTACCTCTGTGTGTGATTTACTTACTGATTTGGTTCAAAACTTTTCTTCAGAAAATGTGAGGTGGATGGCTGTACAAATATTTATTGTTCATTTACTTGCGAACTACAGGAACTCATCAGAAAGTTTTAAGCGTCCCGTGGAAAGCTCGGCTTTTATTCAATGGAGTCTACAGCGCCTTGCATTAAAATTACGTGGCGTTGACAAACTTGTTCATTATATATTATAATTTATGTCCGAAAATGCTAACCATGTGAGGCTTACTGCTAACAAACTGTCATCGTCGCGTCGTCATCGATGTCGTTTTGCAGTATTCGTTGTCATTGTGCTCGTCGCACTGGCCTCATCATATCCCAAACCACAATCATCATGATACCCTCCATTTACCTTTCTCCCTCTTGTAAATTCTGCGTCTCTTCCAAAGGAGACTTAAACCACAACATGTGGGGGTGCCCTGAGCACCCCCTTCCCCCTTTTCTCAAACAATTATTATCTGGTGAGGATCAGTGGGAGGCTGCCTTGCGCAGCGAAGGCCCGACCTTCAGGAGGCCATCCTGGAGTGGGCTGAGAGGATAGAGGAGGCCTATTTCAATTAGTTCCTCCCCTCACACTCTGTTCCGTTGCCCCCTTTCCTTTAATGAGGGATACATAAAGTTTTTCATCATCATCATGATACCACGGTCGTCGTAAGGGTTTTCCCCCATTAAACTTCTGGTGCCGACACCGTTATCGAGGGATAGGCTGTCTTACGTAGCAAGCCGCTTTAACAAAAGCACACATGTTCGAATCTTTTGGTTGAACGTTGATTTGAATGCAAGCGAATACATCATGCAAGAGACTGACGCTAACCCGTTAAAAGTGCTGCCTGAAGAACTTAAGGAGAAAGTTACTTTCGAGATATAGAATGAACGCACGGAGACACTATGTCTACAGGAGAGGCAGCATAATTTCAACGGGTGGGTAGGGGAACCATTAAAATACTTTCAGCACCAGGAAACCAGTCTGGTATGGTGCAATCGCACATAAAGCTCATTACTTCATAGTGTGTGGCCGCTTTGTCGTGGTGAACTGCGGATGAACAAAAGCTCGCGTTTTAGACTTCGAAATGTGCTCTTTATCAGTCTGAGGACAAGAAAACACGAGCTACGAAAAAAAAATACGGCAAGAGCTATCTCACGTTACGTGTCGACTTTAGCGCGGTTAGCATTGCAGCAGTGCAGCCTTGCATAGTACCAGCGAAACGGAAATGCAGTTTTGCACAAGGCGTGTATAACCCCAGGTCCCTATTTCTCGTGCATTCCTCTGCAAACACAGTGTCGTAAAGTAGCGCCGCCACAATGTACGCGCATGTCGCATGTCCAGATATATACATATATTCACACGAGATAACTCGAATACACATGAGACGTGTTCCATTTCGCCTAGCACCGGAGAAGTCCTAACGAATTTACCTCTGCTACTGAATAGCGGCACATATCTATAGTGACACAAGGCTACTTACGCAGGTACCCAAGCTGGCGTGACAAAGATTGATTGAAGAGTGGCCCATGCCCAGATGGCACATACCGAGTGACCTAGAGAGAGAGAGAGAGAAACAACTTTATTTGCCACTGCAGGGTTGTAAGTTAGGGCAGGGAGGCATAATGTGGCTCCCAGGTGGGGACGATTTCTTGGGCCCAGGAGAAGAGTGGCGAGTGACCTAAGCAGGTGCTATAGAGGTTGCTTTATTTAGCGCATGGCATGTCATGGCACTTCTGTGGCGGCACGCGGCAATTTTTATTTCCACTGCAAGACGAACGCCTAACCCAGCGACCTCCGATTACCCCTTTCTTACGATAGCTGATTCTGACTTGCGCCAGCAAATTCCTAACTTCACCAACCTGTATAATTTTCTGCCATCTTCGGCAGCGCTTCCCTTCCCCTGGCACCCATTCTATAACCGTAATGGTCCACTGGTTATCTACGCATTACACGGCCCGGCGCAGCTCCATTTAATTATCTTAACGTCAACTAGAATGCCGGCTATCCCCATTTGCCCTCTGATCCGCCCCACTCTCTTCCCCTCCCTCAACGTTGCACATAATATTTTTCGTTCCTTCGCTCTCTGCGCGGTCCTTAACTTGTTTTCGAGCTTCTTTCTTAACCTCCGAGTTTCTGCCCCATATGTTAGCACTGATGTGATGCAATCATTCTACCTTTTCTTCAACGACACTGGTAACAGTGGTAAGCTTTCGGTCGTGCTTAGGTAATGTCTGCCGTATGCTCCCCAGCCAATTTTTATTCTTCCGTTCATTCCATTCGAATGGTCAGGGTTCCATGTGAGCAATTGACCAATAAAACGTACTCTTGTACAGACTCTAGAGGTTGACTGGCATTCCTGAATTCTTGTTTCCTTACCAGGCTTTGTAATATTACCTTTCTCTTCTGCATATTATTTTTAAGTTCAATTCTTCCAATTTCTCAATTAAGGTCCTCCATAATTTGTTGTAATTCGTCCTCGGTGCTGCTCAACAGGACAATGCCATCTTCAAAGCAAAGCTTGCTCAAATATTCGCCATTATTCTTCTCTCCTAAGCCTTCCAATTATAATAGCTTGAATACTTCTAAGCATCCAGTGAATAGCACTGCAGAGGTTGTGGCTCCCTGCTGTCCCCTTTCTGGATAGCTAATGTTCTACTTTTAATGTGGAGGACCAAGGTACAGTGGAATCTTCTTTTTTTCTTTATTCAAGAATGACCCAGAATTGCCCTTGGGCGTCACAGCATGGATATAAATAACTCTTTGTTTTTCAACGCACTTGCTCTCAGGCCAGTGAACATTGTATAAGCCTCACCAGTTCTTCTAATCTCACTAAAGCCAATAATACGACAGACAATGTCCGATAATTCCTCAAAGAGCCTAGCCAAGCTGGCCTGATTCAAGAGCGTTCGCATGTTAAAGATTTCCAGGTTAAGCTTCCAGTGGTGGCCTGTCCACATTCAGAGATTCTTAGCACCATGCACCGCGTTGCATGTCTGACCACCGTCTTGGTTACGCGCTCCACAGAGGATGAAAACTGAGGGCCATGGATTAATTTGAAGACTCGTGAGGGAGGTAGTGGCCGAATACTTGACCAGGGAGCCGAATTTCTGTTATAGTGAGAGACTGCTTTTATTGAAGCTTTGCTGTTCTTGCTAATTTGGTTGCACCTGGACTAGCGTAGCCTCACTGGCTCTCGGTAAGTTCGGTGTTAGGCGCAACTCCAAGACTGAAGATGTTGTGGCCTGGACGAGGATTCGAACTTAAGACTTTCCGATTAGAGGCCCGGTGTTCTACCTCGGCTGCGCGCCCCCACTCTGCGGCACACACCTAGTGTCAAATACCTCGGCACCCAATTTGGCCAGACGATTGGTCTTGAACGTGGTTCCACCAGAAGAACAACCCGATGCGCTACCCTTTAGACCATGAACCACCCAGTAACCCAGATTCGTGGCAAAGATGTTAGCTGAGGAGAAATTAATGTAGTGAAAACTGGGTGAAGTCTCGAAGTTATTTCATGCTTGCATTGTGCGTAATTTTACACTGAAAATAACTAACAAGGCGAAGATAAAAGAATAAGAATTGGACTAGAGCGTCATCCACTTCTTTTCTATTCGTTCTTCCATTCTTCCGTCAGTGTAAAACTAAGCACAATACAACCATGAACGCCCACCAACTATCCCCATTCATTGTTTTACTTTACAAAGAATGCTAATCGTATGAAAATCATGGCGTGCATCTTTTGAGTCTATTGTCCTAATGTGCTCTTATCGCAGATAAACGTCTGTTGAAGTCCTGTTTTGTCGTTACTTTATTAGTATGCTTACTTTCTATAGCCGGCTGTTTATTCTCGTATGTTTACACTTTTCGGGTAACGCTGTTGTAGAACACAATAACGACATAGACCCACGTGTACTGCGAGATAAAAGAACTTATCATGAATCATAGCCATGAAAGGCGTAGGAATTGAAAGTAATGTTGAAGAAACTGCATGCACATCGTGCGACAACGTCATTTTCTTGGCGTCTTAAGAGGAAGGTGTAGCTCGGGTGCTCATATCTAAATACACGTAAAAGGAGAATTCGTTTTTCTCGGCAACCACTGCACCAAGTTTGACGAAGTTTGTTGCAGTTAAAAGGAAAACTTAAAATCTAGTGACTGTGGGTTTTGAATTTTTTAATTAGATTGTCAATTTTTTGTTGAAAATTGGCAAAAATCGAAAATTTTCGAAAAACGGAACTATCAAGTTTACAACTCTGTAACTCAACAAGGAGAAATTATAATACAATTCTGTGAATTGCACCTAATAGTACATTTAAAGCGGACAAAATTGATCTGTTACACATAAATATAAAAAAAATTAGTAATACGCAAATAAATCTTTTGCAGAACCCTTGTAACCAAAGTAGCAAATTCACGTAAGATGCAAAATGACCGATGGAATCTGTCCGCTTTGAATGATCTAATGAATGCCGTTTACGCAACCGCGATATCTATTTTTGGTGCAGAGCTATGAATTCGTAAACTTTGTGCTTCCATTTTTTTCAAACGGTCGAATGTTTCAAAATTTGTTTGACAATATTAAGCCCTAAATCAAGATTCCGCTTCCAACAGTCACTACAATTTAACTTTCTAAAATGCAACAAATTTCATTAAAATCGGTCCATGGTTTATCCCAGGAAAATGTTTTTTTCGTTTTACATGTATTTCAATAGGCCGCGTCAGAGTTGGGCTCGAGCTAAAGCTTCTTCTTAAGAAACTGACCTAGAGAGTAATTTAACACCCCGTGGCAACAAACTAGAGTTGCCCACCGATCGAGTTTCAAGGGGTCACAGTGATATTTTTAAAGAAGTGCATTTTTTACGACAGTGATTATGCGATTATTCAAGGAAAAATAACTGATTGTATTTAATTACAACTTGAAGGTTATGAAAGTAAGTGCAGAAACATCGACATTCTTCTTTCCTTCACGTCAGATTGTTTTAAAGCGGCCGGAGCCAAAATGACAGGTGAAAACAATCTTGTCTTTATCACGGACGCAGCCATAGTGGGGTACGTCAAACGTCTTGCTACGGATGGTGTATGCGCATCAGGGCACAGAAATCACGTAGCTCGGGTTCACTAGTTTCATTCATTCACGCATTAGATAGCTTACATGCCTAACTTATGATAGAGCTCGTCGGCGTCTTACCATTTAATTTTGCAGTCGCGCTCATTTTCTATTCGTAGTGGCCCCGTTTGCTTTGCGGAGGGTGTTTGGGCACTATAGGATAAAGATGTAACCCCAGGACTGGTGGCGCCAGGGACTGCTCTGCGCCGCTCCACCCCGTCGTTCGAGTCCACCGCACCTATGTGGCACTCGTAGGTGGTTGGGGCTTGCCTCACTTTTCTGCGCTCGAGCTCTGTTTGAAGACGAACACGTCCCCTCGGGGTCAACGTGTTTGGGTACCCTCTCCAGTCTTCCCATAGTCTCTACACTTAATTTTTGAGCCGCACGTGCTGAAGGCAAGGGGGGGGGGGGGGGGGGTAAGCATGTCCGAGCAAGCGCGAAATTTCTGCGACTGATAGCACGATTGTCGGCATTATTATGAGGCTCTCTTGATAAGCACCAGAACGCGTTTGACGAAATGTAATTAACATGACATGGCGAGCTCTCTCAAACACTACTACTCTTTGCTCGGATGGACAAGCGTACTGCCGAGCTACGTCAGTATAAGCGCTACGCGCGAGGCTTAATTTGGCTCCGATAGCGTCATGCGTGGTGCGATACAAGCATGATCGAGTAATGAGCTCCTCTACTCTATGCAACAATTCCCAAAGTAATGCGCATGCGAGCTATTGACACATTAGTAGGCTTACATACTCCTGTGATGCTGGTAGGTGGGGTGGGGCGTGGTGACAGGGTCCACTCTTGGAATTTTGCGCGCTCCCTATTCGTACAGGGCCAGCCATGGTCAAAGGTTCCAGGGGCGAATTTTCATACCTCGCTCTTAATGCCCGAGTTTCTTCCCACTATTTCTGAACCGTACACGCATCGAATAAGTGGTCGTCATGTCCGCAAGCGAGCGTAAAATTCCTGCAAAGAAATTTCCCATTTTTATAGGCCGTATAAATTCCGATAAGCCCTGATTTCAGTTTCATGAATATTTGCTGCTATTGCTGAGCAAGCTCCCTTAAACACGACAACCATCACTCGGATTGACAAATTTACTAGTCAGTTATGCCTCCTTTAACACCAAGCGAGAAGCTAAAATTAGCTCCGATTGTTTGATGCGTGGCGCTGAATCCCCGCCATCTGTGCAAGCGAAGCAAGAGTGATCTAGTACAAGGCTTTTTTTTTTACTCCACCAAACGATACCTACGTAAGGCGCACAGGTAGCGTGGTTGCCAAGATATAAGCAATCATGATATAACACGTTTTTGTTACACATGGCTTTAGCAAAGCGACATCTCCTGACCGAACCCCTCTGAGTGGTCTTTGTTTGTGTTGATTTTAGACATGCCTATGTTTATGATCAAGCACACATTCTGGTGGACATGTGCAATATGCCCCAGAGCTCCTAGTAGAAAGCATTCAGTAGGAGAAAAATGATAGTAGGTGTTATTTCTTTCTTTAAAACATCACGAAAGGCTTAGAAGTCAGAGCTAGCGTATTATTAGAGTCGAAAGTCTTGTGTCAGTTTAGAGCAGTTAAACATAACGCAGGAATTCTTGGCAAAAAAAAGTTGAACGATGATTACGACACTCCCTAATGCGAAATTTCAGCGCAGCTCTATACGTGTTTTCATTCAGCGATATATTGGCTGACGCGGACAACCTGACTCGGGCGGCACGTTGCAAACAGAGCGAAGTGTGGCGCGACCGCCTCGGCAAACCGCAGATCGCGAGAGTCAGCACGTGGGTGACACGTGGGCACGATTCGCAGAAGCCGCCGCAGACAGACCTCTGCTCATGCAGCGCTTTGTTTCCATATATGATAGCGGTGGCGGCATCGGTGAACAGGCGAAGCCCGCTACCCTGCCACCGCCTCGTATCCATCGTCACCGCAGAGCCCTTGCGAACTCCAACCTTTCATTCTCACGCTGTTGGCCTGCCCTCCTCCTCCGTTTTCCTCGTCGCGCTGTCACCCCTATCGCTGTCTTTCATCCCCCGCTGCGCTCCGCATTCGCTCATTACTCCTTCACTGCGCTCTCTCACTCGGTTACGAGGGACGCCGACACCGACACTCACCTCAGGTACGGGAACCCAAGAGCTGTGGTCTAAAAATTAAAGGTAAAACAGTATTATTCCTGCAGCCTCCCTCCTAAGTTAGCGTACGCACGAAGTGCGACATGCAAAAGTGATGAGGAATACTCTACGTAGTAAGTAGCTTGTGACATATTTAAGTAAAGATATTAAGACCATCCACATAAAAGTAAACTGGAAGCTTAAAACGCTAGAAAAGTGGCAAGACATTAGGGCTCCAACAAGCTTTCTTTCACGCTACCACGAGTGCCGTCCCTACGCTGCCTCTAACATTTTAAACACCCTTCCGGCCTTCGAGTATGCGAAAACCTTTCTCGAATGTACAAACTTCAAATGTATACGCTTTCTTTAACTTCCCTTTAGAGCCTACGCTCCGAAGAGCTCCATGGTTGCTGCAGCTACAGTAACAAAGTTCGCTTGCATCTCCTCGGGAGTCCTTTCCGCAACTTTTCAAAAACATCTTCCTCCACCTTTGCATTTCGCCGTGCACCAGAAGATGTCTCTTCCGGTACTACGCTAAAGTGGGCTTTCTTCGAAAGCGCGCTCTTCAACTTCCGGCTAACGCAGAAGGAAGTTTCACGAAGGCATGCCAGGCCACTTCCTCCCGCCTTCAGTCCATATTTTTTTATTTAGCGCATCGACCGTCACAAGCTACGCGCTCCTTGCCAAGAATACGCTTGGGTAAACAGGCTCTCTGAAACATTTATGCGTCCCTTAAAGTATTCTTCGCCAGCCTTATAAAAGTAGCTTTGAAATGATGCATTCTTTTGGAAGCTTCCTAGTATAACCAGCATAGCAAATTCATGCCGTGCGCTGTAGGCCTGCAGTTCCAAAGAAAGGCGGTGGCTACGATTTTCAAGTAGGTTGAGCATTGATTTTTTTTTTCGGATAAAACGCTAGATACAATGTGTCATCGTTTCCCAACACGCCTGTCTCGATGTAAAACAAACCGTGAGAATATCCCTCCTCATGAGATGCGCACCAGCGAACAGCATCCTTTGCAATGCGTCACACGCCGCAGCTTTATTGCAATGCCATAGTCTGAATGGCGACATGTATGCAGCTTGGTGGATTACTCCGCGAAGGGAGATCTGTTGTGACAAAAATTGCTGATTTTATGAGTAACAGATAAGTCTTTTTTTGCGTCGATACGATAATCGTAAGACTAGTGTTGTACCATATTTCGTGGTAGTGCTCTCTACTGCTATGGGTGAAATGATTGTGCAATTCCTATCTCCAAGGCACAATCATACAATACAAGGTATACAATACGAAGGAAGAAGTATTTTAATGATTGGAAAATGTAGAGAGGTCGGCCGGATAATGGAGCATCTGGCCTGCTACTCTACGTAAGGGAGGGGGAAGAGGGGAAGAAAAGGGGTCACAATGAGGGATGATAATGGGAGGAACGAGGTGAATGACACATTACACAACTGGTATCACAGGCTTGAGTCCAGGCCCGTGTCACCTAGGAAACGTGAAAGGGCACGCATTGTCTCTGTCGTCTGCCAACTCTGTGGCCACGCACCTAGCAAGAGGTCCTCCGACAGTGGTCCATCGTGTAAATGTCTCAATGTATCTGCCAATGTCAGTCTTTCTCGCGCATACTCAGGGCACACCACGAGCACATGTTCTATAGTCTCTACAGCGCCACACACTGAACAGTCCGGGGAGTCTGTCCGTCCAATAATGTGCAAATATTTGCGCGTGAAGGCGACGCCTAATCGCAGTCTGTGTATCAGGCATGTATGAGGGCGTGGAATTCCACGCAGAATAGGAAATTTCATGTCGAATGTTTGTGAACAACTCAATTAATAGCTCAAAAAGCGAACTTGTCGAAGTTGGTTGCATGAAGGTGGCTTTAGGCAAGTTGTTATGATTTCGCCTGGCCACATTTGGAAGCACACGCAGGGGAATTCCTGTTTTAGGGGCTTGAGTCCTTCGTGAAAATGTTAGCTAATTGTCCCAGATTGCGTCTGACACTCTCGCACCCTGCCACATCAAGTATACGGAAAGCGAAGTACAAAATAGCGTGGTTATGAAAGCACCTGTATAGAATGTACTAACCAATTCAAGCTTGAACCCGTTGTCCAAAAACAAGTAGGACGTAAGTTAAAGTGTTCACTTATGCATGAATCTTCATTTGAATGTCGGCGTACCAGCGAAAACATCTGGCACGGTTATCCTATAGGGCGACACGCCGTGGTTGCTCAGTGGCTATGGTGTTAGGCTGCTGAGCACGAGGTCGCGGGATCAAATCCCGGCCATGGCGGCCGCATTTCGATGGGGGCGAAATGCGGAAACACCCGTGTACTTAGATTTAGGTGCACGTTAAAGAACCCCAGGTGGTCGAAATTTGCGGAGTCCCCCACTACGGCGTGCCTCATAATCAGAAAGTGGTTTCGGCACGTAAAACCCCATAATCTAATTTTTTAATCTTATAGGGCGCAATCTTCCCTATCTAACGCCACATATTTGTGTCCTTATCTGTCCTTATCATCGGAAATGTCAGCCTTCGTACATATCCCATGATCGAGACGGGGGTCAACGTGATTAACGCGCAGTATATTTTTATTTATTTTTTTATTTATTTATTTGAGTACCCTAAGGGCCCGTTAGGGCACAACATAGGGGGGGACGAAAAAGTTCAAGTATGATTGAAATCTGTACAATGTAAATATATGAAGGCATTAGGAACCATGAAGAACATCTAGCAGAAGCAAACAAAAAAAAGAAAGAAAGAAAAGGGTAACGAAATTTATACAATGTTTAGTAGCGTGAAACGCGTATAAGAACATAAAATGTGATGCAAACAATCAGTACCCATCAGAACAAGAGGTTAGGGATAAACACTTAGGTAAACAGCCTACACAGACACATATCTGATGAAACGGAATGAATTTTACACAATGCCAAGCACTTGAAAACACTGTTTATATAAATATTCAAGAAAACGTGGGATCTGACAGGTTGACACACTCTAAAAAGGTTAGCAGTGCTGCATGAAATGATGATGATTCCGTAAGCGAGACAATGTTAGCAGGTAGCGAGTTCCATTCGGCAATAGATAAAACTAGAGGCGAATTTTGATAAGCGTTAGTCCTGGCAAATATAGGTTTTACTTTATGAACATGGTCTGTGCAGGTAGAGATGTGGGGAGCGGGAAGAATATGGGCTCGAGCGAATGCAATGTTGCTGTGGTAAAGGCTATGGAAGAAGGTCAACCGTGATAATTTCCTGCGCATGTCAAGTGAAGGGATATTAAGTGATTTCTTTAAGGCGGTCACACTTTGATAGCGAGAGTATGAAGTTAAGATGAACCGCGCAGCTTTATTTTGAACTGATTCAAGTAGGTTCGTGAGATTAGAGTGATGGGGGTGCCAAGTTATTGACGCATATTCTAAAGAAGGCCTGATAAGAGAACTGTATGCGCGAAGTTTGGTATCTCTGTTAGCAAGGTGTAAGTGACGTTTCAGGTAACCAAGTTTTTTGCATGCTTTTGAGGTGATGTGTTCAATGTGAGCATTCCAGCTTAAATTGGAGGTAAACAGGACACCCAAGTACTTGATTGAAGATACTGAGTCAACAGTAATACCGCGTATTGTATATTGCTCAGAGGTAGGTCGAGTTATCGAAGCAAATTTTACGTGTTTAGTTTTGGCTATGTTAATTTCCATCTGCCATGTGTCACACCAGTCAGTTAGTTTTGTTAAATCAGACTGCAACACAGAAATGTCGGCAGGGCAGCTTATTTCATTATACAAGACGCAGTCATCTGCGAAGAGACGAGGTCATTCGATTGGCCGAGGTATAGAGGTCATTCGATTGGCCACGCAACTACTGTTCTCTATCTGGACGTCATAACTGACAACACGCTATTCGGGCGATGTGTGGTTGAAAGTGTCATGGATGCATCCATTTAAGGCTGGACACCATTGGCGACAAGGCAGAGGTAACCATCCCGTGCCTATGCTGAAACACAGTGCCGCTTTGATAAGAAGCCGCATTCTCTACGAGATGCCGCTGATGTCACCATCAAAGGGTCAATTCGAGCGCTTGGACACAGTAAACTGAAAGATGCATCGCTTGACCATGGATGTTCCTCAGGCGGATTCAAACAAAGAGGTGACAAACGAAGCTGAATCTCCTCTGCTCCCCCTAGTTTGAAGTTCGAAGTTTATTTCTTTCTTCACTCCAGAAAGAGGAAACAAGACCTAACGGTCATATGGCTTTACTGGGGCTGTTGCTCCTAAGAGCGTTCGGCTTACATGATGATTCAATGTAGGAAAATAGCACATATAACAAGAAACGAGCAAGCACGATGTAGAAAATACAAATAAACAAGATAAATGTGTACATTATACAATGACTATGTGAAAAACATTTATGTTTCAATTTTTGTTTGTTTGTACATTCGCATTACAATGCAGATTAAGGCATACATATATGATGCATAAAAAGTTTAGTGCTATAGCATTTTATGTATAAATAATTTGATTGTGTATCAGAAGGTCTTTATGCATTGCTTAAAATGTGGTGCATAGAAATCAGTTTTTTTCTCAGCGATGTTTAATAGCCTTGGTATTCGATACTTTATACTTTGACATCCGTAGTTAGCAATCGTGAATGGTACTTTTCTGATTTGATAATGTAATAGGTATTGAGGAGAAGTGGGTATGCTGACAACATGGAGCCTGTGTTTTTTATATGTAAGAGTAATCTATAATAAAATACTTGATTTGCTCAGATCAGTAAATGTTTGCCAAAGAGATTGTGTGTGGGTAAGTCACGCGGCCTACCATGGTAGTTTTCAAAAACTCGGACTTCTCGTTTTTGGAAGCTTAATAACTTATCATAGTTTTTTTGCTAGGGTTGTTCCCCAAATCAAGACACGATAAGTTAGCTTCGAGTAAAAAGGGCATAGTATATTGTTTTCTTGAGCCATAATCGTGTTATATCACCTATTATATACATACAGCCTGCTACTTCGCTAAGATCATTGCTAAGATTATTGACATGATTGTCCCAGGAGAGGACAATCATGTCAATAATTGTCAATCATGTCATGTCAATACCCCCAAAATCTTTTGCGTTGTTGCTTGTTCTAGCCCCTTTGCTTGACATAGAACAGCTATATTAACAGGCAATGCGTTATTTATCGGTTTAAATAATATATATTATGTTTTGTTGACATTAAATTCTAGTTTGTTGATGTACAGCCATTCAGATAATAGATTTAAATAATGATTTATTTCTTTTTCTAAGCTTTGCAAGGAAGAATTTGCAAAGAAAAGATTAGTATCGCCTGTGTACATGATGATATTAGGTGAGGAATAAATGTTAGGCAGGTCATTGATATAAATATTAAATAATATAGGACCAAGTATGGATCCCTGTGGCACGCCAGCCTGTATTGTGAGAAGTGAGGGAGTGGCCTGATTAGATGAAACAAACTGGTAACGATCCATTAAGTAACTTCTCATTAAATCTAACGCTGTACTACGTATACCGTGGTCATGAAGTTTGCACAAAGATATAACATGTGGCCTACAAAGCCTTGTTGACTGAATTGTTAAAGCTTGGAGGGTCAGGCGCAGCGAAGGTGCTTCCCCGGTGACTGCGAGCAAAAACGTACTTCCGTTTTCGTGTGGCCCTTAACACCTTCCGGCCGTTAGCTTTCGAATCGCGTAAGCAGAATCGTCTGAGCCCGACAAAGCCTTTAGCAAGTACTAACTACAGCGTCAATGTACCCAAACTAAAGGCGAAACACACAATTCCAACTGTGGAAGCAAAGTTTATTGTGTTTGGGGCCCCTTCAGGGCAGTTCATCTAAGTCAGTTGCAAGCTCACGCAGATGGGTGGCACGCGTACCTGCAGATAGCTGCCCACCGGCGTTATGCTCACTTCCAATGACGTGACATTGCACTGTAGGATGGATAACTTAGTCTTGGTAAAAACTCTAGAAATTGCCGTAATTGCCACAGCTTCGCGAAAAGTAAGGGTCACTTCTGCACTGGATATCATTCTCACGGACTCAGTGAGCGATACAACTATTAGATCGTAAACTGCACAAGGAGAAATTTACTAGGCAATCTCTGGCGCTCCTTGAAGACTTTAGGAGGAGAGAATTGACGGTGAAATTTTAGAGGATCCTGCCACACCTTGAAATTGGCAGCAATGAGAAAGGCGACGCTCTTGCGCGCGATGCACTATCAAGTGCCGCAAAACTGAAAGCGCTTGAGAATTTGCAGCAAACTAATTACAAAATCCGTTACTATGAAAGATATGATAATTAGCAGGATGACAATGTTAATTTGCAAGCCGGTATTACGACAGGCACTAAGCATTCAGCCGCCTATTACTTGCAATTAAATGCACACAAATAATTGCTAATGAAACATTCCTTGTTAACTTAGGGACTACGACATTGTGTTGCCAAACACGAGGTCGTGGGTTCGAGCATTGGCTACGACGGCCGCATTTCGACGGGGAGCGAAATGAAAACAAAATGCTGATGTAAAAGCACTTGAGATGGTCAAAACTGAGCCGTTGTCTCCCATTAAAGCGCGTACCATGCCTTATTGCGTCTTTGGCACTTTAAACGCTACAATATAATTTTGAAGGTGAGGTGAAACATTGTTGAGTTCAAAGCATAAATTTTGTGCTTTTGGCTTTATTTCAACAAATACGATCACTTTAATATACAAATGTATAGCTGTATAAGTACAAATCTATGGCTTTTAGAAATATATAACACTCGAGTATGCACGACTCGTAAAACACTTTTGTAAAACATTTTTGTTTTCGCGTCCACTGGAAAGTGGGCATGCGGAGTTGTGTGGTTTCGATTTTGTAATGAGGTTTTCTTCACACAAAACCAGCCTCTGTTTGTCACAAGTTTCCGCTTAGCTTCTGCGACTTCCTTTTTTCTGCGTAGTTCGTCTTACAAGCTGGGAGACCCTGTAGCTCTCGTGCGCTAGTCTTTGTTCGTGGAGGCGTGCGTTTTTCGAAGAGTAGTATGCGCCTGCGAATAGCCTATGTAGAACCTTTTTTTTTTGGTCTTGCTCAGGGAGAAAACATAAAGACTCGCACAAAAGCGCAATCTTTCTTTCCAGTCGGTACAGTGCAGGTGCGACAAAACAGAGTGGGGTCTGTCCTTAATATTTGTGAATCCTCATGTGCACGCTATCGATGGACACGTAGCTGGCAAACAGAGCGACATTATACTGAATGGTGAAGAAAAAAAGAAAAAAAGGACCAAAGAGACACATAAAAAGGCTACAGTAATGCTCACGACGAAAAAGATTATGATCCTGGGATCTTTGGATAAATCACGCAGCTCAACACCAATTTATTTGAATTCTTCAGAAAACAGGATATTTGGACCCTTGTGTACCGTTTTCAATGCGAAAGAAAGCTGCTAACTGTAGTGAACTAGTTCTGAGCATTTCAGTGAGCGGGTGCACTTTGCTGTGGAAAAATGTTTTGAATAATGAAAACAGTCCAAGTAATAGCTGTTATGACATCTCTTGTATAGCACAGAGTAGTTATTCTCGAATTCCGCTGATTTCTCTCAGTGTTGGCGGCTCCTCTAAGAGCTTCCCGAGAGAATCCCCAAAAGCCTCACCACCAGGATGAATGAAGTAACGTTCACGATGATTTCAGTACTGGCGAAATGAAGTGATTGCTAAATGAAAGCAGTCTCCGCTAGAGAAAAAAATGCCGACTGCTAAAATCTTCGCGTAAGAAGAACAAAGATGGTGCGTTTTAACAACAAAAAAAAGAAAACGGGGTTGGCGAAGGAGTTGGGGGGGTATGGAAGTTCGAGCAGTGGGGCGAACGATCAATGGCCCTTCGCCGGTTGTGGCTGCTGGTCCTTGAGCCCGGCTGCGAGATCCAGGTGCGGACACGTGCGCTTCGGGTGGGGCGAGATCTGAGAAGAAACGCTAGTGCCGGGGATGTCCGCCGCAAAACTTCTCTAACAAAGCTCAGGAAGACGTGCATTAGTGGCTTTCTTTCTCTGCCCCTTACAGCGCTGCGAATGAGGCTTTGTCGGCAGGGCACGAGGTTCGTTATAGGCATTGCGGCAATGCCAGGGGTATTTCCGCGCAGAAAAGACCAGCTGCTGCGACCATCGCGTCAGGCAGCGTGCTTCTAGGAGACGTGAAGAAATGATGGGCACTCGGCGGCCGAACTTCGTTTGGGAGCTGAAGAATTTTGGGGAGAGTGGCGCATCTTAGCGAGTCAGGTGGCTGTGGTCGCAGATAATAAAATTGTGGTTGCGTTCGCGACATGTTTGGTGGCATCATAAAAAAAAATTTGCAACTTTTTCTCGTAAGCGCAGTCCTAAGGGCCCGTAGGCTGGCACTTCTCGGCGGGGACTTCATCACTATAGGAATCCACAAATAAAATGACTGTACTCAATGGATTATTAAAACCCAATTTTTGTGACTATTCTCAAAGCTAAACCAATAATTATTGCGTAACTACTTAATTTAATAACGGTTTTCAGGTCGACCTTCTTTAAGCAGAATAACGCTGGACAAATGCGCACGTGAGTGGAATCAAACATAGACACTCATCATGTATACTGACCCTGGCGCTTAGGGCAGTATCCACACACAACCATTTGCAGACCGTTCATTAGAGGAAACATCACAACGAAATGCTTAGCTTGCCAGTGGCTGACGCACGCGAGCTTTCTGAGAGGAAAGCGACTTTATTTTGATGCGAGCTTTCGAAATCTGAAAAATTATTTAGCTTGGTTTAACTTAAGCAGTATTCCATTTGGCTGCACAAATAGCCTGCTCCACCAAGAGCTTTCCTTGCATTTGAGTTCAGACTTCTTAACGATCGCGCGGAACATGGATCGCAGTGCACACCTGGTCACGTTCATTACATGAATAAGGGCAACGTTAGCAGGTTAAGTACGTTAAATAATTGTCATTTTAATTATCTACTTTAGGGTGTATGGTGCAATTGCGAAATTGAAGTCGAGCAGTAGAGAAACGATGTTCATTCAACATAAATTCTTAAATTAGCAGCGTTGTTTTTACATATTCGTCGATAAAACGTGTACGAAATAGATTTGGCGTTTCGTTAAGTCTCCCCTTGCAATCCCTTTGAATTGCAATCATTGGAAGTATTGCAAATCTTTTTCTTCGAAATACGAAACTTAACGCCAGGGGTTTGACGCGTCCCACACGTGATTTAAAGACAAGATAAGTGACACTTGTCGCTCTATACGCTGGTAAACGTCCTTTTGGTAACGTTAGATTATACGAACTTCATTTGGCGCATGTAAATCCGCTCCTCCGCGGAAATACCTTATCTCCTAGCTCCATCGTGCTATCGTCGCCGCTGTTCCGGCTTTCCCTCTTTGCAACACAGCTGTGTGAGAAAGGCAGCTGCTACGCTAACTGACGAGACGCCGAAGTCAATACCGGAGAAAGAGAAGAAAGAAGGTAGCTCCACATCTTACAGGTGCGCGACTCTAATGCATCATCGACATCGACCAACCGACGCGTCTGACTGCACTCCCTCAAGGACCAAGTTGGTTTAGGAACTGCATGAAAAGCCTGACTCGTGAGCACACGTATCGAGCTCACTCATTGGCATCTACGCACTAACTCACCACCTTTGATAACGCACTCTTGAATTGGCCTAGTTTGCTCAGCTGTAAGCCCAGTTGTGCCAAATTCTATGGAGGTAGACATATATATTCGCTTTGAGGGATATTTGGCGAATCTTTGTGCGTAGGCTATTTGAACATTGTACTTTCTCGTTCACCTAATTTCAAACTCACATCATGCATGCTGAATAGGTCATCAGCCTGGCTAGATCCCTAGCATTAATATACAGAATAAATTCTCAATGCCGTTACCTGCAGCAGAAACTGCGCGTTCTATCTAAACATGCAGATGGCGTATGAACAAATGAAAAACACTGTTATACTTTACTAAATTCACTTTGCTGTTAGTCAATGGAAGTCGCAATACGAGTGGCAGTACCGGGAAATTGTATTTATCAGCAACGACTTCAGAGTGAAACATCTTTCCTTAGCAGCCTGTAGATAACTAATTAAGCATTCAGTAAACAAGCAGCCACAAGTTGCAAGGCTTACGAGCACACACACACACACCTTGCAAGGTGCAAGCGTCACTAACGCTTGCAGTCAGAATACCATAATGAAACTTCAACCATCCGAGCCCCCCTAAGCACTTCTTGTGAGTTTTGAATGCGAAAGCATTAATGTTAAATTGAACACTCCTGGGCGGTCGTTCGAGTTATGAGCTCATCGCGGGCAAGCGAGCGCATTGAGACGCTTGGCGCGTTTTGAACTGGTCTTACCGAGGCGCAGTTAGAACTCGGGCGAGAGCCTGCACCGACAAGGAATGCGCGGATAACACAGGCTTCCGAGAGCGAGGGTGACGTGGCGTCGTGGCGATGCCCTCTCCACTCACGCAACACCTGGCGCGCTTACGCGGCAGTAGGTGTTCCCTTTCGCCGGCTCTGCTCCGTCGAGGCGCGCTCGCGACGTGACTTTTCAGCTAATAGCAATGAGATTTCAAGTGCGGTTTCGCTGCTGCAGGTGACAGATGCTGAATTTTTTGCCCAATTTCACAATTTCGCATCAACAATACTTGAATGACGAGCAACAGGGAGCGTTTTCTTCATCGATATCTGTTTTTAATCATATTTTCTGGTACGTATGGCTTCAATTTTGCTCACCATTACTATAATACTTATGCATGCGTCTCAAGGCTTCCGCGGATTTGCGCTTGACGCCTATTGGGCATTCCGAAGTTATGCTAAACTTCACAGTTTATTTTTGTTTTTCCTTTTTGCTTGTTTCTTTTTTGCGCACTGCACCAAACATCCTGCCACGCCCATTATTTGCTCATCCAGTCGAGCACGCCCACACCAAATGTTTATACTCGTGTGAACGTCTGTGCGTATATATGTCATTGTTCTGTCCATTTGCACTGGCAAGTCTGTCTAATCATTTCATGATCAAACATTTGAACAGTCGCTTAAGTCCCCTGATGTGATTTTAATGCGAAAGCATTAGTTCTTGTCCAAGTTGTCACGTTAAATAAAAACTCCACCGTGATCCGCCTTGCTCTAATTTGTACCAACCTTAATCCACCTTAATCCAGCGTAATCCACCTTCCCCTACTTGGTGCCAACCTTAATCCACCTTTATCCACATTATTACACCTTAATTCACTTTATTCCACCTTAATCTATTTAATCGACTTTTATCCACCTTAATTCAATTTTGCGAGCGGCAACCGCGTCCATGCGATGGCGTGGCTGTTCAACGCGGGATTTCGCAGTGCGAGCCGTAGCAGGTCGACCACCGGGAATATGACGTCATCACTTGGTCATGTGTGTTTTTCTTGCCATTCGATGTTACCGCTGAGCGCTCGCCGGATTTTCCGCTTCATGGGACTTTCGCCTGAATAACGGGGAGAAACGGGGACGAAAGTTGCCGAAACACTAAGAACTGGGCGTCGCCTGACGGCGGTGCGTCATTTTTGTCCGACAATGTGTCACACACCCTTTACAAAAAATTACATATGGGCCTACACACGGCTTTCGCACTTTCCATCTACCATCATACAAGGGTTTTCTCCGTGCGGAAACAGCTGCGCTGAAGCATTTGCGACGCGCCTCTCGCTCACAGCGCGTGTCACAAGCCACTTTCGTTGGAAACAGAAGGGACAGCTGAGAGGACTGTGTTTCCGTAAGTTTGTCAGACACGTGTCTGCGGCATCGTTGACGTCGTCGTCCTACTAGGCCGATTTCGTCGGTGACAGGGCCGTGTCTGAAGTAATTAAATTGAGGAAAGCGTTCACGCTGGCGTGGAGTTACTGCCTTTCGTTTGATCGACGTCCTTAGAGATATTGAAAAAGTAGTGGCGTTCACAGAGCCAGCAACGCCAAGCAACTGGCATTTTGTGACGCGGAAAAGTGCTACTATAGTGTACTTCCCGTGCACAAGTTACGAGCCATAGGTAAAAACAGAAGTTGACACCCAGGCAGCGAACGCACATTCCTCGTGCGGTTTAAAGGGGCATTAACTATTTGTAGCAGAAACTATCTAAAACGTTTGTCCCAGTAGGGGATAGCTTGCTTGTGAACCCTCTACCATATACCCATGCCATCCGTGAATCATATATCAGCAGACAAAGGGGCAGTCTTGCTAGCGAGGACAATGCTGAATGATACCACGACATAGTATACATTGTTTTAGTCAAAGCAACCCAGTCGAAACTTCGTAGCAACATCAAGTAACCGCAGTCGTTTCGTACATATTTTCTGGGGCATGGGCCAAAAATGGGCGCCTACCAAAGTCACAAAGGCAGCGAAGGAGTTGTTTGGTCGGCACATGCTCAGGTGCACATACACAGTGACCTAAGTTGTCAACTAACCCGGACAACAGACCGCACGTACCTGGTGAATCAAGTTGACACTCCTTATATCCCTAAAAGTCATAGGGAAAACACGGGGAAGGCGGGAGATAGACATTGAATACGATGAGCAAAACGGGAACAACGTAAAAGCGGGAGCCACCGTTTCGACAAGTAGACTTCTTTTTTTCAAGGTGACATGCTTTCCGCGCCACAGTATATATAGGTAGGGCTTATCTAAATGGGAGAGGAGGTAAGGAGGCTGGGTGCGACAATGAGTAAAAGTGTGTTAGCGGCGAGGGTGCCCTCCACTACGGAGGTTTCCTCGAAATGTCAGAATAGCAGGGCATTGTCTTCAAGCTCCAGGTAAGTGCTTCAAGGTATGCCGACATTCAACTATTGCATGTTCTTCGCGGAAGGCAGTAGCCTGGAGTTTCCAGCATTGAAATGCTATGCGTGATGGCGAAGAGACAATCTTTTTGGCCGCATTTTGATCGGGGCAAAATGCGAAAGCACCCGTGTACTTAGATTTAGGAGCACGTTAAAGAACCCCCAGGTGGTCGAAATTTCCAGAGTCCTCCTCAACAGTGTGCCTCATAATCAGAAAGTGGTTCTGGCACGTAAATTACCATAATGTATTAAAGGTTTTTTGTGGAAGCTTTAATACAATCAAATCATGAGTTTCCTCGCCGGGCATCCGAAAAAGTAGTCCCAAAGAGGAGTATCTTCAACTTTCGAGGTAGGCCCTGGTCAGCGGCAGAAGGGACATCAGTGGCGTTGCACACCGAGTGGCGCTGCTGTGTCCTACAAAAGCTAGACATGTTTGCGGCGAAGTCCGCGCTAAGCTGGACATCTCATTACCATACCTGCTACCGATTGCGAGCTTTGCAAACAGCCCAACAACACAACGACGCTTCGAAGTTGGGCGGCAACCAGCGTTGTAGCAGTGCAAAACTAAGTTGGTCCAAAAGCTTTTAATTATACGCCAACTGGAGCTGACAGTAACACACAAGCACGTCCTGTCGTCAATAGACAATGCTTCCCGTAACACTGGTTCCCTTGTGGCATGGAATCGGCGGAATTTCTTTTTTCGTGCGCATCCAGCTAAATTCATTGTTTCATTACAAAACCCCAAGAACTTGCCAAGGAGTGTCTCAGTAGTTGAGCCGTCTTCAGACTTTGCCTTAGGTCGATTCCTTTAAAAGGCATTACCATTATGTTAAGTGCCTGCGAAACATACGAGTGAACGTGGGCACTTCTCAGCTGTTGTCATCACCTATCTTTACATCTCAATATAGGATAGTCTCGTAAGCTTTTCTCTTTCTTTTAATTTACAAAAACACATAGGAAATAAAGAACTGAGTAGAGATTCCGCCGCATAAGTCACTAAATTGCAAAGAAAGTATGCAACTGTGTGAACTCGAGCTATGATATGATAGCTAACATTCTAAATACACTCCACGGAACTGCATAGTTCAGCTGTGCTGCCGTATTTTTGGTTCTGCAATGCCGATAAGGATTTTTTTGATGCATAGTTGAGCAATGTGCACCATAAAAGGAACAAAAAGTTATATGTTATACTTCACGAATCGGCACATAAAGGGTAAGAAACGAGGAAGCCAGAATGGCTTGCCAAGCATTCTTAGGTTCCGCGACGTCAAGTGCGGATAGCTTTCGTAACGGAGATTCAGCGACAAACCACCTATTTGGCGTCAACAAGCCTATTGTGGCAGGAGCTCCGTTGTTTGCGTCGACGTAGAAGCCGTGCCCCTCGGCCGGAGTAGTTTTCCTTTCTCTGCGGAGAGAACGACGGCGTGGTGTCAGGCGTGTGTTGCGTCTTGGGATAGAATCATAAAGAGAGACAGCGACAAAACAAATAGAGACAAGAGCGCCAGCGATGGGGGCGGCTTAGCTCTGGCTTCCTGTCTCCCCTCTCGCTAGCTTCTTTTTGCTATGGCTTAACCGTCCCGACTGTGATGGATGCTCGCTCGAGTAGGGCGTGGCTTTCAGGCTTCGGCGGCTGTGGTGCCTCATAAGTCTAATATCTCGCAGTCTTCGTCCTCCGAACAACAACTGTCGACCACGACGCAGTTTTCGGGCATTATTTGCGCATTGTTTCCACTTCTTGCGCTTCCCGAACCGTGCGCCTTGTTATCCTTCGATCGAACCTCGGCGGTCGAGATTATTTAGATCCCTGCACAACACCGCTTTTAAAACTCTTTGATTGATAGAGTTCAACACTTGATCGCTCCTGAAACACGTCGAAATTCACTAGCGACAGGTTGGGCGCTTGTTACTTTTTTGTGCAAGACAATGTAACGATTTAAGATCAGCAAGTAGAATGGAAATGAAACCCCAACGGTAACACAATATTCGTTGCCTTGTTGTTCTAATTAACGTGAATCTGGGCCTCAGGATATTAGCAAGCCTTCCCCACAATTTACCGTTTCTTGGATGTCAGAGAGCCTGCAACTTGGTAACAAAATTAATGGGGAGAAATGTCAGAATCACTTCGCCTTGCAGCGCTGCGACTGGCTGCCTCTCAAAACTGCCGCCCTAAAATTAAATAGCAAAGTTAGATTAGCAATAAACGGGTGATTCCCTCGGGGGCCTTCTCAAGTATATAGATTGATAATTATTTATTGATTTGCTCCTAGTGCTGACTGAAGCACTGGGGGCCAGTAAAATGTACATCTACTTGTGCATTTTTTTCGAGAGGCTTGGGCCTTCTTCTGTGAGCCTTGTTAAGTACCGGAATACGTCTTTATAGGTTATAGCAGATAGATGCGGAAGCTTTGCATGTGCGGATGCGGCAGCAAAGAGTTCTGCAGCTTAAATTTCCCGGACGATATGTGTCTTCAATTCCTAAACCTACAGGTACAGAACGAAACTATTCATCTAGGAGTCAGAGACCAGTCGAAGATGCGCAGCACACGGCATATTTCGCAGAAGAGGGAAAACATGTGAGGAAGCCAGCTGTGGTAGAATAAAGATAATCGATGAAGCCGAGCTGTCATCGTCCAAGCGGGCAGAAGGAACTCGGTATGGCACGTCTTTCTGGTATTTGGAGCCGGGCGACACAGCGGTAGCCCCTCGATACTCTCCCTCCCTCTCTCTCCCTCTCTCTCTCTTTCTCTGCGTCCCGTTTCTTCCTTACTAAGAAGGTGAACCCTACCAACGGGAGGAGGGGGGGGGTTACTAGGATTGTGGCCTGGTTCCAATCGGCGCAGTCGTCGAGGTGGCGGCAACACTGCAACCTCATAAGCATTAGCAATTCAGATTGCGGAGCACCAACGTTGTATCGGCTTTCGTGCAGTGTTCCCCAGAGGTGGATATTGCGCTGTCTAAAAACTGGCTGTCTGCGGGGTCAAGCTTATGGCATCGGCTCTCGGTAAGATCTGCAAACAACGTCGCTTTAATTTCTTTACGTATTTTTTGTACGCTAAGTTATTGTACGTGCTCTCATATATCTTGCGGGGCAAATCGAGCACAATATAACACTGGACGTTCGGCAGCTTTAAACAAGCAAAACCAAAAGTAATTTCGTAGACATCATAACTCCTTGAAAGGTTCACCGGCTGTTCTATTTTCAGTAATTTATTTATTATTTATATTATATAGGTGTAACAGCTGTGTTTGTTTACCTGTTTATTTGTTTTCGTTCGAAGAAGTTATTTAAATATCGCCAGCGAAAGATAGCACTGTTCCACCCGTTGTGGTCGACGTCTGGAACACGTCGAATTTGTCTTTATGAAAACTATATGAAAAGACGCAATGTCCCGGATCGGTAATTAAAGTGATTCACTCCATTATTGCTTGTTGGTTTCCGTTGGGCACAATTTTGAGGTTACTGAGGCGAAACCCAGCGTCTGAGTAGAAAACTTCAGATTAGCGCAACATAAAGTTCACATGTGCCATAAGCTTGCTAGTAGGTTTTTGACATTTCAATGAACATGGTCTCGCACTATGGATGAGCGCTCTTACGCGCAAGCGTAACTGTTCAGCTCTTCAGAACTGCAGCGTCTGTCGGATCCCGCGAAGCAAGCAAGCGAACGAGGAAGGCGCCTATGGGTGACGAAAATCGCGCCAAGTACCAAGGAGTGCGAGCGCGCGGCAAAGTACCGCCACCTAGACGGAAGTGTAGGTAACGTTGAGCGAAGGCGGGAAGGACAAACGATGCCAAGCGTCACGGAAGACGAACGTAGGCAGAGGCGCGCCGGGTTGACCTCCTCTGGTAGTTGCGAAAGGTTTTGGAAGGTAAATGTACCTGGTAGCGAAGCTTCCATAGGAGGCCATACCTTCAAAACATGGCGGTCCATCGCCGGTTCATGGGGCTTAGCGCCATCTGTATGTGGTGGGAACACTTCCGGCGGAAGAAAAAATAACGTGACGCCATGTCCGTTAAAAGCAGAAGTGACGTCATTTTGTTTTCTAAGGCGCGAAATTCGTTTTGTTGTTCTTCCTTGGGAGCTATATATTCAAATGCCCCGCCATTCGACTTGATGGGCGTTTCGAGCTTTCAGCGTGAAAAGCGATGCAGGAAAAGGCCAGCCGCATGGTTGTCGAAATCGCATCCCTGGGCAGAACATACTTTCTTTGGAGGCCGACGAAAGCTTTAGGTGTAGAGTGCTTATCCTATTGTCGGATGCCAAGTCCGTCGGCCAGCGCAGTCGCACCAAAACAACTACACAATTATCTGGCGATCGCAACTCACTACTTTTGACTGAACAGATTAAGAAGCAATGAAGCTACCCGCGTCACCAAATTCAGACAAACTTCGACAAGCAAGAAATCACAAATTGTGAGGGGGGCGTATTTCAACAGGTGATACCAGTGCGCCTTTCTGCCCATTTCAAGGCGTGCATTGCACTGCGAGTGATAGTGGCGTCAACGTCCCCTGTAGCGATGGGCGCTGAAAAGAAATGCATTTATTAATAATAATAAAATTAAATGTATTTATTTAACTCATCACGAATATATAAAATTGACTAGGAATTTTATTTTCGTTGAATGAATCTAACTGTGTCTCGTTTGAAAGAAAAAAGGCGTTTTTCTTTCCCAATGTTTGTTCCCTCCAAACATAGTCGCGCTTCGATCGCTGCTCCCATAACCCCCCATGCTGATGTCGGTGACAATCTGTACTGAACCGCTTTTCGCCCGAAGCTTCGCGACCTATTTGAATCGGCCTTGGGTTTTGTTTGCGACACACACGTACTGGGATAACATCGCCCATGCGCGCCGCCCACTGCGTGTGCAAGTGAAGGCGTGTGACGGTGAGTCGACGATGGCGGCTCAATCTCGCGTGCGCAGAGTGTGGAAGCGCGCCGTATTCCGTCGCGCGCGGGACACCGGGATAAGGAGGCGGGGCGTTGTACTTCGTCCGCGCGCGAGCGTGCGGGCTTTATCTTGAAAGCGATCTGCTTTGGTGGCACAGTCTAGAATGGCCGACGGCTCGTAACTTTACCTGCGCTGTGTTTTACCTGCGCGTCAGTTCGCGTTGAAGCGTCACAGCGAAGAATTTGTGCACTGCATAGACCTGCCTCATTTACTTTTGGGATTTCGGCATAGCATATAAGAGCCGTGTTGTGAATAAAGATAAAATGCAGATGACACTAAAGCTGTTACCCTTGAGGGGCGCACAAATCGGCTTTACACGATATTAGATGTGACCGCAGGGTGAACGTAAACACAATTGTATGCATCGCCATTTGTCGCATAGCAAATAATTACCCGTTTCACTGGAGGTTTGCTGCCCATGAATATCGACATGTTCGTTCGATCTGCCTCCTTTACTTTGCTAAGTTGCACTTTGTCGGTATCTAACCTAGTATGAAAATTATCATCGGAATCTACACGCGGCCGCCATCTGAAAGTGCTAGATGGAATTTGACACGTGAGCACTGTACCTGTGGCTATGGCCTAATGCATAGAGAATCGTGCTGGTGAGCTTAAAGCCCGAGGTTTGAATGAGGCAGCCGGACGTGATTAATTTCTATAATGAATGTGAATAAACTCGACGAACAAGCGACCGACCGACCAACCCTGGTGAAACAAAGAAATAGTAGGAAAACAATTGTTCGCTTTAAAACAATTTCACTCGTATCCTTTGGCGTACTTCATCCTAAATAAGACATCATTGGTGGCGCCCAGCAATTTTCGCCGTTGTTGCACGTCATAGGAATGAGAACGAAATAGAAAACGTCCCTGTAAACCGTACTTACCGAGAACCCGACTACTCGATGCGTTTAGAGATTCCAACATGATAGGAACAACCATCAAACACTTTTTTGCAAGCTGTGAGATTTTCAGGGCCTTTCTTTTTCGTGCATTTATTGTCAGAATTTGTTTTCCCAGCAAGAAAATTTCATGACAAGCACCTGAAGCGAAAGGTGAACACACCAACAGCAAGCAGCATCCTGAGGTGCATCTGCACTAAAGCCACCGGTACTATGTATTGAAGGTATCGACTAATGCTGCTGTTATAGGCCGATGCTCAGTTTGAAAACGCTTGACCACTGGCTCGATCCCAAGTCGGATTACCTTTTCGAACGGCCGATTGTGCCGAGCGAGAAGCGAAGGGTGCTGAACTAAGAACCACAATCGGCCCATTTCTTCCTGACATGTGCTGCTCTCGGTAACAATAATTTGGGAGAAACAAAAAAAAAAGACTCGTTTTATAACCTATACAAAGCTCTTGTTGTTCTTCATCAGGGAAGCGAAGTTTCCACAACGGTGTGTATCATCCCGACTTGCAGGCATTCCACCGAGAAGCGTAATGCAAACCAAATGCATCACAATCCCACACTTGGAGTCATATCGGGCATCGCGTCGCTTGAGGCCATTTGGTTTGCTTCCACTACGGCCCGGCTAGACTCACCAGAGCGCGCCAGGCAATATTTTTCGAACAAAGACGGGGCAATGTTCCACCTCTGTACAGCGGACGGCCAATGTATCCCTCCCGCTTTCGTGTGAGCGAGCAATTATGCGCGCTGTTATTTCCAGCTCAGCGAAGCAGCCTCGAAAAGCGGTGGCTGCCCGCGGTCAGATAATAAAAGGCGCCATTGACCCACAACGCCATGCCACAAAGCTCCTGGAAGTGGACCACCGCGACGCTTTTCTTTTTTACGCGACAGTAACTGCAAGTCAACAGTCAGTTTGAGCAGAAAAAAATGACACCCGCGGCTCCTACAGCCAGATATAAATTGTGCGGCTGAGCGGACACAGGCACACTCGGATCTGTCCTGGCAGTTCGGCGGCTTCGGTGTTGTCCTAGCGAACATAAAGGACGCGTTATTATCCTTGGCCACGCCGGCCACGTGGCAACGGGAACATTCTGGTGCAGATTCGTGCTTCTGGATGCATAGGTGGCCAGTGAAGGGTGTTAGACCACCTAAATAAGTCAAGGACACAACATACGAAGTCTAGAATAGCCCGCATGATCGAGAGAATAAAGAAAAGTTGGTGTTTGATACGCGAGAATAAAAGAAAGTCGTGGAGTTTCGCGGGTTATGTGAAGCGTGGAGCAGAAGACGGGCGGTTTGTGAAGGTAACAGAATAGGTACCAAGGGAAGGAAATTGCAGTCGAGGACGGCGAAAAATCGGGCGATTTGATGAGAAAGAAAACTGCAATTTTCGCGCACAGGAGGTATTTATTTGACGCGGTATAGCGCTTCAACTAAATTCGGCGATAAGCGAGGCACTGGTTTCAACGCAAACCTTGGAATACGTTGGATGTAAACCAGTGGTCCAGGCACAATTACTTCAAGTTGATAAAACAATAAACAGCGCAGAAACAAGGGTGGATCGTGGATCACTCAATCAAATTTTCACAAGTCAACTGCACTGTGAGATCAGGTATATAACAAGCTCGACAACTACACATCACCGGCAATACCCGCATACAATCGTCCAGCCTACAACGTGAAATGATGCAAACAAAAATTTCGTTTTTTATGCGTCGAACGGACCTAATTATTGCTCAGAATAATTAGTAGGAGAGGCTCGTGGTATGTGTTGTCAATACGCGTGGCTGCATTCGCTGACTTCCTAACCTCTTTATTTCTTCCGGAGAAGCAATATCTTAGTGCGCCTATGAATTATTTACCAGCACGTAGTTGGTAAGTAAGTGCTTTACAGCGCTCCGATCGACTGCATCGCGTCTGGCACCAAATGAATTCAGAAAGCGAAACATTGTGGCTCATTTGTTGTAATTTTGAGGCAAGCGATAAGTACATATACAAGGGTTTGCAGGAAACAACCACGTTTTGGGTTTTAAAAATAGGCATTTCGAACGTATATGTTGGACTCTATGTTGAGCAACACCTTTGTCAAGATTGTGTGCGGAAGCTAACAGCAATGCTAAATATTGCGTTGATGTTCATCCGATACTGCGTGCGGAACCACAAACGAAAGTCTGTATTGTTCTTCCAGAATGGTTACAACGATATCCTCACACAATTTTTACGTTTCATCCATTCCACTACTTACAAGCTATGCCGACAGGAATAATGATGGATGCAGGATGCGGGATATCTACGTAACAATCTTGAAGAACGAAAGCGACGTATGATGCTTGTCAAGGGAAGATTAGTGATGGCAGATGAATTCACAGCGAACGTCACATATCTAGCTATATATTTAAACATTGTGCACCTCTTATGTCACAGCGGCACATATCCAATGGGTAAATCATAGAAATTATGGAAATGAAGGCAGCCCATAAATTATTGCGGAATTACAATTACAAGCGTAACTGTTTTTGGCCTTAGCCACACATGTAACCTTCAACATTATACCGGGTG
This sequence comes from Dermacentor albipictus, assembly GCF_038994185.2. Classification (NCBI taxonomy): domain Eukaryota; kingdom Metazoa; phylum Arthropoda; class Arachnida; order Ixodida; family Ixodidae; genus Dermacentor; species Dermacentor albipictus. The sequence continues at coordinate 72,060,316 of NC_091829.1, read as the reverse complement.
TTTGAGAAAACACTATCAAGCTTTTTTTTTAAACGTTGCCTGTGGCAAATAGCACTAGTTCATGAGATGGTCTACTCTTACAGGAAGACATTAGTTGAACAAAAAATTGAGATGCATGATTAACAAATTAACAACCATTCTCTAATTAAATTTTCAACTAATTAACCTATGGCCCATATCGCAATTTACAAATTCTAGCCGTTGACTTTGCAAGGTGGATCCACTTGGATCGAATTCTCAGGATGACACCAGTTTCTAGACATTAAATCCCGAACTTTGCCGAGAAATTCATTGGCGTTGCAGTTAATTTCTTAACATACCATCTTTTTACGCATTCAGGCACAAAAGTAACTGGAATGCCAATGCATTTCTTCGCAAATTTCTGGAATTAATATCTCAACTGGTGTCACCCTGACAATTCATTGCAAGCCGATCTTCCTTGCGAACTCCACGGCTAGAATTTGTGAATTACTATATAGACCATGAAGTAATAGGTTAAAAGTAAATTAACTAATTTTTGTTAATTATTCGATTGTGCATTTGCATTTCTTGTGGAAGTAGTGTCCCTTGCTTCGAGTAGACAACTTCATGAACTAGATTTGCGCTACCTGCCTTAGGCAACCTTTAAGAATGCTTGAAAGTTAGTTAAGGCAAAATGAGACATCCACCCAATCGTAGCGGTTGCTACAAAGGAACCCCATTTCTAGAAAGAAAAGCCTGGCAGTTGAAGAAAAATTGGTTCTGGTCCGGGATTGGAACCCGGGACCACCGCCTTTCCGAGGCAGCCGCTCTACCATCTGCGCTAACCAGGCAGCTAGCAAGTGGCAAGGCGAAGTCAAATTTGTCGACAACGCAAAGCAAAGGCAAGAGTTTGACGTAATAGTTCTGCGGAAACCCGCAGGTATACAGGAGAAATTAATTAAGGGAAAATGAGACATCCGCCCAATCGTCGCAATTGGTACAATTGAAACACATACGGGTTCCTCGGAAGAAAAGCCTCGTAGTTGAAGAAATGTGCGTCCTCGTCCGGGACTCGAGAAATTACTTCTTTTTAGCTTGCGAGTTTCTGCAGAACTATTACGTCAATGTTTTGCCAATGCTTCTAGTTCTTGGCGACTTCTACTTTGCGCTGCCATCTGCTATCCTCCTGGTTAGTTCACATGGTAGAGCGGCTACCTCAGAAAGGCAGTGGGCCCGGGTTCGAATACCAGACCTGGGCGAAATTTTCTTCAACTGCGACGCTTTTCTTTCGAGGAACCGTATAGGTTTCCGTTGTGGCAATTGCTACGACTAGCTGGATGTCTCATTGTCCCTAAATTACATCTCTCCACTTTGCGGGTCTCCTCAGAACTATTACGTCAATGTTTGAAAGTGCCCGCTGAAACACTCAGGATATCGACAGATATACCTGCCGAGGCACCGACCTTCACACATAACCAGCAGCTGCCGCGGCTGCTAAAAAAAATACCCAGGTCAAGTAGGCAAGAAAGGTTTACTTTTAAACACTCAAACCAACCCTTAATAAATGTTATATGAGAGAAAGAGAAAGAAGTGAAACAGCATTACGACAAAACGAGTCACTAATAATTGCGCAGGGTACACTCACATAGTCGCGCAGATACGTAACTGATTCATGCCAGTGGCAAGGCATGCCCTGACGACACGCATTGTTTGTGGCATACTTCGCGCTATTTAGGTAAGAATGCTTTAACACGACCACGTCCGACAACTTGTGCCTGTAGTGAATCGAAATTACTCTAAGCCTACCACTAGGCACGAAATCTTATATGAAGTGCAATGAGAGCCCGTACGTAGCTTAATCGATTTTTCCATTGTCTTCAGCTGTCTCGAAGTCGGCAGCTAAAGTCGGCACGAGAGAGATAAACAGAAAGAAAGTGAACAGAGCCCATGAAACGAAGGATTTTTCTACGTCGGTGGCAGAGTTGACACTCTATTAAGCCCGAGACTTCCGAGAGAGGAATGGCTCGCACACGTGAGACCACTAATTCACCCGTTAAGGGCGACGTTTTCGACGCACCCCGAGCTTAAGGCTGCGCCAGTAGCTTTCTTCTGTAACGGAGAATGCTGAGAAGAAAACACCGGGCTTGGATTAATGCTATGCCGGTTGTTAGAAGGAGGCAATCGTTCTTGTCCTTTTTTTCCTGGGAAGGTTTCCGTGTTTCTCGCACTATTAGGTACAAGAAGAACGGGTTGATGCTGCTGTCAACGAAGTGTTTTCCAATTCAGTCGCAATGCTTGCCCGTTTCCTTTCTCAGTTTTTGTTATGGCACACAGAGGAGAAATTGAGTAGCCGTATACGTACAGTCGATGGTTTCAAAGTTAATGACTGTACCAGGACACTCGAGGAAACATCAAGGTGCAGCACTAAAGAAAGCAAATGTGTAATAAACTGCAATGAAGTGAACAGCAACACATAGAGAAATGAAACATAGAAGAGCCAAACCGTGCACGTAATAAATAACCTTTCAGTTGGTTTTCGCGTCTTTCCTTCAGTCTTTCAAGTCATTGATATGAACCTTCATACTTATACAATTCGATGGAGGTTCCGTAGAGCTAACATGAAACGGAGATGTACTGTCATTAAAAACAAAATGCACTGCTGCTGATACTCCCAGTGGCACAGCACTTGTCGCATACTAATGTGATTAAGAAGGCCAATGAAAAGTTGATCATGCAAGACGGCATAAACAGCATGATGAGAGTTTGACAGTTTCATACCAAAATTAAAAGGGTGAAATGTGGCTCTGGTTTCCTCCGTGGGCGTCAGCATGACGATTAAGGCAGCCTTGTTATATTGAGCAGAACAGGTGCTTGACCTTGTCCCATAGGGTGCAGGCGTCATCGTGGATATGTCTACATTAGGCTTCCTGGAACTCATTTATTCTCGACATTAGCTCCATTGCAACAGGACATTAGTCAGACTGTTCGGCAGCTTTAATTTCGTAGTTTAAAAATCAGAGAAAGAACTGATTATTACAGGGAATCATTATTTTCTTGCAGCGAGTCTTTATCATTTAAACGTCCAAGACATACAACGGTGAAGTTCAATAACTCACTCGTTTAGCTGAAAGAAGAAAAATGCGGCAGAACTTATCCTACGATGACTGTCGACGGTAATGCTCTAGCATTTAATCAGCATAGCGACACAACGTATTGCCGCCATCGAACCGAGTCATGCATGAGGCGCGCACAGCATCGGGGAGCTCTTTCATGCTTGCCACAGACGACGAGCAAAACGAGAAGTTAAAAACCGGAGCCAACGTCTCGACAAGCGGACTTGATTGAAGTGGTCGGTCAATGATCATCGTGGCTCGTGCATTTGGTGCTGCTCCTGCTACGGCGTTGGCTGCTCTAGCCGAAGAGCCTCTAGGATGGTCCAAGCTGACAGAACTCAGGCCCACGGCCTCGCGAACATGTAGTGATCGTCACGATGAAAGCGCAGCAGATCAGCAGGCACACAGGCGGTGGAATCGAGTGCTGTGGTTCCATGATCAGGCTTCAGCATGACACTAGCTATGCCGGCGTTATGAATCTTGAAGCCGCAATCGTTGCTGTGATGAGACACGTCCACATTCGATTCTTTTTTTTTTACTATTCAAGCACCCTAAAGCCCCATAAGGGCATTACTTAGGGGTGTTACAATAAACCACTGATAGTTACAGTATACGCACTGAAACAGATAATGCATACTAATATCAAAGGAAGACAAGCGGAAAAACAGGGAAAAATAAAACAGTATAAGCGCAGTACAACGACAAATCCTAAACATTAAAGATACCTATATCATTAAAAGGAGTATTACGCAAGATCAACATTACTTGGTCACTTCACACAAGAGAAATGCTTGCTAAAAAGGTACACATACGAGCAGATACTGCATGAAACAATAAAATAATAAAACCATAGAAAATTTTACGCAGTACAAGGAACACGGTGCTAACCTAAAACAAGGTCATTTGCGCAAGGAACATCAAAATATGGTAGGAAGAAAAAGTGAAATAAGAAAAAGTACACAATAACACAGTGATACATGTAACGAATGAGCAAGAGAATCCTACGTGAGTACGTTAGAATAGTGTTTTAGTTTTGCTAGGAAATCATCATGACTTAGAACTGATACGATTTCATTTGGTAACATATTCCAGTGATATATCGTGAGAAAGAAGGGCGAGTGACTCAAGAGGTTAGAGCGCGCGAGAACGGGATGCACTTTAAAGGGATATGATCAAAGCACGCGAAGATACTATGGGCAGGCCTGATGTGTCATGCGCTGACAGGCGACCTGCCATTGTAAAGCTGGTGAAAATTGGAAAGAAGTACTATCAGTCTTCAATTTTCTAGTGAGGGGAGGTTAAGACATATTTTAATATTAGTGATGCTAGACGTTCGTGAGTAATTTTTTGTAATGAAGCGGGCGGCTTTGTTTTGGACTGACTCGAGCTTGTTTATGAGGTATGACTGATGCGGATTCCGTATAAAAGACGCGTACTTCATTTTCAAACGGACCAGTGTCGTGTAGGCTAATAATTTAGTGGACTTGTTTGCCGAGTAAAGCTTCTGGCCAATTTTTTGGTCACTTCGGCAGCCAGGGCGACCAATGTTTGTGGCGACACTCGTTCTGTGGAACCGTGGTTCGAGCCAGGGTTTTGGCACCAATCGTAGAGAACCAAGACACATGCTACGGCTTCCCCGATCACCTGTCGTAGTCTTCTGTATTAAGGCCGAGTATTGAGGCACGAGCACCTCCATGGGAAATGGACGTGTGTGAGAAGAATATTTGAATATAGCCTAATAACTGCCGCTTTCCCACGTTGTTTTCATTTCCAGACACAGGCGTACTGAATTTTCGCGAATTAAAATATGGGTCCTGTTCCCAGCTTAGCTAAGACACACTCTCGCAAACCGTAAAATCCGGGACGTGTTTTACAACCTCGCGCTATAGTGTGCTTGCCTTTTATGGTTACCTTATATTTTGACCAGCAGCAAAAACAGAAACAGCCAGGGGAACAATCGTTTTTGCAAGAAGTAGGTTTCACAAACTTCGTTACCCTGACGGAAATGCTCCTGCAAATGACAAAGCACCGACTGAGAGGGCCTGTTGGTACATTCGAAGGGAGCTGATATGAGGCCCAGCATTTCTCGCCCACCTTTGACAAATTCAATTTTTTTTTTGTAATTTCGCTAATATTATGTTCGCTAAAATCGGCTGGAGCTGCTCTTGTGTGTGGGTTGTGGAATACGCCATACTTTGTGAGCCCACGAGCCTTGTCTACATTTGCCTGTCAGTCGAAGCACCGTTGCCTCAAAAGCGGCTTTCACATTGGCGAAGTACGTACTCACTTTATGTCACAACGCTCGGCTACAGCAATGCAGCAGGTTACAATAAACGTTGTGGGAGGGCAACTAGGACGTCGTAATGAAGTTTACTTTCGTCACAGAATTTTGAAGCTTGGCGATGTATCCTGAGCATGCTGCGGGAATATCTTGTCATTGTTTGATCACGTACGCTTGACCAAGTCAGCATTTATTGTTTGACCGTTACAAGTAAGGTGACGCGTTTACGAGGTAAGGAGTGTAGTAAACTCCTAGATATGCATGACAGGCGACAATGAATGCATAGCTGAAAAATATAGCCACCCAATTATTATAAAAAATGCACAAAAGCTGCGCATATACATGATCAGCATTACTGTCTTTGTCACTACCAATAAACACTTATTCAGCTGGAGTCATTGCCTTTGAACCAAGAAAGAATCAAGCAAAGATAGCCGGGTGAAGCACGTCACTAAATTTGTGCCATAGAGTGTGTCAGTAGTGTGCCAGAATCCTGTGACCTGTGGCATGACTTACGCGGACAAACGTGGTCCATTATTAACGCGACCAAGGGAAACGCAAGCAACAGTTGACGTTTTCTCATTCACACTTGGCAAGACATGGCCTCGATTTATGCTCTGATCCCGATATTCATGTCACAGTTATCGTGGCTAGGCATTATAAACAGACATCGCGCAAAATTGTCGTGACATTGCATGTGAAAAAATATATATACGGAATAGCCATGCCCCCGTTTCATTTTGTAGATAAAAAAAAATGCCTCCTTGATAACCACTTGTCGTGTTCTCTGAATACTTTCTGTACATTTATGATCAACCTAGCGAACTTTACTATTTACTCATCGCGATTCTACCAATTATACATGTATTTAAGTGAAATCAACCAGTTCTGTGTAAGCGCTCGAATCGTCGTCATTTGTTTGTATCTCACTCCAGCTTGCGCTCTTTCTCCTTATATTACGATACTTTATTTACGTTACCAGATTACGATTCTTGTGGGAGAGAACTACATCAAGTTGTTGAACTTCAGCATACGTAAAGTGTTGCTAGGACGTGTCCGAGGAAAGAAACATAAAAATTAAAATGACAATGGCAACAGCCACAAGAACTTGTCAAATGTACAAGGCACAGAGAAGTGCTTGTAATAACGTTCAGAAACTGTACGTTTGCTACGATTGCTATCCTAAAATTTCGCTTGTGTCCCCGTTTTTAGGCAGTATAGTCACGCCTGAAAGGACGGTGCTGCTTGAGACCAGAACCCATCACTGTCGTGCACGAAGAAATCGGGGAAAGAATTAGCGGAAACTCTGAGACCAGGCAGCCGGAACAGCCGTCAAGCTGTCACCATCTCGGTGGTTGCGCGCCTCATCAAGCCTTTTGTGTAGTTTCTGCGTGGCTTTATGCAGCAATTGCTTTTCGTGTTGCGATGCTAGCAAGCGTCACACGTCGCCGCCATGCCGATGAAGGGGTCGCGCGGCTTCCTCTGCAGCAGCCGCCACATAGATGGAGACAATAGCCGTGACGTCATAACAAACTTGTCACCGGCAAATGGGTAATCACTTTGGAATCCCCGTCAAGGCAGCTCCCTTTCATCGCGCTGTCTGGTTCCCAAGTTGTCGAGAGCAACTTTCCGGGACGTGTTCTTTTTTTTTCGTGCTTTCTTCCAGCATCTCACGAGACATTGGGTTTTCTTTTTTTTTATTTTGCACCGGGTCCTGCGGTTTAGACATTATAATCATTCTTATGCCTTACTACTCTCCGCCGAAACACAAAGAAAGTTTACGCACGCGACATGGCTCACTCGGTCCTGGTGCCACTGCGAGCTCTCTTGGAAGGGTCCTAATGATATCTTGTCCTAGAATGCGCAATAGACGCCACCTTAATTTCACTGCGGAAAATTATTTACCCGGCTGTCAGCTGTGCTAGCGAAAGAATTGGGGCAATCAGAGGGAAACAGTGTGCATCGCTTTCGACAGGGTTTGCGGCGAAGCGCGCGACACAACCCTAACGTTTGCATTGCCACAGTCCTGACAGCGTCTTCACTACTCTGATCCGAGAAACGTTCCCTAACACGAAGGCTCGTCCTGCCTGTCATAAAGCAATACCCTGTGAAGCACAGAAACACTTTTTTCTTAGCTGTTTTTTTGATAGCGCTTTTTGAGCCTGTCGTCTTGCATCTCTCGTTCTAATGCAACTTTTAGGTTCTCTAGCGCTCTCACCATTTACCCCTGTCTTGTAAACGATAGCTGTAGGGGCCTTGCTGTTGCGACATATCTTATTTTGCTGTAGGAAAAGCTGAACGACAAGGGCAAAACAAAGGCAAATTTGACATACAGGGCATTGGCTTTCAATAATAGATATATTTCAAGTTTCCGTCACCATATATACCATAGAAACGTCATACAACACGTGAAAAATCTCAGTAAACATGAACAAAAATAAACAGGAAATCACGCGCAGGCACTTTACCACACAGAATAAGAGAAATGTACATGTTCGACTCGAGCAAAGATAGTTGAACTCTTTTGTAGATAAGGAAATGGAAGGCTTACTGATGCATGTGTCACCAAATGTTTCTAGCTTTCTAGCTTCCATTACCACGCGCGTCATCTCACACCTGCGTCTACTCCTGATGTTTGTTTCTTTAAATGTGGGTTTGCATTTGCATCTTTGGCAATGGCGGCAAGAAAGCCGTCAGAAGCCACATTGATTGCTTTGTTATTGTGTTCTCGTAACCTGTCATTTATGCATCCGCCTGTTTGACCAATGTAGGATCGTCCACACCCGAGAGGAATGCGGTATACCACAGCCGCCATGCAATCAATGAATTTCTTTTCATGTTAATTTTCGCATGCGGTACCTGCGATACTTTCTGGCCTTGTGTTTCTACACAGTTTCGCAATTTTTTTAGACGCCGAAATAACAACGTTGATGCCGCTTCTTCCATCAATATTTTTTATTCTGTGGGAGAACCTATGTATGTAGAGGATGATAACAACTTTACTTTTGTTAGTGTCAATGCTTGTACCATTCATTTGCTCCGAACTGCTCTCCTGTGCCTTCTTAAGCAATCTTTCTGCAACCGACACAAGCACGTGGCTCGGGTAACCAGTGCTGCTTAAACGTCAGGCTTGCCGTCCGAAGCTATCACACATTAGATGCTGGAATGACTTCTTCAGTGCTTCCCTGAAACACATCTTCGCAATTCCCTTCTTTACGAGCTTCGTACGTTTCGAGGGAATGTGTAGCCACAATACCTGTAAACAAATTATTTGTTGAAACTTAGCGCTGTTTGTATCAGATATGACTTTCTGTTGCCCTTGTCGTTCAGCATGCGCTACAACAAAATAATACCTGTCTGGTAGCTTTACTTAAGTTCACTAATCTTTCAGGTGAACTTTTCATGGCGATGACATAGACAAAAAGTCAAAATTTACGCACAAGATGTGCGGCAAACATATTTTTTCGCTGCTTTCTGTCATATAATGTCTTTAAAAGTTTTTTATGCATGGAAAGTTGAGTGGTTCGAATAGCACGGGGCGCACTATTTGCATGCTGATTATCAATTATGTCACCCACTCTGAGAGAAACGGGGATCTATGTCGAAGTCACCGCCCTAAACGTCCTAGCCTGCATTCTCCTCTAGCCTGATTGCTTATTGCCTCGTCATTGGCGATCATCGTGGCGTCAGCCGAGGTCACAGCGGCAACTCCAAAGGGTGCAAGCTTCCTTTTTCCGCGTTCGCAGCTCAAGTGCCCAAATACGAGAGTGTTGAGAAGTGTTGCATCAAAAGACAACAAAAAATTAAGTTTAGTAAACTTGTTTTATCACCCAGAGTCGAAACGAGCCTAAACTTTACGATCCTCCTCGTTGGCCATGACTTTTCAGGGCCGCAACACACCCTCGCACCAGCGACCGAATAGGATAGGGGATCAAGATACGGTATTATCAAATGGGGTATAAAATGCGCACGGATAGTGGTAAAGCGCAAACTTTCTTTCTGAATATCTCAGTACCTAAACGCACGTGGATTTAATCGTAAATACACATGGCCAGTAGCTTTACCTGGCCCTGTGAAAAACTTACACTGGAAACATAGCGCGGAAAGGACGATCGATAAAGACTAGACAGGACAAGCGCTAACTTTCATCACCTGTGAAGAAACTCAGTGCCCTTCCACTCTGTCAAGAAAGACGCCCAGCCAAGCTGCGTATGTGGGCCCCCTAATGGCGAACTGCACTTTCGCCGTGGGTCGGCCCGGCATTGCGCTATCTTCGGGGGTCGGCCAACGTATGGAGACACGATCATTGGGGAACCAACCCTTAAGAGTTAGGCTGTAAAAATTTGTATTCAGCAATTTCCAAGTTGGTCAGAAAAATAGCGCTAATTTCTTTATCCCTTCCTGGCCACAAAGGTATCCAGCGGATTCTTTTTTAGTGTCATTTCATACACTGTACAACAAAGGACCACTAGCATGCACTCATATCAGGCCAAAAAAGTTTTGGGCCACACCCACTTGCTTGTCACGCGGCATCTCGAAAACCATGAAAACAACAGAATATATATATATATATATATATATATATATATATATATATATATATATATATATATATAGGAACGTTTCATGTGTGCCAAAGGCAAGTATGAGCAAACCGGCATATTTACCACATGTATGCTGACCGAGAAAGTAGTGCCAATAAATGCACATGCGTTCTTCCTAACAAAATAATGCTATAGGGAGCTTGAAAATGTACGGTATTTTATTAGCTGCACCAGTTTCCTGAAATTTTCCTGAAGCAAAGAGCACAATTTTAACCATCGTACTAAATTACTCTATGAAGCGGCCATCACTTCGAGAAATCCGAATGCCGAATTGGATATTTAACATAATTACATTAAATTATTGGTTAGCAATTTACTTTACGGCACATATTTCAACATAAGCACTCCAGCTAGTGAGTTTGCATGACATATCTACCGGGAACAAATTTTGAGGATGCCACCGGTTTGGAGATATGCGCCGTCAAACTTGCGGCGCAAATGCACTATCGTTCACCTTACTTTCTTTAGGAAAACGCTGATTTATGCATTCAAGCACAAAAGTTCCTGGAACGCCAATGCATTTCGTCAGACAATACGATTACGTTACCTCCAAACTGGTGTAGTCGTGGGAATTCGTTCCAAGTGGGAATGCCTGGCGAACTTGCCAGCCAACAATTGGTGAATAGCAATACGTAGTCTAAAGTAATTTCATTTAAAATAATTAGTGGAGTTATGTTAACTATTCAATTAAACATTTCGATTTCTCGTATAAGGCCGGCTGAGTAACTCAGCTCAAGGGTTAGAATTGTACTGTCTCCCGCAGCAATTTTCTTCTAAATTTTATCGCTTAAAAAACTGTTTGCATAATGCGGACTAACAATGATATCTAAGGCCCGTCGATAATGTAATGGAACAGCGAAATATATTAAGTGGACATTTTCACTTGCTTCATTTTCTTTTATTTAGCCATTCGGTATGTGCCATTGGGTATGCGCACATTGTTGGTCGATTTTTAAGATTTCGATTGTGCTACAGTGACACAATAGGTGTGGAATCCCTAAATATAGCTATATATGTGTTTTACTTCTTGGAGTAACATATATTCTTGCCATTCTTCCCTCGACATGTCTTGTACATTACCATCGTCCTCGTGATATTGCTATCGTGATGTCTCGCACAGCGCATCGACTGATTTAGAGTTCGCACTTCTGCATAGCTAGTGAGTGGTGCAGTGAATAAACCTATCGGTGCGTGAGATTAAAACTGTGACCTCTGTGAGAGGTAAACATAAACATTGCACGAAATTACACGTCGCAGATTATGAAAGCTTACACGAGTGCACGCGCCGCCATTAGTTGTCTACCATTTGTTAACCGGTTAACTAGTGCTTCGTTTCACCTAAACTTCAACGTGTTAGTTGGATCAGCATACTTTCTTTGCCAACGTGTACTTTTGGAAGAGAACCAGGCGATTATCTACACAAATAGACTGTAACTCCTTGGTCGCGAAGGATAACTGTCCTAGTCACCTGTCCTCGACTTTTCCCTTATGTGTCACAGAAGAGAGACGCCACAGCTCTCATTCTTTTGCCCAAGTACCGCTGGAATATTCGATGTTCCCGCGTAGCGAGTAGACCTACTTGTATTTACAAAAACCAGTTAACCTTGTCGATGCTTCCCGCCGCGCAATCAGCGTGGACAACAAAATGGACACACACATCGCTGAGCAAACGACTGAAACTTTCGTTTCCTGAAAGGAGGTATTATTACGCTTTCTTTCCAGGAAAAAGGTAAAGAGACAGGAGAGTCAAAGACACAAAGAATGCCCTCTGAAAAAAAAAGGGACCCCGCCACACATGTAACTCACTCCGCGATAGGAAATCGCACTCCTTTAGTATAGCTGTGCTGCGTAATTTTTTTTATCTCAGTTAACACACTGCCTTGTGTGCATGCGTTCTGTTGGCCCTGTCTAACGAGTTTAGAAACATGGATAATGCAGCGCCACCTAGCCGAACCCAGAACCTTGCGGAGCAATTGGGCTTGACCAGTCATTCGTGTTGGACACGTGCCGTATTTTTCGAAGACGATAAAGAAGAAGCGTAAGAAGCAAAGTGCGCACACCGGCGAGCGGATGACCTCGAAAAAAGCAAAACGCGATATGCCCTGCGAATCTTCTGACGCACCCATCACCGAGTTTCTGGTGTGGACGACTCGGTCGTCCACACCATCTCAGGCGACAAAACGCAGAAGGATGAAGAATCCGCGACTCAAGCAAGCATCCGAGAATCAACTGCAGGAATCGGCGTCCCCGGGCAACACGGCGTCAACCGAAACGCTGAGAGGCAGCAGTGGACGCAGCGCTGTTAAGGATCCCACCGAAGTCCCCCACGACGTCCAAACGAAAGAGACCCCGGAAGACAAGGCGCTAGAGAGCAGCCAAGGTGAGGGCAGCAACTGTAGGCTTTCGGACGTTCACATGCACTCAGATCGTCGCCGCGAAATGCCATTATCAGTTTGCAATATGAGATTCGATTCCAGATTTGTGTACGCGTTCTCTTGCGAAATGTTTTATTTTATTATTTTTTGCAATGACATGGCTCGCTTGTATGTGCTCTTTAACAGCGGTTAAAACATTGACAATGCGTTGAGTAGGTCGCCAAGGCTTCCAACCAGTGTTGTCCTTTTGTGGGATTTTGTTGCTAAATATCGCTACTTTCTTGTCTGTCATAGCGAACTTCTTTAGCAACATGAATGAACAATCGGGGACATTTAGGCGACATCGAAGTTAGCAAGTTTGCACCAAAAGTGAGCTTCTAGCACGACTTTTAATATTCGAAAGATACATGTAAATCGATCATATTGTCTGCACGACGCTCAGGCTTTGTAACCATAATGAAACAGCGGTTGCCTTCAGAGTCCTCACATTGTACTCTTGCTTCACAGCACAGTGAACACCACCAACCATAGTGGTGTCAAAATTTACGCTTATTTATTATGTGCAAAACCGTATGAAATAGCGTCTAAATATGGCTGGGTCTACAGCTTCCCAAAATACTGTTTGATTGCTCGACATTCGCAAGTGTGACCGTAAATTTTCTGCCACAACTGATTGCAACAAACTATATGGCCACAATTATAACGCCCAAGGTGATAAAGAGAGCTCGATTGTATGAAAAGTCGGACTGGCTGGGCTTCTTCCCCAAATATGAACGCACCGCTTCCATTTCCATTTCCGCTTCAATCCGAACTCAATAAAGCTGAGCCTGTCTGTAGTTAAACTCAGAACTTCAGCTGTCATCATCCGTTGTAACGTAGGTATTTCAGTAATGTAAAATGGCTCTGCACCCGGCTGGTGAATTCGCGTTTTATTCTTCGCCTGCTTTGACACTAGAAGAAGTTGAAACATCTCGGTAGATGATATGCGCCAGGTTATCTATTATTATGTTCCAAAACGCCTACGTTATCTACAATCATCTCAGCAGTTTTAGCGACAAGTTACTGACAGAGTAGTAAAGTTAGCGAAAATTTAGTGACATTTCCATCTTACTTTAGTGGCACGCTTCAAAAGAAAAAAAAAACGGTAAACGCAATAATGTTTCCGACCGTAAAGCCTAGACGTCAACAGGACAGGCGCGGCCCGACTAGAGGGAAAGTGGCCAAAGTGCAGCTTCCTGTGCAAAGGTCTAAATATATTTTTATGCCACCTTTTAATACGGTGCAGGTGACGTTTTGTTGAAGCGCGATTGGTGCACCTAGAAGTTGGATCATTCACAAAGCTAGAAGCTAAGTAGGTGTTCAACAGGCAGATTTGACAGACGAATAAAATGGGTTTTAACAGTGCATGCCAGACGACGACACACAATAGAAGACTAGAGTGCCGGTTAGCCAAACAATAATTAGTGAACAATCAATCCTCAGCTAATGTCTCGCGATCACTTGCTAACGACCCGAGAGCTATTATCAGACTGAAGTAGACGCAAAATAAGTAGTCCTCCTGTGTCTTTCGTCGCTTTTGCAGAGTTTCTGAAATCAAAATTAACAAATTCGTCAAAATGTTCCGTTTGATTCAAAATAAGTGCTGGATTAGTTACAAAGGAAAACAAAGGCTACATGTATATGTGTGTATTCGTGCAAGATTCAATTTTAATCCCTTTTTTTTCTGTGTATTTTCATGATCTTTCTAAAGGGATACATATGTAAACCTCACCCCTTATGTAATACACATCCAGTCAGGGGTCTTCAAGCAAAATAAAGAAGTACGGCGCTCGAATTTTTCTTGGGCTTCGCATGCCCTACTGAGCTACTTTACGCACATCCGCTACCTCGACAGGGAATGTTACGTTCGCATTGTAGCATACTGGGCCATTCTCCGCAAGGTTTGTGGTGATGTCGATTGAGTCATCTAGCACAGGCAGAGACTTCAACAGAAAAGTGGATAAACTTTACTGAAATTCTAACGCCTCCGAAGCGTACCATTCGTCTATTGTACTGTGTTTTGACGACAAATGAGAGTGGTTAAATCGATTCTACTGTGACAAAACTATTTTTTGCATGTTTCTCGCAGTTTTAGTCGCAGACTCATGCAGGCACTTTGTATAGCAACACCAGAACTCTTCTATTTTTGGTTCACAGAGTGTAGTGGCAGCAACATGGCGGGCCTTTCAAACCTTGCGGTTGCATACGTACTGCCATGTTTAAACACGAACGCGCATGTAATGCTTCACGCTGCCACTCTCTTATATATATATATATAGAAAGAGTAGATAAGCTATACTGCAGTACTACACATCTGTGGGTCTGCAAACTAAAAACGATTACAATGCGATATTCAAACCCCATGCTGCAACCTGACAAAATCACCCACTGAGCACCGTTGTAAACAATACGCAGCTCCGCAAGACAGCAGCGAAGAAGTCGTTCGAGCTTGCAACGACCCCGACGTCTCGAACACACCGACAATCTGTCAGTCATCGACGACTACACCGCGACAAAATCTGTCCAAGCAGGCTGCTCTGGGACAGCCTTCCACGATCGACCACGCCTCGCGCAATGCTCTCCATGGGAAAGCTGATCCCGCTGTTCTCAGCACAGAGCACTCGGTGGCCGAGCAGCGACAAGCCAGGGCCGGTTCTGCAGGCGGCGCCAGCGATGCGCTGGTCGGAGAGCTAGGGAGACGCGAGCCGAGGGGAAGCGGACCAACGGAGCCTGATGACCAACATGGGCTCCATGCACAAACGGTAAGGAGAATTGATAGCGCCAAGAAGCCAGTCTCGATCCACCTTCAATTGTTGCTTTTTATGCGAAGCATACTATCCGCACAACCACGCTCTTCCTTGCTGCGCCGCGCGCGGCCGCGTAGCTACCATATGACGTCATAACAGCTGCAAAAGCGGAGGCTCAACTCGTGCGCTCGCTTGCGGCCGCATATCTGAATAGCCGGTTCTCAGCTCGTGCGCTCGCCTGCATGAGTGGTTTCTTCGTCTTGCCGAACCAAATATAGCCAAGCAAGAGCAGTTCACCAGGTGAAACAGTGGTTCAAGAACTAAAATAAAGGCTAGTATGCTTTGCATCCTGGGCTTAACCTTAGCTAAGCCCCAGCCATTGTTTTTTTTTTAGTTGCCTCCAAAGAAAAAAAGCGCACTCTTGTACAAATATTACTGTCACTTCGCCATCGTTCCGTCCAGGAAAAAAAAAGAATTAATTTTGGAGTTCAATGCCCCAAACAAACTTTAGCCATGAGAGATGTAGTAGCGGCTGACCTACGAAATAATTCCTACCACCTTGGCATCTTTATTGTGCACCTAAATGTTAGCAATGGAGCGTTTTTACGTTCCGCATCAGTCAAAGAGCGGCTTGGAATGCAGCCGGAAACCTCGTGCTTCTAAGCAGAATTCCATAACAACTGAGGCAGCACAGTGGATTCGTACGTGCAGGAAAAGGCGTTGCCCAATGCACGATTTTTCTCGAGGACATGTTTTCGAGTAAAATGCCCGGCACTCCCAATTAAGTGCTTACCCGGTACTTCAGTGGCATTACCGTGATGCAAGGCAGCTAACTTTACCATTTCTAAGGTAATCCTCGCTGTAACTATCCTCATTCGTGGGTATCGGGCGCAGGGAGCTAACTCCGGAATTCAACACAATATTCCAGGCATTTTTAGTCAAGAGAGGGATTTGTACGGACGAAAACAGCTCTAATATGTCATCAGTCACAAAACCGAGTTGCAGCCATTATGTATCCGTGTTAGAATAACATCTTTATGAACCATTAAGAAGAGATTCACGCAGTGCTTCGTTGCTCCTCGGATATAGTGTTTGTTTTTAGTCATCTGATAAAGTTCACCAAAGCAGATGTTCCGTAAATCTCCGTGGGCGATAGGTTAGACGCGATTGCTTGAAAAACATTCCTTTCTATAGCATCTTTTATGCTCTCACTTGCTTTGCAAAATAAGCAGCTTATGGCGACTGCAAGTACACTTATAGCGCGATCGCGCCTTATATCATACGAGGCGATGAGCATTTTCGAACAAGCAGCTCCGAACACTATGGGAGCATTTCGAAACGAACTGCACTACGCGGATACGGTCGACTGGGCCACGTCGTTACCGGCAGTGAAGCATGCCTACTCGCATAGCACCTACTGCGAAATTGAAAGCACCAGGTGTCAGCCGAGTTCCTCAGCCATTAATGAAAGAACAAAGCTTGCCTTGTTGCTCCGGCCACCCCATTCTCTGCTTTGATCGTCGTAAAGACTACATCCTCTCAAAGAAATGAAGAACACGAGTTTTGCGAGAAAGTACCATATGGTGGCAGCTTTCCCTATGGGAGGGGGGGGGGGTGTTTCGGGGGGGGGGGGGCAGAGATGTAAAACCTAACAATGTCACACAAAACCAATGTACAATTGAATGGAAGATTTCGCTTGCTTTGAGGGTCTTTAGCCGAGGCATGCACACAGGCCGTTTTAAAGAGACACTTACCAAGTCTGATCGGAAATATTGGTTTTATTTTGGAAGGTGTAAAGCGCCATCTATGGAGCATCTTAGTTTAATAATTCTTCAAATCCGTTAATGTATAAAGGAGATAGTATAAATTGTAATGTCATGTCACCTATGCTTTCGGGTGGCTACCTTCACTAACAACATAAAGATACCGAGCATTTCTACAAGCCATTGCAAAATACAAGGCTTTCCTAGCTGTGTTTTCTCTTACTGGGGGGGGGGGGGGGGGGCGCAGAAGGGCCACGTCACGTTTACGTCACAATCCTTCCACCTCTTTTTTCATATTATTTTCTTCCTTTCCACGGCACACTTCCAGTGGTTGATCAGCGCGCTCTACTTTGAACGAGCAACCGAAGTAACGTGCCATAATCGGCGACGCTGTAGGCAGAGCGGACGAACCAGGAGCAGGTGCGTAAGCGGTAGAGCTTTAACGTTTGGCAGCAAAGGGAGCTCTCTACTGGTCAAGTGCTCTCGTGCAAAATGTTAACTGTTGGCCCGCCGCCCAGTGGTTTGGTACATTCGCATACAGGATCATCAGCATGTAGTCTACGCACGTGGCTTGCCCGTTTGCAAAGGAGAAACCTGATCAGATTCCCTTTTCTCCCCCCCCCTCCCCTACACAAACGAATTCGGTTTCCCTGTAATGTTGCCCAACAATATACGTCACGCTCGTTCTCATCGGGTGCAACTGTAGTCTCTAAGATGGTCTCCCATACCCCGTTATTTCGCAGTCTCCGGCCTCCTCTTCGTGCGACCTAGGATTTCAGGAGGAAGGAACGCTCCACAAGCTCCAATCGCCGAGACGCTCGACTTCGCTACCGTTAGCCGATTCACCCGATCGAATGCTAGGCAAGCTCAACACGGCGAGGCAGTCGACGTCGATGCCTATGATGGAATCGTACGATCGACGAAGTGTTCGGTTCGAGCAACCATGCCAGGACGTCTCGGAGACCAGAAAGAAATCCCGGCGCAAATACAGCCTCTTCCCTTGGGCGTGGCTCGGTTCCCGGACCAGCAGTGGTTCGGCATTAACGTTCACGACCTCGACGCCCAACTCGCAGCTGCGGTTATCCCGGAGCGTTCCCTACACGCCACACATCCGCAGCCGCAGAGGGGCGAAGGTGAGTGTAGCAGACGGCATTTCTATGCACCCGAGCAAACAGCAACCCAATTTCACGATCTCTGATAGGATCCTGAGTGTCTGGTAAAATGTGTTTAAATTAATTCTGAACTTATTTCTTGATGTTACCAAACATTCAAAGGGAGGCAGACATTATAGCCATTGAGCCAATGTCCGTCTTAAAGAGGTCTCCTACCACGCATATTCTGCCTTACAGAGCGAAGTGTAATGAGAAATTCTTGTACTGCGCATTTCGGAAGTAATGGAAGAAAATACCTTAGTGTGTAACGGAGAATCGCCGGTCAGCAAGGTGCAATGTACCATTGCCAATTATTCTGCATGGTGGAGAATGTCTCGACTAAACTCAAACAGTGGACACCTCAATACTCTTCGACGCTCCCGCCTGGTAAACCAATTTACGACCTCCTTCGACTGCCATCAACGTTCCCTGGGACGCCCCACCACCCTCTCGCGCAGCATCGACACCGATTCGGGCGGCTTGCTCTGACAGCGTTCCTATAGCAACTAGCATTGTGAAACATCGTTCCAGCGCACAGTTGAACACGGACGAGAAGAGAACGACCGGCGTTCGTGTTGTCTTTCTCTTCTCGTCCCTGTTCAGTTGTGCGCTGGAACGATGTTTCATAATGCTAATCATAACCAACTAGCCCAGCTGTCTATACTTATAGCAACTAGCAGGTTCTAAGCGCTGTGTCGTCGACTAACAAATTAGCGATATGCTTCAGCCTGGTGCAATCCAGCCGTCTCATATCCCGTGGGCTTCGCCAGTCGCCCTTGTAAAGGATAAGGATGGTTCTGTTCGCTTGTGCATTGAAATCAGACAACATCACGAAATTGCGCTCAAATGCGCGAAGACGCGAATGGGCGGTGCTCTTGACTTTTCGGAAGGCGCCAAGTTCGCTTCCTTGTAAAGCGAAGCTTTCGTTTGCCACTTCTCCCCATTTTCCGGTCGCTGTTGCTGCTGTGACGGTCCTGCAACACCACCAGATGGCGCTCGATTCCTGGTCTTGCTAAGGTCCTGACCGCGCGCGCTGCTGGGTTTCTTTGAACGCTACCAGATGGCGCTCGCCATCGCACATCCCGGCCGGCGCCGCCGCGGCAGCGTTTGACGGTTTGTGCGCATGGCACGTGTTGTGCTTGTTTTTCCATGCGACAAAAATGCAGGTGCTGGGCCCTGGTGGTCGCGTGCTGGGCTGTGATTTATAGCGTAAACATTCCGATCGTACTGATAGCGCTTATAGCTGATGTCTCAACAGCGTGTTCGCCACGTATGCAGAAGGAGCACGTGAACACGTGATAGCGGAAATTGCACCAAAGCCTGCATTCATGGTCAAGGAAACCCAGGCCAAAAATAAACGTCGCCCGGGCTAGGAGCGTCTTCGCTACGTACTGAAAACGTGGTGAAGACCCTGAATTTACGGATACAATGTATACATGCAATTATAATAATAATCGAATTGCTTGTAGCCCCATTATTCTAATGAAGTTTAACACTTCTGTCACGGTGCGATGTCCCAAGTGTCCTCTCAGAGATTATAAACAACGACGCACAACAACGCGTCAAGCAAGCATGTTTCCCTGTGTTTTCTGTTGACTACGCATACAAACAACAATGTTTCACGCAAGGTAACGTTTTAGATCAACTCACAACTATGACAATGGACTGGAAGTAGAAGAAATGGCGCCGAATCGCCGCCAACATCACCGCTAGTTATTCTCAATCAAAGCAAAGAGCATACAATACTTCTCTTACATCGATTCAAACAGTGCGTGGGATCCTATATTTTGTTTAAGACTTAAGATCAGTATGTTGGCAGGTCGCCACTGCCGAGATGGACCTGCCGCCTGGTGAGAGACCATCTGTTAGGCGGCCTTTCGCGGACTATTGTAAGGAGGGCATCATGGCGCATCACTTGGTTGTGTGCGGCGAACTTCTGTCGAGTCGCGGCTGTCTGCCGAGCTGCCGCCAATGGCTCTTGTAATAACGCGTCATCGGCGGCTGATTCATGCGCACCGTTTTAAACTGACACTCTGCGGGTCCTCGAAGAAACAAGAATTGACAAGGGTATTTCCGGACGCCACCTCGTGTAGACACGAAGTTAAAGAATTCAATCAAAAAAGCCTCGTATTGAATGTCTTCCGTTTCGATTTCCGCAGCTCTCCATGGGTAAAAAGCGGGTTATTCACAAGGATCACCAAGTGCTACTTGGTACATGAAGGGAGGGTTAGCAGACATGCGAGGCTATACCAAAGTAGCGACACCTTTAACTCCATATTCCTGCGTATAAGGTCACTCTCGAATACTTGAGTAACTTGGTCACTATGTTTTAACTTGGCAGGAAGTAATTCTTAGCGCAACTAAACGACCACATTATGCACAATTACTTTGAAGAGAATTCGACGCGCAAGTTTAAATTCAGCCGTTTATTTGTTATTAGGTAATCATTTTATAGGTGCATCACTACTCGTCAGAATAGTGGAAATCGTCATAACACAAAACAGGACAGTCTCTAGATACGCCATAGTGACAAAGAGTGGTCGTGCTATGCTTACTGGCGAATAACAAAATGAATAACACGCTGCAAATGGTTAGCGCACCAATGAAGGGGAACAAGCTAAAATGATATCTTAAGCAACAACAAGAGAGTGGTGTGCGTATAAACATTACCATTTGAGCCATGCGGTCATGTCGAAACGTTTGTCTGTGCCGAAACGAACAGGAAGCTTCAAGCTACAGACGCCGACGACTCTCCTTCGGTGTCATTTTCTGCCCGCGCCAACGAGTCACGGCGCCTACAGCGCCACTGCCGGCGGTCCTCAGTCCTCCAACGTTGCCAGACGCGTTACCGAGGCACTGTTTGCGCTGCGTCGCAATAGCTGGTTGCGTGTGCCATGACGTCAACACATCGCCTCCCGCGAATCATTAGTACAGGGTCCGAGGAGCTTCAGGGGGACGACAGACCTTGCTAACGCTTTCAATGTTTTGCGCCTGGGCCGAAGCTATGCCAACTTGCAATTAACAAAAAAAAAACGACTCAGTTTCATCGACACGTTTGCTCAGCTTCTCTTAATAAACTGCGTCGCAGCCGTTCTGCAGACCATGCACAGCCATGGTTGTCTGTAGCGCCGTGCTGCTGTTGGTGGCGCTGATTGCCGGCATGCTGATCGCCGGCTGGCGACTCGGTGCAGCGGCCGTGTGCCGCACCAAACCCTGCCTCGAGTACGCGCGTCTCCTCGCCGACTCGGTGAACACGTCGGTGAACCCCTGCGCGGGCTTTACGCGATTCGTGTGCTCCGGATGGAGGCGACGCAACCGGCTGTCCGTTCACGACGAGTGGATGATGTCCGACCTGAGCCGCTTGTCCAAACTCCTGCGCTCCGTGCGCGTGCCGCGCCAGCGTCAGGACTCGCTCCAAAAGGCTGCAGCGTTCCTGCGCAGCTGCGAGGCTGTGCGAAATGGCGACGTGGACGAAATGCCTAAGGTAAGAAAAAAAATTGCGGGGTTTAACGTCAGAAAAGTGCGCTGACGGTCTTGAGGGACAACGTAAAGCGTGAGGATACCCGGTTAATTTTCGGCCAGCTGGGGCTCTTGCAGCTAAATCACGATCGTTTCAACGCAACAGCGTTAAGGAGCTCGTGTCGCAGAAAAGCCGGTGTCGTCGGCGTCGACATCCGCGGCGTTGGCCGTGAGCGATAAATCCCGGCAGGCACTTGATAAATTAAAAACAACTTGCAAGATGGGCTGGGTGGGAATCAAACCAGGGTCTCCGGAGTGTGAGACGGAGACGTTACCACTCAGCCACGAGTTCGATGCTTCAAAGCTGTGCAAAAGCGCCTCTAGTGAATGCGGTGTTGCCTTAGAAACGAGCCGTAGCAAGTTATACTGCGGTGTATATCGGTAATTATGAACATGTAACTTACAGAAGTAGCAGTTACACGAGTAGCGAAGTGCGTTTCCGCTACGTTTCTTCAGCGCTTTTGTGGGTTTCTTCGTCATCTAAACGCGGTCGCCGCTGCGAGTAACTAAACGCGCATAACCTCGTGCTCAGCAGCATGCCGCCGTAGCAAATTGAACGGCCGTGGGGCCTCAAAGTCTTCGTCAGCAATAGCTAATATTTGCGTGCTCGTCTGATAGGATGCACGCAAATTCTGAATACACTCTGCCAACTGGGCTAACGTGGCGGGTGGAAACCAGTGTCATTACAAGCAGTCTTAACTAAGATTATAGAGCTAATGCAGGTAACAAGGAAAAAGAAAAAAACTGGCTGTGGCTTAGCTAAGGTTGAGCCCAGGACGCGAAGCATACTAGCCTTTATTTTAACGCGACAGCGTTAAGGAGCTCGTGTCGCAGAAAAGCCGGGGTCATCGGCGTCGGCTCAGGCCTGCGGCGCTTGCTCAGGCGCACATTTCGTTGTCGCGCCGAACGCTGCGTTGCTCGACGCTCACCGCGTCCGATGCGGGGCGCGTAGTCGCTGCGCCGTAGCAAAGCCACCTAGAAACAGTCTCTGTAGCACGCCGCAACCTTCGCTTCTCATTCCAACGAGCAGCTCTGTCTCCAGGAGGCATCTCACCTCGTGAGTGTCTAGCAGAGGCAAGCGCAGCTGCTTATATACCACCGCGACGCCGCGAGCGACGGCGCGAGTTGGAGCCCCGTTTCTCCTCTGTCGTGACGTCACGGTGTCACGTGGTATTGAAGGCGACGCCGCCGCGCCTGAGGAGCTGGGTTGAGCTCTAGTAATATGCTTCGCATAAAAACATATGAGCCCAATGTTGGGCTGCAATAGATATAGGAACCTTGGTAAGCTGAACCACGCAAGGTGACTGTCGCCATGCCCATGCAAAGGCAATACCTTTAGAGATCGAAATCAGCGGATTCGAGGCGTGATAGACTGACACCGAATATAAGCGGCAGCAGAATATGGGTGGTCGTTGATGCATTTACGCTGCAACCGCTATAGTGTGGCGACCAATGCCAATGATATAGGCGCTGGTGGCGTTCATAAAACTATAGGAACAAAACGTTATGTTGTTGAGAGGCCCAAAATTGCACATTGGGTTATGACGGACTCCTTATTAGACCGCTCCTTGATAATTATGACAACCTTGGATTCTTTATCGTGCACTGAAAACGCAACACGACCGCTTTTGCCTCCCACACCGCTCGTAATGCGGCTGTCGTGGCCTCGAATCGCACCATCGACCTTGTGATCACCAGAGCAGCCCCTAAGCCAGTTATCCACCACGACGGGTTGCACAAATACTAACACGGGTCCACTACTCATAGTGCTCCGATTGTGTACATTCATTGCTTCAATCTTCTGCGTTCACCGAATCACTGCGCCCGTATAAATTATAAGACCACTTCTGGTGTCACTCCAGGTGAAGGCGGCGCTGCTGGAAGCAGGCATCGTGTGGCCTCTCCTGCCCGGAGACTCGGACCCGGTGGACGTTCTTCGGACGTGGCTGCACACCTGCCTGAGGCTCCGCTGGAGCAGCGTTCTGGACGTTTCCATCCGGCGTGACACAAACACCACCGTGATCTTCCTGGAACCACTCCGAGAGTTCCTCCGCATCGCCGAAAGGCACGAAAAGTGGGCCCATGATCTGGAGGAAGCCCAACGCTACTTCGAGACTCTCAGGTGAACGTTGCGTCCGTTGTGGTCAGTTAGGACCTAGAGCTGTATTGCAAATCAGTTCTGCGGAATCCTGGAGCGCAGGGGAAATGTCGTGAGAGGCAAAATCGCCATGCACCCTAATTTAGCACAGACCTACGAAGGAAACCTGTACGGATTGCTCAGAAAGAAAGCTTCGCAGTTGAAGAAAATTTCGTCACGGGCCGGGAGTCGAACCCCGTACAAGCGCCTTTCCGTGGCTGTTGGTCTACCATCTGAGATAACGAGGTGGCTGTCCGATCGGAGTGCGAGGGCGAATTGATGCACAGCTCGAAGCAAAGGGAAATTGAATATTGCAAATCAGTTCCGCAGAGCTAGAGATCATGATAAATAATCTTGTAGCATCTAGAGCATGGTTAATTAGCGTTCTTTCAGAGTCACTCCCTATTGTAGCCCCGTGTAGAAGCGGGGCATAGCTGAGTCCTCCTGCTCTCAATTGGTGAAAACAAAACTGATTTCTTCATTTCGCGCGAAATTAGGTAGTCACACAATGAGCTTGCGATTGTGCAGATACTTCCCTCTCTGATTACTACATTAGCGCACTGAGTCTCAAATTGGGCAACGATTATTGTAGGAGGAGAAGAGTTTGGTAAAAATAAAAACAAGAGAGTTGTCATCGGGCACAATTTGCTCCAACTTTCAAATATAAACTTGCGACGCGGCAAGCATCGTGCTTTTATTTTTATTTATAGGTTTGTTTTACTTTGCTTGCATTGAACAAACTCGAACAACTTGGACTGCACAAAAATCGCGAGTGAGTGTAAAAACATGTACAGCATCGCTGGTAGAAGATTTGAAATAAAATTATTGGCACTTAAAGTGTGAAGGTGCTGTATATCTAGGAAGGCAAGCCTTGGTCAACAACGTCGAACTGTTTGCGTGTAGCTTTTCAGATTGCTTCAGTAGGCTATTCTTGTCAGCTCACATGCCTGTGTGTAGCTACGTATACTTTTCTATGAAAAGGATTGTTTGGGTGAAAGGTTAAATTTATGTCAATGGAGGGCAACAATAAACAAGAGGTTCGTTTTAATTTTATTCTGAGTTGCATTTTAAGCTCCACTTCCGTACTTTTCTTCGAGGAGGTACATGAATAGTAGCAGTGGGCGCACCTCTATAACTTTCGTAGAATACACCGGTAGTGAAACACGTGTTTCCGGTGAAACACGGAAAATCGGCTCCTAATTACTTGAGAAATCTGGTAACACATTTTCTGCATGAGCAAATGAAAAACGTTTATGCCTGCCGCATACTAATTCTAATATACATTCTACTAATGTAGCCACGTGAAATGCAAATAATTAGAACGAAATTTGCACAAGGTAATATGGCTTGGAGTTTATTTCACCGTCACATGCGAGTCAAGTAACCCTGAGTATTTTTTTAGGCTTGTAGCGCAGCTCACAAAGAGCAAAAAGGAAGGTCGAAGGGGTAATGAAAGGAAAAGGAAAACAGAGTGCAGAATCCTGTGTACTTTTTACTGATGAGGACAGAAGGGGCCAATGCGGGCGAGCGTCCAGCAAATTGCTTCGGTCTGTTATGAGCCAGGGTCAAACACGCTGTCATCTGCGTTGGAGACCGCGGGAACGGCCGTAAAGTGCGGTCAGCCTATCGGCTTTCCTGCTGTCTCGAAAGCATTGTAATCTCCCTCTCACGGGCGACGCGTAAAGGCAATAATCCTCACGAGGTGGCGCCAGAGCGTCGCCGGCGGCGTGTCGTCTGCGAGACAACGAGTTGCGATTCTGCACCGGGCGATTAGCATTTGCACAGCACTTTTAACACGCATGGTAAAAAAACGATTTTTTTTTACAGAAGGCAGAAAGTGTGCGTCATAATCCAGCAAACACGTTCATAGACTATCCGGTCCACCCTACTGTTTCGTATTCGTGAAACGCATCTGCGATGCCACACGCAGGCGGGAGTTTCTCAACGTTACTGAGTCGCCGGCGAACGAGACCGAAGGCACCGTGAGCTTTTCCGCCACCAACCAGATGGATACGATGTACCTGCGCGCCCTACAAGAGACAACGGGCTTTCTTTCGAATTACAGCACGCTCGATCCAGCGGAGATATTCGGCACCGTGCCGAGCCTGACGCGGGAGCGATGGCTGGCGGAGCTTAGCCGCAACGGTGTCGATGTCTCGGAGGACGTCGTCTTTGCGTCGACCAAGCCGGGTTTCGTGAGAACGTTTCTAGCGCTATGGAAGTACCGCGGCGAGCGCGAGATGCACCTGTTCCTCTCCTGGTGCACCGTCCAGACGGTCGCGCTGTACGCGAACCGACGTCTGCTGGTCAACTTCTACGAACGGTAAACAGCGAATCGCTGGCGTGCGCACGTTGTGTAGAGTCGGTGCTTGTGCGGTCTCGACAATACGCGAAACCGCGCAAGATAGAAAAACAATCTCCGCAGGTGTGTGCTAATCCGAGCAAGTGATACATCTAAGACCAGCAATGCTGTACAAAAGAGCTCTCCCACCCTTGGGAAGTTCTTGGGCTCTGTTCTGCCATAGCTGTTGATGGCCAAAGACTTTTTCAAGCTTGCCTCTTCACCCGGTGGAATTTGTTCGCTATATCCCAAAATTTTATTGGTTTTCGCTGTGTTTCAGCTCTGTGCAGAGTCCGAAGTTCTTTTTTTTTTCTTTTAAATCATTAAAAGAACGGTATGGCACCAACGTATCGAAATGAAGAGATACTTATGTTTATCACAGAGAAAAAGCCCCGACGCCATTCCTAAAACATGTTGATCAATTTGCGTCACTGCTACCTCAGCTCGATCGAGGAACCGGTGAAACGCGATGTGTAAAAAAAATTCGAGGTTACACAATAATCTTGATTACTTGATGAAAAGGAAAAAGAAAGCAGGGCAAGAAGTGTTTGTCTATTTCAATTAGCTATACTTAAGGTACCCTTTATTCTGTGGGCCTTGGTAGTTACGTTTCCAAGCAAATTTGGGGCTACAACCCAAGCTATGCTCTTCGCTGTTCCCTGGTGGACATTTCACATCGACCAAACCGTCGCGATTTCAAGTAGATTCCTTCATCAGCTTCCCTGAAGATTTAGCCGGAGATCTGTACGCACCATTATTTAGTTCTTGCGACGTTTTTCTTCTCACCTTGGCTGTTTCGCTGGCGTCACACAGATAGTCATTTTACAGGCTTTTGCGAATATTATTTTTTTTTCGGTTCGAAGAGAGGTCGAAGCGAATAATAATCAGCATTGCATAATTTGCAGCATTGCATAAGTCGTGGGATTTTACTAAATACTCCACATAAGAGCCGGATGTTGACAATCTACGAAAGTTTGCAAAATAGGCAACGTGTTCGTCTCCTGAGGCGGTTCATGGTTAAAGGGCCGTTATTCGGGTATTTCCACGCAAATATACATGTTCAACATTTCTTGCAACTGCAATTTTACAGTAGGTTTGTATACATGCTCCCGCTATCTTTTGTGCTTTTGTGGTGGTTGAGGTAGGCACTTCGCGTTCGTCCTTCGTGAGTGGTCGTAACGCTGTGAAGTGCAACGTTGCACGACGCCAGCAGTTTACGAAGTGTTGCGGCAATTCAGCTGCATGCTTTCAATCTACGCGAGTGCTTAACGGATACCATTCTGCAATTGCTCAGACGAAAGAGAAATGTAATTGTAAGAATAAAATCGATATGCGAGGTATATGTGAATTTAATCTCGAGGGATGGTTTCACAGCAGCATAACCCATATTGCCAAGAAACCACCTTTAGGGCAAAATTCTCCGACATTCGGCGTTGCCAAAGAAGCGTGTTCCAGAGCAGCTAGCCAAAATATGACGCTGATGATTCATGCATCTGTGAATTGAGACGGTTATTTCAGAAATATTGTGGAGTTGTATGTAGTTATTTGCGTGAGATAGATACTTAGATGTTCTTTTTTTCTTTCTTTCCGGGGTGTTGTAATTGGAGGTGGGGCTTTTACGCGGGCAAATGCGTATGCTAGTTCATTTCGTGCACTTGAAAACTTAGAATACCCAAATTGAAGCCGATCCGAACATTGATTAGCACAATATTCGATTGAATTTTCGAACTGTCTAATATTAACTCATCTGTACCAATTTGGTATGTATTTTTAGATACACCTGACTCGGCAGCCGTACGTCTACGTTTACTATAAGTTGCGGCATTGTGTTTCGCTGGTTATATTTATACAGCTGTTGATTCAGTGGGTACAAATACGCCCTTGATGCCATAGTGACGCAACTGTCCTCTAAGTTCGAAAATTGAAAACTTCGAAGCTGACGCAATTCCTTGAGGGCTTTGGCGATTCCTTTGCACCTACAGCACAGGACATTGAGTCCACTGTTCTTGCAGTCCACAGTTAGTCATCCTCTCGTTTGGTTCTTTCACATTTTTAGCTTGCTCACACAGTCTATCTTTCATGGATTGACCTCACCTTCTCAGGAAAAACAGGCTACATGCAAAGGGTATGCGATAAACACTTTATTGTGTTGATGCCATAAAGACGTTCCATAAACTTCGTCCCACGGAGCGTGGGTTAGCCATGCATCGGAAAAACTGTGAAAGCGGAGCCCTGTTTCTTAAGTACCGAATCACCGAACAAAGAAATACACGAATGTATAGACAGGATTGACTAAAGGAGCTTGGAATGTTTTCTACTTAGACTACACATGAGCAACTGTAGCGACAATATCATCAGTCGTGCTGTCAGCTAACGTATCTGCATTCTTGATGTGCAGCACACATGTAGAGCAAGCAGTATGTCTACCAATATCATCAGTGTTTGCAGTGTCATGTATGAAAACGATAACGAGCTTTAATAAAAGAAACTGTCGAATTAGTACCAAGTGTGTATTCTTAGAGCGTGTTGCTGGTAGGCTTTGTTCACATTCCCTAAATTAAATAAGTTAGCGCTCGTTATGCCTCTGCTTTCCTCCTGCCTAAGGTGTGTTCTTGTTCAACATACAAGCGTGTGTATCATTTGCGTCTATCTTTTGTATTCGTTCTACACGCACTGTGAAACATGTACAGATTATAATCGTGCACCAAGAAGTACGACGAGTAGTGCTTCGTTCGTCACCGTTAGCTTTCACCCCACGTATTTGTGACTAAATGAAATTTCTCGGCGCAGCGAAAGCAGCGCCAACGTGTACCACGCAGCCCTCTGCCTCAGCAAGGCGTACCTGCTGTGTGGCAGTGACCTGTTTGTCAAGTACTTCCAGGATGTGCTCTCGGAGCCGGAGTTGCGCGCCGCCCAGCGGGTGGTAGCTGGTACCCGCCACGCGTTCGCAAGCCGACTAGAGCGGTGGCAGTACAGGGATGATAACATAACCCTGGTTGAGGACTGGCATTCAACCGACATCGCCCTCGGGTACTTCGACCCACTCTATATGCAATATCCAGGCCTGGTGAGGAATTATATGATTTCGCTCCACTAAGCCAACAGTCCTAGCGCGATTAAATTACGAAGAAGCAAACTTCAGGCAGAACCAATCCTTTGGGGATGTATATCGTCGTTGATTCGATTTGCATTCAAGGTGCGGCGGCCGTTACACAGCCTTACATGCCGCCAAACACAAATGAAAGCGCAGATGGGTGAGAGCAAATGCGCGCGCGCATTCATGATTACCACTTGATAATGCACCTCCAAGAATTTAAGGACAAGTTGAGGTAACTGAAAGAGTCTCTGCCGAAAAAAATATATATAGGCATGATGTATGACCTGCGTATTGCAACCGGGCTTCTAAACTGCTTTTCTATAGACAGGTGGCGCCATCGAGCGGAGCGTGCGGGAACTCTTGCTCTTTTAACATGGCCTCCGAGATTGCAGCGGTGGAGTGCCGGTGTGTGCTAATTGAGGAATAATTCCTCGTTGTCCAGCCCGGTGATGGGGCCGAACGCATAGAGCATGGGCTCGATATCGACGACTGTCAAAGTTGTTTTTTTTTTCTTTGTATCGGAACGACGGGCTCGAGTAAAGGCCAGAAACGCAACAAAGCCGCAATGCGGGCGAATTTCACTGACCCCAGCAGTCTACAACGTTCCTCCCTGAATGAGCTTCGATTCCAGAGTCTTGGTGGCGGCGCTGCTCCTGGAAAGAAACGGTCACTGCGCTTCATTAGATTAGAGTACTAGATTAGTGTTAGAGTCGCACGGCGATTCTTGAGAAGCTCAGCATCTTGTTTAGTCAAGGAGTGGCGCCCCACTACACTTGGTGGAGTGGAGCAAACGTTTTAGAAGCGCGGATCCTGCGATGAATACCGGGCTAAGAGTTCAAATTTCAATAAATATAGTCGAGATACAATGCTATCTTTCCACTTTCCTACTTTCTGATGTACTTGCGCTGACAGGATCTTATTAGAAGTCCGAATTGTCATAGCTCCGGACGTCACCGCGTCAATTGTTTCTCGATTTACCCCACTCATTGCTGAACGAGAGATGACCCGCTATAGGAATCCGTACTGATAACAGTCCCATTTTTTTAGTATAACTTCGAGCCATGTTCGGAATTGATCAAACATTACCGTACTGAAAGTTTACCTTGGCACTGCTTTCTGTTAAAAGCATAATTTCCGTGAACTTGAGCTTCCAATACAAACAAAGGCTGCGAATGTTAAGTTCATGCTCTGCGCTAACATAGCAGAAATAGTCCCGACTCTTTTTATTCCGACAGCCATTATAGGAAACTCCAGGCACATTTCTGTCATCGGCATCGCCATGAGGTTCTGTATAAAGTCTAAGAGCGATAACACCGTCGCCGCGCGCCCTACGCTGTAGGTGAGAGGGAAAGCTTGCAAAGGGAGCCAACAGTGGCGGCTCGATCATCGCCCGCGTGAAAAGGAACCGAGTTGGGAGGAAGCGCGCCTTATTCCGACGTGCTCGAGGTACTCGATTTTGCGAGGCACCGGGGCAGGGGAGGGAGGAGGGGCAGCGTTCTACTCGGGCTGCAACTGCGTAAATGGCGACTAACTCAATGGCGCTTGGCCGTATCTCGAGAGCAATCTGCGTACGAGGCACAGTCTAGGTGCGTCTACGGCTCGCAGTTTTAAGCGCGCTGTGTGTTCTCGGCGCTCAGTTGGCGCTGAAGCGATAGACAGCACGAAGGTCACTTCACTCGCTGCTGCTGCTGCGCTTCCTCCCCCCAGCATTTCGATTACGAGTGTTCGCGGTCCTGGAGCCTGATGCGATCATGTTCGCTGTGCGCAATGACAGCATGCTTGTTAATTTAGCTTACTGGAAGCCTACGTAGCTTAGCCTCCCTTATCCCTTACCCCTTCTAATAATAAAGTTGACACTCACTCACTCACTAGTTACCAAGCAAGTGTTTACATGTTGATACGACCGATAAAAGTGCTATCCTGACTTCTTATGGCTGTCTGCTAATTTGCTATCTCAATCGATGCTTCGTTTTTCTGGCGAAAGTACGACTTTTTTGGCAGATTTCGCGTACTGTAAAAACTAGAAGGTGTTTTAATTCGTTAGGCGTTAGATCTTTTATTGTTACCGAAGCCAAAGTAGTTTCACTTCCATAGGAAACGGCCTCAGCTAAGGCAATTCCCGACCCCCTAACCTGTTTCAGCGTGGAGACTAAATGAAGGAAATAAACAGAATAATATGCTGAAGAGCTCCAAACCTTACACGTGTTCCTTTATGTCCTCGTTTGTACCATGCGCGTACGAGGAGGATCGTGAAGATCATAATTTAAGTCTACTCTAGTAATTGTTTTAGCGAGTCTAGTAACGCTACTCGAGATGACTGTATTACGCTTTTGCACAGGCGCAGATATTTCTTCAAGCTCGCTGTGGGCGATAACGGTAATCGAGTAAAGAATAATTGCACCGTACACACTGCATGCTGAAAGTTTTCACATTCGGGACAATTCAATAATAATGAGTGTATTTCGCTTCATTGGCTACAAATCGAAATATGGAGGCCGAAGTTGGTGCACTTTCTAACACTGTACGGGCGTCGCTTCCCCTACAAAAACATGTATACACAAATAAAGAATGACAAATGGCTACTTCACACAGGTGTCACCTTATGTGGTTTCAGAATTGCAGCTGAAGGCAATGCAGCATACAGACCCAGTGAAATACAAAGTAAATAATTATATCTCGAAATTATTATACAAAGAAGACATCACATAGCAATAAATGAATTAAACTATCGACAAACCACCTTATAAAGTAAAGGTCTGAACTCTAAGATCTCGTACACACTCAAATGAAGGTGGGGTATGGCTAGTGCATGTGAGATTCGGTACTACTACGTACTTGATCTATGTTTAATGGGTGAGGTAATGTAAACGTGTGCTTTACGATGCCACAGTATTTCTGCCTTGATGTTTCAATAGATATATATGTCGAATTTGTATGTTGACGCGATAAAATGTAGTGTAGTGTAGTGTAGTGAGTGTAGGCTCTTTAGCTTTTAGCACTTTTTCGTGTCCACCATCTCCTACATACGGTGCCTAAGAAATCTCAAAGAAGATGCATTCAGGGAAAGTGTTACAGTTATCACCTCCTTGCGAAAATCCGGTGGTGTGACTAGCCTGCTGCTCACTGTGTTAATAGCGCCACACTAGGACATGTTATAGCACCTCACAATTACTCCACTTTGTGGTGTAAGTTTGGCAGGTTAGTTGGCCGACACGGTGGAGCGTGCAATAAACTTATTCGTTGGCTTGATTCTCATCCCCGTGTCTGTCTGCGGCCCCTTAGCAGCGCAAATTAAACCATACACTCACGCCATAACAACGAGCCTCCCCTATAATGACAATTTAAGCTCATGGAATTGGTCGTTTCGTTAAGTGCTGCAAATACAGCGCAGGTAAACTACTTTCTGATCGCACTGGATACATCACGACCGCGATTTGGCAACCACACCAAGTTGGTGAGCTCTGAATGCTGTTCAATCAATAACCGCGCGTTCGTTTCTCAGCTTTTCGACGGCCCTCTTCGTGCCTCGCGTAGTACCACCGTGACATGACGTCTTGCAACCTTTGTTGCAGCAGCAGACGGCGGATGCCACGTGCACGAGAGACCTGGGCGACTCCCTTGTGGACAACATGCGGTTGGCCTCGATGGGTCACGTCCCGGAGGCCCACCGTTGGGTGTCCGAGCAGATAGAGCACGCCGATTGGTTCGTGCTGATGCCGGGAAAGGACCTCGCACTGCTGCCGTATGCGCTCACCTTTCCGTGGCTCAGCGAGGTTGGCACGCGGTTCATGAACCACGGTGGACTCGGAGGCCACGTCTCCTGGGCACTCAGCGCGCTGTTCCTCAGCGGGTAAGCACGTGCAAGCGGTGTAGCGCGGCTGCGTTCGACTCGTGCACTTGAAATCTCGTTCCGCTGAGGTTAGAGCAATATAAGAGTAAAAAAAGTACTTGCAAACATTCTTAACCTACCATAATTGAACAGCGCTCGCTTGGAAATCGCAATATGTATGACACGGCGTTCCGTAATTTGGAAAGTTTACTGCGGTTAGTATTCTTATGATAATTCGTGCACTTTCTCGTTTGTCTGTTGAATCTTGTCCGAATATATAATCACTCACGCAGTACGTGCGGTCTATGCGGTAGCGTCGCTTGTCCAGCGAAGTGCGTGCGAATGGAGTCCGGCTGTATACGCTCCTCATACACGGCGCGTCTTGTCAGGATTGGGGGCTCAATCCCTTCGTCCGTGGTCCTTTGCCAAGATTGGAGTACGGCATGAATTCGAAGGTAGCTGGCCCATGCCGTCGTCCAACTTATTTACGCTGAGATCGTTGATGAAGTGAAGAACTGCTTCTCATCGAGAACGAGG
The DNA here is from genome assembly GCF_038994185.2 of Dermacentor albipictus. NCBI lineage: Eukaryota > Metazoa > Arthropoda > Arachnida > Ixodida > Ixodidae > Dermacentor > Dermacentor albipictus. The sequence continues at coordinate 72,026,822 of NC_091829.1, read as the reverse complement.
AAAAAGGGGTTTATTTACAGAAATTAACTCAGTCTAACATGACTGCTTGAGAAAAGAGTATTAGTCCAACAGGACTGCATGAGAGAAGTGACTCAGTCTAACATGACTGCTCAAGAGAAGTGCCTCCAACAATCGCACAACCACAGTTTTTATACACTCGATCCGCTGGTCCTACGACGCGGCGGCTGTTCGTTTACACATCACCAACTCGCAGCTGCTCTGAAGACCAGTTTACAGACACAAAGGCACACACATTCCGAAGCCCAAGCGACGGCGTTGAAGGTGGTGCCGTTCCAGAAAATCGACGTTGTCGATCGCGCGTCGCTCATTGTTCCGAGCCACTCCAAACCGTGAGAAGCACAAAAATAAGTCTTCCCGCGGTAGCTTCTCCAGGCGTGTCAAATCAGCCCCGCGTTGAGGAACTCTGGAATCATTGTCCACACACCGAATTCGTCCCGTCACCATGTCGAAGGGGCTGGAGGAAGGCGGCGGGTTCCAGCGCAAAGGTCGCTTCTTTGAACGCCTCGCAGCTGCAGCACGGAGAGGTGGAGGTGCGCGTCTTGCACCCCTTGACGTAATCGGGTGGCAAGGTGGCAGTCTTGTTGTGCAACCCGCCGTTCTTTACAGCGCCTCCATGGCCCCAAAAGTCTCGACTGTCTAGCGCTGACAACCGCTAGGCAGGAAGAGAATGGCTGCTGGTCAGGGGGGGATTGATGTCTTGGCTCGCAGCGACCACCTGTGCATTGATGTCACCGCCCCAAAACATCCAACAAGGACAGGCAACTGCAAAATGAACCCCACAACACGGCTCTGCGCCGAGATGACGTGCATTGGCTCTCACTTTAAACTCGCTAGGCTTCAAAAAAAAAAACAACATAAGTGCAGAAACAAAAAAAAATGCTGCATTTCACTATGCCAATTTCTGAAGCAAATTCCTGCTGACAAATTCAGCAATCATGGAGGGAATCCTGCTAAACGAGAGGGGATCTTCTTCGCTTAATAAAATTAACACTAGTAACCCTAAAATTTAGGCGGGACCCCCAAACGCAGAATTCAAATTAGCCTGCTCAAACCATCCGCATTGCTATGCAACTTTCCCTTCTTATATCTAACGGAGAAGTTGTACTCTTGGAGAGTGAGGCTCCATCGGAGCAAGCGGCCGTTTTTGTGTGACATTTGATTGAGCCACGTCAGAGGACAGTGGTCGGTCTCGAAGATGAACTTCGCTCCGTACAAGTAACACGACAACTTCTGGGCGGCCCAAACCAAACAAGCGCATTCCTTCTCTGAAGCGCTGTAGGCTTCCTCTCTTACATTTAGTTTACGGCTGGCGTAGAGGATAGGATGCTCCTCGTTATCGTCGCCGACTTGACTAAGTACCACGCCCATACCTCTGTCGCTTGCGTCGCATTGAACTATGAATTCCTTTGTGTAGTCTGGCGCGCGAAGCACAGGGCGAGAAACCAATAGCGTTTTCAAACTTTGGAAAGCGTTCTCTTTGTCCTTATCCCAGAGTACGTTACTCGGTGCTCCCTTTCGGAGGGCGTCTGTTAATGGACTTGCCAATTGCGAGTAATTCGGAATGTACCGTTGATAGTACCCCACAAGTCCCAAAAATGAACGAACGTCCGTTTTCGTGCGCGGCTGAGAAAAATCTCTAATCGTAGCTATTTTCAGCTCAGCCGGCCGTCTCATGCCCTGACCAACAACATGGCCCAGATAAGTAACCTGCGAACAACCAAACCTACACTTTTCCGCTTTCATCGTTAAGCCGGCTTCCCTCAACCGTGAGAACACCTGTTTGAGGTGCGATACGTGTTGTTCCCAGCTGTCCGAAAAAATGGCCACATCATCAAGATAAGGTAAGGCGAACTCCTGCAAGTCCTTTAGGACAATATCCATTAACTTAGAGAAGCTAAACGGCGCGTTCTTCAGCCCGAAGCTGAGTGCGAGAGGGCGAAAAGTGCCTACAGGCGAGATGAATGCGGCATAGCGGCTGGCACTTTCTGAAAGGGGAACTTGCCAGTACCCCCGCACGAGATCTATAGTTGAAATGTATTTAGCAGCGCTAACTCTTTCAATTCGTTCCTCAATGTTGGGTATCGGGTACAGCTGATCCCTAGTGATCGCATTTAACTTCCTGTAGTCAACACACGGACGAGGGTCCTTGTTAGGGGTTTCTACGAGTATTAGCGGTGACGTGTAGTCACTCTCAGCGGGCTCAATAACTCCCAACTCTAGCATGCGCTGTATCTCTGCCTCCATAATCTCTCTCTGTCTTGGAGACACCCTGTAAGGTTTTGATCTTACTGGTTCGGTAGAGGTCAGCTCAATTTCATGCGTTATCAGTTCGGTTCTACCCGGCCGATCGCTGAATCTGTCGAGATATTCCCCTAACACCCCTTTTAGCTCATCTAGCTGCTCGGGTCTTAGAGCATGAGAGCTTACCGAGTGTTCCACTACTTCTTCTAGGCCGATTTCAGAGTTGGAGGTTGCCCTATACTCCTTAAACTTGGTACCAATGCCATCCGGCTCTTTGACAGTATAGTTAACGACTCCGCTCCGCTCTACATACGGCTTCATCAAATTACAGTGATATATCCTCACTTCCTTCCTGCGACCGGGCATTCTCAAAGCATAGTTAGTTTCTGAAAGTTTGTGCAACACTTTAACGGGCCCGTCCCAGTGAACTTCAAGCTTGTTCTTTCTTGAAGGTTTGAGGATCATTACCTGGTCTCCGGCGTTAAATGTACGAAGCCTCGCATTCCTGTCGTAATAGAATTTGGCGTTCTTTTGAGCTAGTGCCATGTTCTTTCCGACTAGTTCTTGGGTTGCGCTTAGCCGTTCCAGTAAATTTAGCACGTATTCAACCACGGTTGGACTCTCCCCTCTTTCCTCCCACATCTCTCTTAACATTCTCAGTGGAGAACGGAGTGTCCTCCCATACACTAGTTCTGCTGGTGAGAACCCTGTCGCTTCATGTGGAACCGTTCGCAAAGCAAACAAAGTTGCCGGCAGACAGTTCTCCCAGTCCTCCTTGTGCTCGTAACAGAGCGCACGCAAAACTCGCTTAAGCACCGAATGCCACCTCTCTACACTGTTTGACTGAGGGTGATAGACAGAACTGTGAATTAACTTTACCCCGCACTTTTGCAAGAATGTGGAAGTCAGTGCGCTCGTGAATACTGACCCTTGATCTGCCTGAATTTCGGCTGGAAACCCAACTCGTGCAAACACTGTCAAAAGCGCGTCTACTACTTCGGTGGAGCTGAGCTCTTTCAAAGGGATTGCTTCTGGAAACTTGGTGGCCGGACACAGCATGGTAAACAAGTACCTGTAGCCTGATTTTGTTTTCGGAAGAGGCCCTACCGTGTCTATTACAAGCCGTCTGAAAGGCTCTGTTATTAAGGGCACTACCTTCAGTGGAGCTTTCCAAGTCTCTCCTGGTTTACCAGAACGCTGGCAGGCGTCGCATGATCTTACAAAGTTTTCTACATCTTTGAAACAGCCAGGCCAGTAGTATTCCATAAGCAATCTTTCCTTTGATTTGTTTATGCCTAGGTGGCCGGACCACCCATTTCCATGACAAAGACTCAAAAGGTCCTCCCTATACTTAGTAGGTATGACTAACTGATCTAAAATCTTACCCTTTCGATCTCTGTAATGCCGATACAACAAACCTCCTTTCTCATGTATCGTTACGTTGCGCCTAGCAATGCCTTCTTTAGCTGTGTCCCGTAATTTAGCTAAGCTCTCATCATTCTTTTGCTCAGCTGCCAGTGACTCTCTATCCACGCGTAAGAGTTGATCAAAGTTCTTTGAGGCCGGTGATAATAACGACCCTGTCTCGCTTGGGAGCGCGTCTGCATGCTCTTCCTGCAGGCTAGAACTTTGACACTCTAGTGCTACGCTCTCATTGAGCTGGTCAACTGGCAGGCTCTCCTCAACTGTTCTTTTGTCCCTCGGGCCTAGCTCGGATTCGGGGATTGAAGCTATCCCCTTTTCTGCTTCAGCTGGAGGAGCTTGAGCATTTTCAGCCGAAAGCGCCGCGATCTTACGAGCTTGGCCTCTGGTCAATGCCTGTACTATGCCCTCTCCTAGTTTGAGCCCTCTGTCACGCAGTAACTGATTCGAACGATTCGAAAAGATGTAGGGATACTGCAGTGACAAAAATTTGGAAACTGCAGCCTCAGTCTCTAGCTCCCCGAATGGTGCACTGATTTTGACTTTGGCCATGGGCAGACATACGCTGTGTTCTTCTACAACCTGTTTTATCCATGCTTCTTCTCCGGTGAAGTCCTCTACCATCACGTAAGACGGATGGACAATGTCCAGCGTGGCGGCACTGTCTCTTAGCACTCGGCATGGTTTTCCATTAACTTGCAGGTCGTGGAGATATGGACTTAAAAGTTCCATATTCTCATCCTTTTCCTCCACGTAGGAAAAAACTACGCTAGGCTTCTCGCAGTTTACAGCTATATGTCCCAGTTTGTGGCATTTGTAACAGCGAATTGGTCTAACAGATTCGAATTTTCTTTTCTGTTCTTTTTGTGTGGTTTCTCCGTTAAGTTTCTCCTCGCTCTTTTCTGCGGGCTTTTCCGCCATGTCTACAGGCTCTGATCGTCTAGTTTGCGCACCCTTTTTGAACGGAAATGGTTTCCGCGGTCCATTTCGACCGTCCCAGTTTCCCTCCTCGGCGTTCAACTTTCTACGGGTTGCGTACTCTTCGGCTAATTCAGCCGCCCTTTCCACAGTGTTTACATTACCTCTGTCTTGCACCCACAGTTTCACAGCTTGGGGGATGGTTTTGTAAAACTGCTCTAGACACATGCATTCAATGATCATGTCTCTGCTGTCGTACGCTTCCGCGCTTTTAAGCCACTCGACTAGGTTGGCCTTTAAGCTATATGCAAACTCCGGATAGCCCTCGCTATCTTTCTTGCCTGTGCTCCTAAACCTTTGCCGAAAAGCTTCGGCTGAAAGGCGGTATTTCTTCAGGAGACTAGCCTTAACTTTTGCATAATCATATGCATCCTGCGTACTCAATCTGGCGATTACTTCCGCCGCCTCACACGGCAACATAGACAGCAACCGCTGTGGCCTTGTACTCGGGCCGAAGTTCATCTTTTCGCAAGTCCTTTCAAAATTGCTTAGGAACAAGCCTATGTCGGTCCCGACCTCAAATGGCTTTAATAGCCTGTCCATGCGGTACGATTCTGCCTCACTTGATCGTCCCAGAGCGCCTTCACTTCCTTGAGACATCTCCAAACGTTTGCTTTCAAGTTCAAGTTGCATTTTCCGTAACTGAAACTCGCGATCTTTATCGCGTTCCTCTCTCTCTTGCTTTTCTCTGTCCCTTTCTTCTCTTTCTCTGTCCCGTTCTTCTCTTTCTCTTTCCCGTTTCTCTCTCTTTTTGAGAAGTTCCAATCCGATTTCAATATCTTGCTCACTGGCCTGATTGGAAATTAGCTCCAATAATTCCGATTTGAGCATTTCCTTGCGTACATCTAGGCCCAGTTCCTCACCAACAATCAACAACTCGTCTCTCAGCAATGTCCTTAACTCCATGACTGCTGCTTTACTGCCTTGATTCTGCTCTCTAAATCTAGCTAGGAAAACACAACCTAGCTAACACACAACAATCTAGCTTCCCTACTGTTCTAAACAGAACAACCACAAAATGAAGCCTAGAGAGTCAAAGCAAAAACCAAGCACTCACCGCAGATACAGCACCATGTCGCAAAGTCCATCCCATCGCTGTCAGCCAGTTGTCAGGATTGGGGGCTCAATCCCTTCGTCCGTGGTCCTTTGCCAAGATTGGAGTACGGCATGAATTCGAAGGTAGCTGGCCCATGCCGTCGTCCAACTTATTTACGCTGAGATCGTTGATGAAGTGAAGAACTGCTTCTCATCGAGAACGAGGAAAAAGGGGTTTATTTACAGAAATTAACTCAGTCTAACATGACTGCTTGAGAAAAGAGTATTAGTCCAACAGGACTGCATGAGAGAAGTGACTCAGTCTAACATGACTGCTCAAGAGAAGTGCCTCCAACAATCGCACAACCACAGTTTTTATACACTCGATCCGCTGGTCCTACGACGCGGCGGCTGTTCGTTTACACATCACCAACTCGCAGCTGCTCTGAAGACCAGTTTACAGACACAAAGGCACACACATTCCGAAGCCCAAGCGACGGCGTTGAAGGTGGTGCCGTTCCAGAAAATCGACGTTGTCGATCGCGCGTCGCTCATTGTTCCGAGCCACTCCAAACCGTGAGAAGCACAAAAATAAGTCTTCCCGCGGTAGCTTCTCCAGGCGTGTCAAATCAGCCCCGCGTTGAGGAACTCTGGAATCATTGTCCACACACCGAATTCGTCCCGTCACCATGTCGAAGGGGCTGGAGGAAGGCGGCGGGTTCCAGCGCAAAGGTCGCTTCTTTGAACGCCTCGCAGCTGCAGCACGGAGAGGTGGAGGTGCGCGTCTTGCACCCCTTGACGTAATCGGGTGGCAAGGTGGCAGTCTTGTTGTGCAACCCGCCGTTCTTTACAGTCTCAGCGGTGGCACTATGGCACGCCGCTGCGTTGTTCCAATCCTGATCACAGTATACGTCGGCACTCATGGTTAGATGCGTTCTACCAAAAAATCGCTAACTTTTTAAAATACGCATGCAAATAACTATGGTACCTAGCGGCAACCATGTACTACGCACTTGTAACGTTTAACCGGAATATTATTGAACACACCTCTACTAAGGAACGTGCATAACCATGGGAAACACCTCGCGTGCTTATACAAGTGAAGCTATGCATACGTATGCAAGTATACGTTTACTAGTCGAGCTATAAGTATGTGGGAGAATGTCTAGAAAAAGTGCATGGTTCGAAGTAGACATGCGACACAACATTCCCGATAAAAGTTAAAGGAATCAGAAGCGCTGTATCGGATATCCTGTGGCTATTTTCGGGAAACGCTGTTCCATATATTACTTTCTATATGTACCGAACAGTCAAACAATCAATCCAATACACGGAATCCCCTTATTTTTAGGCAATTAAAAAAAATCTGCTAAAAAATGTCCCTTACCGATTGAACCTACGTGGAACGAGAATTAAGGTGTACAAAAAGCATTTTTGGCTTGTGGCTTTCTGTGGTCACTGTGTTTAGCACAGGGCAAAGCAGCCGGCTTGAAGAACACACCTTAGGCCGACCTGTCTGGCGTTATTTGCATTAACCTCTCCTCTCCCTATGTTTAGAAGAGCGAGGCTCCCACATCATTTTTGATTGCCGGAGTTGCGTTTCTGTGTAGTACTCAAATTCGCTGAGCGTGCTGCGAGCGGTTCCTTTTGTACCTGCCGTGTTTTTTCTTTTATTTGATACAGCAATAAGGTGATTATGTAAGCTAGATGATGCATATTCCGAGAGTAAACAACTCCGATGACGGTTAATACACGAACAAAATGCACACTTCTATGTACTTTTGTTTGTTTGTCCCATTTTTAGTGCTCTGTGCTACAAGAATGCCATTGTACACGGTAAATCTCATGTCATCGTTTTAGCCACCATGCTATTTTCTACCTAAATTTATTTTCGTTTGCCCACGTATATTGCTACGTGTGCTCCAACATTGTCACCCTCATGCAGCTGTGACACGTCGCCTGTGTGCTTCTTGTAGTGTACTTTCGGAGACACTGCGAGATTACGGCTTCGATAATTTTCGGTTCTCTCCTCGCACGCCACAACCTCCGTTCGGTGACTAGAAAACACTGATTTATTTTACGTACTTACCTTGTCACGCAAATTATGCACATTTGTAAGAGGCACTGCAAATCCATCCTTATTAAAAAGGTAAAAAAAAATACAATGCACGATCGCAAACATCCTGTAAGCCCCTTTATTTGAGGGCGCCACCATTTTGCGATCAGAGCAGCATCGTTCTTCGGGCGCCATGCTGGTATGATTGGATCGCGCTGGATAGTTCACAGCGAACATGCTATTGACCACGAGAGCCAAGCTCTCGCTTTCTTTCTGAGAGTTCTCAACATTTCTTTGAGAGTATGGAACTGGTTTGCGTGTCGTTAGCAAATATTGAGCGTCCATGTGGACGCAGAATCGAAAATCTCCCAGCCTGGAGACAATGCCAATGTTCTTGCCGCGATTTAAATCGGCGAGCCTAGCCTGAAGATTGTAAATACGTAACGTGACGTGCAACGTGTTATTATTCTAAATATATACTTGAACTCGAATAAGATGTCGCTCAGGTGACAGCAATCAGAAGCGTCTCTGTATTCAATGTGGGGTGCGCCGCACCAGCGAACTTCCCAGTTCACGCAACTATAGCGAAGCTCTGAGGAAACACATGTTTGGCTAGCTTTCACGCTTCTAAAATTATCGTGGTACGATATTCAAATCCTTGTCGATTCTTAAGATCTCGAGGAGTGCCTGGGCAAGGTCACCTCGACAACTCTACAAGAGCTGAAAAACGAACAACTACTTTCTGCAACAGCTTCATTTTCTGAAGTGACACATCGAGCGATGCGTTGAGTCATGCCAGACAGCTTGCCGCCTAGATTCGGAAGCACGGCAGTACGCATGTGTATTATAGGCACGGGGGCCAGAGGGTATGTAAGGCTTCGATTAAAGATCGAAAAAGCACACACCATCATTTTCTCTGTTGGCGCTTGCTGTTTTCATATTACGTCCCCGGCGAACTACCGCCGAAGCGTCGGCTGCCAAGCGTGATAATCTCGGAGCACAACTGAACAAACTAATCTTTATGTTCATCCGTTCGCCCTAGTTTACCGACAGGGATAGGAATATTTTGTTTATATACCAGTTTCACCTTGGGTGGCGAGGTCATCGCCATGTGCTCGCTGGAATAAAAATCTTCGGAACATACACGCGACGAAGCTAATGGCGCTAAGTCATTTCTGTTTGTGCTGGCAATCTAGAAGCGATGCTTGTCAGCAATCGCAGCGGTGGAGTTCACGAAGTCGCTGCTGCTGAAGCTGCACTTTACATTGGCTGCCAACACTTAATTTCGCATCCGAATACAGTACAGTGGTAGCCCACTGACCTTGTGTCAAAGACGGGACACGTTAGAATCGCAATAATTCTCTATGATACCTTAGCGTTCCAAGCTGCCGCTGGGAAAAACGGCTATCCGCACGTATACCAGCGTGCTGGTTCGGGGCTACGTTCCACCTCGCCGATAGAATGGGCCCTACACTCCTCACAGCGTGACTCTTCTGCTACGTAACAGCAAACCAGAAATACAAACGCTATGCAACGGAATTCTATTAGCGCGGTGCTCTAGCACGTATCGCTAAAGTAGTGCATTCAGATATATTGCCCACCGAATGGCTTGGTACACAACCTTACGCAAGATACGGAGTTATGGAACGTGCATCGTTTGCGACGGGCACATAGTTATCGAAGAATTGGCGATAGACTTCCCTTCTATACTGCATTCGGAAACGATAAATATTTCACAAAACCTCAGGTAACGAAAATATTTTATCTTTTATTCATTATCGCTTAACGGGTACTCTTCTACTCGCTGTTTAAATTACTGCCTATCCTCTCGGCCAAGGCTACGTTTCTCACGAAGTAATGCTAAATCTCTACGAGTGACTCGTTGTTATTGTCCCATTTTAGTGATGGTGACGAAAACAGTAGCAAAACTGTAAACTAAATCTTCATTGGGCGAACTTGTGCCCTCTAAAGCAAGCTACACTTAAAGCACTAAAAGAGCCGCGAACACAGCCGGCGATCGTTGAAAATCTGATCAGCGGGTCAAGCGCGTCGTCTTTTATGCATCAGTCACCGAGAGTTCCAGAGTAATCGCTGGTGCCCGCGTGACTTCCAGAAAGCTCTACACCATTCGCGTCGCGCGTACACGAGATCAGATTAGACAAGTTTCGGCGACAACAGACAGCGGATAGAACCATCGATAAGGTTCGAGAAACTTGCGATACGTGCAGGCGCGTCCTGCGCTTGGATCGGGGCTTTGCGGGAGCGTTCGGTGCATGAACGCACTAGCACCTCCACCAGAGGTCACATGATAGTGACTGTGACGAACACAGTGGCAAAACTCTAAGCAGCGGAACTAAATTTGTATTGGTCCGGGACTACGTTGGTGTTCTCTTTGCGGTCCAGCCTTGGATCACGGCTTGTTGGGGGCGTCCGCTACATGAAGGAAAAGCACCTCCACCGGATGTCAAGTTGTAGTTAAGAATAAAGAACACAGTAACAATACTGCGAAAGACGAAACTAACTTTTGTAGGGTGAACCAGTGCCCTCAAAAGCAAGCTACACTTAAAGCACAACGACAGTGGTGAACACAGTCACTATCGAATACTGATACTATTCGAGAAACTTCCGATGCACGCAGACGCGTCGTGCGCTGTGCGACAACACTTGTTAGACGGTGAAACGTGGTTACCAGATAAAGTTAAACAAGTACACGTATCACTATGGTCTCACCTTGGAGTCGATGGAAACTGAAAACACAGCTTTTACCTCTGCCTGCTTAATTGCTTCTTGCTGTAATCAAATAAGTTGAAAAGCGAAGCAACACGATGCTGCCATTATAGCGAAATAAGGTTTAGGCATATTGCATTAACCCTCGTTCTGTTTAGTCAAGAAACCTTGCTTTTCTTCCAACCTGTACAAGATCATCGGAACAATATCCCGGAAAGCAATCGGCCCAAAATAACGGTGATAATGAGAACTATCGTGATGTGATATCAGGAAGCCGTAAATTTTGACAAAGTAGACGAACTGCTGTGTGCATACTTTCCGCTCGTCCTAGTTCATCTAGATCAAGTTTGTTCGAAATTCAAGGTCCAACAACGAGCCCAAATTCTGACGTCACCCTAAATGCTGTAAATTTGTGTGGCAAGCTCCAGCGTACTTCGTATGCGAAGTATAACGTATGTTCTTGTGCCAGATAGGCGAAACATAGGGAGCCGGCACTTCTTTGCTGAGGTAGAGGGGGGTCATCAAAAATAGTGATGATTCGCGTTCACGTACCATCAAATAGCGAAGGCAAAGCTCGCATTCAATCTTCGTGTGCGTCACTACAGAGCACGTTTCGAGTCGTAACGCCAACACCGCCTAACACGCATAATATACAGATGCTCCTGGCCACACACAATAATGCCGCCCTTGAATTTATTGGCATTCCGCTGTACAAATATTTCAGAGGCCAGCGCAAGAGGAGTAGTCACTAACAAACTCACCCGAAATTCGTGCGGAGTCCCTCCAGTGGTGTGCATTGTCAGCAACCAAGCATGAACACAGAACGAAGCATTGCCCCTATGGGGCGCCACGTGCAATGCGATGTGCCTATTTTAATTTACGCACGCTGTGCAGAACAGTGTCTCAGTTATCCGTACTTGTTTGCTTACGTACGGTTGCCTGTTCCGGTCAAGAGAGCATGGTTCAGAGCGGGAGATCAGAGCTCAGAAACCCCGTGTTCTAAGAGGACAATGAAGTCGACGCAGCTGTAAATGAATTCGAGCATTTCCATTAGGATGCGGCGATCAAGCTCAAAATCAATACGTCTCTACCGCTGTCACGCGAAAGTCACGCACAGAAGGCGGCAGCTGAACTGTATATAAACAAGATGACAGAGAAGCCCCGCCGACTTGATATGCTTTCATCACTTGATAGTTATCGGAAGTAATCTAAAGTCAGTTGTTAGTATGGAAAGCTATTGTGGCAACTATTGGGGAACATTCGTTACCACTTGCTGACATTTGAAGCGTGTTATTTTCTTCCTCTGCGTATAGCTACGCCAGATCTCGGGACGCTGTCAACGCCATCATTCGGGTCATCGAAAGTGCCAACAAAGCCAGCCGCCCGAGCGACGTTGGTGGTCCCGACAGGATCGTCCAAATCTTGCGCACGCTGGCCTTGGACGTGTCGTACGACGCGTACCGCGCTGCCGGCGTGGTTGAGGGCGACGAGCACCTCGAAGGATTCGAGGGCTACGGCGCTGCCGCGATGTTCTTCATCGCATCGTGTTACGCTCTGTGTCGGGGAAGCGACACCGTGCTGCCCTTCGCCGGCGCCGAGTGCGACGAGACATTTCGCAACGTTGAGGGCTTCGGCAACGCATTTGGGTGCGAACTGGGCAGTGCGATGAATCCCTCCAACAAGACGGCCCTTATGTGAGATTTGTGCGTGCGCCTTAAAGACGCGTCTTCCGGTTTGGTTAGTGGATGGCACAAATGTTTTGTTGATTTGCTATTTAATGCTACGATCTTGATTTCAGAATCGCTCATTCCCTAACAATTTTTTGCTGTATTTAAGTATGGCTAATGCATCCAGGCTTGAATGTCCTGAAGACTTGAGGTAGCCACGCAGAGAATGAATGAATGAATGTTTGATTTTTAATGGCGCAAGGGCCATGTATGGCCAAAGAGCACCATGTCGATGATAATGGGTTTGCAATTTAATTAATGAGTTCCATGAAGTTGGGGCGATGTGGCTGTAAAGGGGCCTTAAAGTGTAGCTGCTCTAAAGTACGTAAAATCTGTATAATAAGATTATGGCGATGGCGTATGTTGTGTGCTATGAATATTAAGATGCATTTAAAAAGAATGATACGATGTCTAAAAATATATAAGGTTATAAGATTGGCTGGAGCACTACTGCCTCCTTAGAGCCCTTGAAACGCAAGGGTCTGGAGGCATGTGCTATGCAACACAATTATCGTAGCGGCATCCTCTGGAACGAGGATGCTCTACGAATGTAATGGGCTTATAATATGTAGGACAACGTCATTTAAGAAATTGAGGACTGCCTTGAAATTAAAAAGGGGCTCTCTGCCAAGAAACATAGCCGGGTGAAGAGGAATGTGGTAATGGTATGCAAGTGGAAAATGTTTCTTTCTCTCCGCTTCGGCTTTCCGGCACTCCAGGAGGACATGGAGGACGGTAAGCCTATCCCCACATCTACCACAGGTTGGAGGGTCACTTCCGGTGAGTAGAAAATTATGTGTGCCAAACGTGTGTCCTATTCTGAGACGACAGAACAGGACATCCGTTTGGCGTGATTTTGCTACAGAGGGCCAGAATCCTAATTGTGGTTTTATCACGTGGAGCTTATTGTTTGTTTCCGCGTCCCACAGGCGTTGCCAGTGGTTCCGTAGTTTTCTTCGTAAGAGAGGCTTCAGATCAGTAGCAGGAACCCCAGCGGTAAGAGTAGCTTGCGATGTAATTGATCTGGCCATTTGGTCTGCTAGAACATTTCCCTCAATACCTCTATGGCCAGGTACCCAGCATATAATGATATGCTGGTTAGATATGTATGCTCTGCACAGAACGTAGTAGAGCTCAACAAGTACAGGGTTCTTGTGTTTAGAGAGTGAATTCAGGGCTTTTACGACACTTAGAGAGTCTGTATATATGACTGTTTTCCGAAGTTTTGATTTCATTATATGCTTCACTGTCGACAAAAGTGCATGGGCTTCTGCCGTAAATATACTAGTTTCCGGGTGCAGTGCGCCGGATTCTGAAAAGGATGGGCCGGTGGCTGCGTAAGAAACCCCTGCATCCGACTTGGAAGCGTCCGTGTAAAACTCAGTGCAAGAGTACTTATACTGGAGTTCTAAAAAATGCATGTTAATATGTGCCTCTGGCGCATGTTTCCCGACATCTACAAACGACATATCACAGTCTATGATCTGCCACTGCCATGGCGGTAACAGTTTCGCTTGAGTCATAGGACACTGTTCAAGGAGGGGAACACCCATTTCCTCAATTAGGTTCCTCACACGCAAAGCAAACGGCTTCCTCATTGCAGGCCGGTTATGGAAGAGCGTAGCAGCGGTGATATTGTTTGTGGTTGAATAACAAGGGTGTTCATTGTTCGCTTGTACTCTCAGGAAGTATGTGAAACTGCTATATGACCGTTGTAGATGTAGTGACCACTGATTTGACTCAGCGTAGAGGCTCTGGATTGGACTTGTTCTGAAAGCGCCCGTCGCGAGACGGATACCCAGATGGTGGACGGGGTCTAGGATTTTTAATGCACTTGGTGTTGCAGAGTTATAAATTATTGCTCCGTAATCAAGGCGGGAGCGGACAAGACTGTTGTATAAGTTTAATAGACACTTTCGATCACTACCCCATGTAGTGCGTGACAGAAGCTTGAGGAGGTTCATTGTTTTCAAACATTTTATTTTCAGATTTTGAATATGGGGAATAAACGTGAGCTTTGAATCTAAAGTGATTCCCAGGAATTTATGCTGACTGCTCACAGAGAGGTGGTCTCCCTTGATCGTAATACTAGGCAGTGGTGCTACCCCCCTCTTGTTTGAGAAGAGTACGCAGGTACTTTTTTGGGTGTTTATTTTGAAGCCGTTCTCATCTGCCCATTTAGACAATTTGTTTACCCCAAGCTGCACTTGTCGTTCGCAGACAGCAATATTGCAAGATTTATAACTTACTTGTACGTCGTCAACATAAATGGAATAAAACATTGTCCGTGGAACGACTGTATGTAGGCTGTTCATTTTGACAATAAAAAGTGTGCAACTAAGTACGCCTCCTTGCGGAACACCAGTTTCTTGGGTGAATGATTTCGATAAGACGTTACCAACCTTTACGCGAAAAGTGCGGTTAGAGAGATAGCTTTCAATTGTGTTTAACATGTTCCCATGGACGCCCATCGCGGAAAGATCGCGGAGGATCCCGTATCGCCACGTCGTGTCGTACGCTTTCTCTAGGTCCAGAAACACTGAGAGTAAAAACTGTTTATGAATGAACGCATCTCTAATGTTCGCCTCAATGCGGACAAGGTGGTCTATTGTCGACCTTCCCTCTCGGAAACCGCATTGAAGGGGGTCTAGTTTATTGTTGCTCTCTAAGAAGCTGATTAAGCGCCGGTTTACCATTTTTTCAAAAACTTTGCAAAGACAGCTTGTTAGCGCTATTGGCCTGTAGCTGCTGGCTAAGGCCGGATCTTTCCCTTGTTTGAGAATGGGAATAACTATAGCTTGTTTCCAGGACGATGGAATGTACCCCGCCGCCCACATGGTATTAAAAAGAGATAGAAGTGTTTCCAGAGCTTCAGGGTGAAGGCGCCTAATCATTTCGTACATGATACGATCGCCACCTGGCGCCGAGTGGCTGCAAGAAGCCAGAGACGCCTTGAGTTCCGCCAAAGTAAATGGACAATTGTAAGCATCACTCGATGAGCCTTTGCGGTTTAGGGGATGCCGCTCCTCGCGTTCTTTGTGTCTCAGAAATGTTTCTGTATAGTGCGATGCACTGGAGATATATTGAAAGTGGTCGCCTAGAGAATCCGCCTGATTTTCCAGGCTGTCACCTTCGCTACTTACTAACGGTAGGGGATGTGACTCCCGGCCTATTAACTTATTTACCCTATTCCATACTCTTGTTTCATCAGTGTATGAATTTATACTGGAGATATACCTATCCCAGCTTTCTCTCTTTGTTCGTCGACGTGTTCTCCGACCTTGTGACTTGACTTGTTTGAATTTAATAAGGTTTTCAGCGGTTGGACAATTTCAAAGCAATCTCCACGCCTTATTTTGATTTTTTCGTGCTTTCCGACATTCATCGTTCCACCATGGGATGCGACGTTTGCTTGCCAAACCGTTAGTTTGCTTGATACATTTAGTTGCAGCGTCAATAATAAAACCTGTTAGATATGCCACAGCGTCGTCTATATTAAAACCAGCAATGTTATCTTCGCCTAAATACGTCAACTCTTGGAACAGTTCCCAGTTAGCTGAGTTAATGTTCCATTGCGGAAAATGTGGAGAGCATGCATCCTGTTTCGTTAGGTTTAAAATAATTGGAAAGTGGTCGCTCCCAAAGCAGTTCTTCAGAACACTCCACTCAATATACGGAATTAGTGTACTCGATACTATAGTTAAGTCTATTGATGAGTACGTGTTATGTGGCACACTGTAGTACGTCGGCTCTTTCTTGTTAATTATGCATGCTCCTGAGGAGGAGAGGAAGTTTTCAATTAGGCCTCCTCTCGCATCGCAACGAGAATCTCCCCACAGAGTGTTATGTGCGTTGAAGTCGCCGGCAACTATGTAAGGTGCCGGAAGTTCATCTATATAGTTTTGAAATTCTGTTTTGTGAAGATGGTAATTCGGAGGAATGTATATGGAACTAATCGTGACTAATTTGTTAAACAACACTCCTCGGACAGCAACTGCCTCTAGGGGCGTACGAAGTCTTAATTCCCGGCAAGCAACACTTTTGGCAACTATAATGGCCACACCTCCGGACGACACGACAGTGTCATCACGGTCTTTACGAAAAATAGCGTACTGTCGGAGAAAATTAGTTTGCGTATGATTGAGGTGCGTTTCTTGAACACACAGCACATTTGGTCTATATTCATGTAGGATCTCTTTAATGTCGTCGAGGTTATGTAGAAGTCCTCGCACATTCCATTGTAGTATTTGTGTATCCATTATGCTATATGTGTAGGGTGCTGTGTCTTTAAGAGACTGATGTTGGCTCACGGGCCTTTTTCTGGCGCCGTGACGGGAGTTTTGTCTCTTTTGGAGCGATCGAGACCGCCTCGCCGCTCCTTAGGCGCTGGTGGCGCCGTCTTGCTCGTGGTTGTGTCCATCGCCTCTTGCGAGGCGCTGGACACGCGCTCTTCCGAGCGCTTTGTTTGGCGTGAAGGCCTCGGCACGTTGGACGAGGCCTTTGAGGTCACCTGCCCGGAGGTAGATGGCCCCGTCTGCTTGGTTGGCGCAGCAGCACTAGCTGCATACGCCGGGGGGGGCGGATAGCGTCACTGCCGGCTCACTGAGTGTGGGTCGGACAGCCGCCGGAGACCGTTGTGGCGCTGCCCCCTGACGCGCCACTTCGGCAAAGGTGTTCTTTGGCAGGAAGGACACACGCCTGCGTGCCTCTTTGAAACTTATGTTTTCTTTTACTCTAATTGTAACTATTTCCTTTTCTTTCTTCCACGATGGGCACGACCGCGAGTATGCAGCGTGCTCCCCTTCACAGTTTACACAATGGAGAGAGTTTTCACAAGTTTCAGAGGTGTGCTCATGAGCACTGCATTTCGCGCAGGTTTGGCGGCCTCGACAGCTCTGTGAACTGTGACCGAAACGCTGGCACTTGAAGCAGCGCAAGGGATTTGGGACATATGGGCGAACACGGAGCTTGATATAGCCGGCCTCGATGGACTCGGGCAGAACACTTGTGCCAAAAGTAAGAATCAGGTGTTTGGTCTGAATTTCCTTATTATCACGCCTCATCTTAATTCGCTTAACGTTGAAGACATTCTGCTCACTGAAGCCCTCCAAGAGCTCAGCTTCAGTCAGCTCCAAGAGATCATCATGGGAGACTACGCCACGGGTTGTATTCATAGTACGATGCGGTGTTACTGTTACTTTGGCGTCGCCAAATGATACTAGATTAGGTAGCTTTTCATATTGCTTCAGGTTGCGGAGCTCCAAGAGGAGATCACCACTTGCCATTCTGGATGCTTTGTAGCCTGCACCAAGAACTTGGGTCAGAGATTTGGACACCAGGAATGGTGAGATTGCTCGCACTGGTTTGTCTGGTGTTTCGGAGTGCACTACATGGAAACGAGGAAAAGTTTCTTTTTGACGGGCAAAAAATTCGAAGACATCATCGGTGCGCCCCCTCTTGAGGGAGCGATCAGGTAAGGGGGGAAAAGAAGAAGCCATAAGAGATTGTAATTTCGGCAGTAACGCCAGCCACCCACCATGGAGTCCTACAAGGGGACGTTGCAGGACCTGTGAGACACGGCCTGCAAACGCCAGCTGTACATTACCACTATAACCAAATATGATATAACCTAGGGTGGCTATTCACACAAGGTTAACCCTTGCTGCCTGGAAAAATTTGAAGTAAGCGGAAGCTAGGAGAAGACAGGAAAGATGAAAAGTGAGAGAAAGACGAAGACTAGAGGAAGAGAGAGACAGGAAAAGGCAACTACCGATTTCCCCCGGGTGGGTCAGTCCGGGGGTGCCGTCTATGTAAAGCAGAGGCCAAAGGGGTGTGTTGCCTCCGCCGGGGGGCCTTAAAGGTCCAAACACCCAGCATCAGCTCAACCCCCAGGATCCCCTTTTCCCCAGACACGGCTAAGCCGCGCACGGCTACACGCGGGAGGGTCCAACCCTCGTGTGCTCGGGTACGTGGTGGCGCAACACACCAAACGCCTGCTTGCGCAGACGCCCCTGCGGGGTAGCCACGCAGAGAGCACGAGGAGATGTATAATTTTATTTTTCCAATGTTCCTTGCACATTACTTTTGCGTAGTTATCTGATTCAACACGTTATACATTCTGCTGCAGTTCTCGTATAGCACCTCGAAATCGTCATAGTAGCTCGTGCCTTGTTGTGCCTTGTTGTGCCTTGTTGTGCCTTGTTGTGCCTTGTTGTGCCTTGTTGTGCCTTGTGTGCCATCTTCAAAACTTAAGACACAGTTTGAATGAAATAGAAGATAAAATTGGCGCGCAGAGCTGCACCTGAGTAATTGTGCTGGTGTTATTATTGGCCCGGAGAAAGCGGAGGGGAGGAGGGGGGGGGGGAGTCAAGTGAGAACTAATCATTGCCTTTCCTATGACTTGTTATTGTTCTCAAACTCAGCTATCGTGTAATATTTTATTCTCGAACGACACCTAACCCCACTAAGTTTCATCGGACAGCTAGACCGCAGTGAGCCTTTCCGAAATATTTCATGGTGACCACGCCGTGATTGACTTTTCGACTGCGTTTAATTGCAGCATGTGTGACCTTTTCTCAGGCAAATTCATATTGTTTTTGAAGCATTGTGTACGGAGTTCAAAAAAAAATGCTGTTCATAAAAATGTGTTCCACATTGTTTAAAAGGCTGCTCTAGTAATGTGAGTTATAATTGGTGATTCTGTGCCGAAAGTAGCGATAAGTGAGGCGATAACCAAAGTGCAGGGAATCCGACAATGAAGCTTCTTCGCAAGGAAAAGTATCGAAGGCCCAGGTGTATAAAGATGGAAAGATCGGATCGCCGTATACTGAAAGTGACGCAGCAATCGAAAGAGGGACACGTCGAGCTAGGGAGAACCCCTTCGCGGGGATGCCGACAGGGGCTGCGCTGTCACCGACGAGGATGAGCCCATTAGTGCAACACTGTACGGGCCGGCGTTTACGCGCATGATGGCCACAGCCTAGGGAATGCGGCTCTTTCCTACGTGGAAATAACCATGGCTTATGAAGTCTGACCTCACCAGGAGTCAATCGCAAAAGCTCCGGCGGGGCCGCTGCTCATCAGTGCGTGTTGGAGACGGCGCAGCGATTTCGACAGCTTACCGCCGGCTTTTGGGATGCGTGTGGGTTCGAGCGTGTCGCAGGCGTAAAGACCCGTGACGTGAAACCATGAATGAAGGGAGCTTCAGTTTAAAAGGCGATGGGCAATAAACTGAGGCTTACGGGTGAAGAATTTGAAACGTTATTACTTTGGCGTTTTCGTTGTTTCGACTTTGATGGGTGAAGGGCTGCAGGAACAGTACGCGCACACACAGGAGGCAACCTTAACGGAAGTTGCGTGGAAGTTCCAGCTGGTTTAATGACTTTTGACATGCGGCGAAAGTAGCGCCGACTGAAAGAGTTTTCTAGCGAAGAAAACCAGAACGCGAACTGCCAACATCAGGAGTGAGACCCATGATAGGTAGAAAGTTAGGCAAGCGCTCAAGGAAGGAGGATCCGTATGAAGGACGAAAGGACGCATTTAGTTTGGATGGTCAAGCAAACAAAATTTTACCCTTAACTCAAGTACTGTGCTATTGTTCCTGGTGGAGAGACGACCCCATCGGCGAACAATTCGTGCCGTTTTCTTTGTAGGCACATGAGGGCTAACTTGTAGCGTTTTATGAACGCGATGTTTGTAATCAACTGCTTCCATAAAGCGCTCTTCTCTGTAAGTGTGACATTCGTCTTAATTATGTCTATAGAAACGTAAGCTTGAGCACGGGTATTCTTTCTTGGAACAATGAAACTGTGCACGTCTTTTACAATCCTACCCTGACGACATGTATTCATGGGTTTCACCTGAAAGAGCATGCGTTCAGTACGAAGTTGCCTACGAGCCTAGCCATGAGTTAAAGGTATGTACGAAATAGCGGTATCTTGCTACTTGGAAAGTTATAGAACACAAACATACAGGCAACGTTGCTTCGACGACATAATTTTAGTGCTGAAACAAGTAACCTACGTAACTCGAGAACGTAAATTTTCGCTTACAATTGTTTCAAAGCAGGTACAGAGAATCCAATCTTGACATGCTAAAGTATTTTCTATAGACATTACCGAATGTTTGTGTGGCATATTAAAAAATTTTCTTTAGTCACAAAATATTTTGAGATTAAGACAGATAAACCTTAGTCCGATTTGTCATGCTAAGACCTATATTTTTTCTGTCGCAATAAGAAACTTCACTTCGTGTTCACTTCGGACTTGCATATTGGGCATTATGATTTAATGCAGTTTCACGTGTCAAAGGTGACGAACTTGAATATTTCAAACACGCATCTAAATGTAGGTGCATGAGCAGTTGTGCCTATTCACTGTTTTGATAAAGAGCTGCTCCTCAAAACGAACGTAGTGAGTTGCCTCCGCAAATCAGGCATTGAACTGCCACTGTTGTCATGGCCTTCGTAACAGTTCGGCTTACGGGAACTGGTAACAATCATACGGAAATGGCGTACTCACACGCTTTGACGGTATATTGTTTGCTCGATGTGAGAGATGTGCAGGTCGGCCCATTGTTAGCGTGAACGCGCGAACAAATGGCTTAAGCTCTGCGTAGTACCAGGCCTAGGAAGCGGCGACAACTGAGTGCAGGCGCGAAATGCCGAAAAAGCCGGGGCATGCCGCGTGTCGTCTGCTACCGAACCACCGCATCTATTCGCATGCGGGTAGCCGTCCGGACGTGAGATCACCCGCCCGGTGCAACTTGCACTGGGAACGTTAAATTTCGCCCGCTGACAATCCCGAGAAGTACAAAGCGTAAATTACAGCCAATGCTACTACAGTGGCGAGGAATTTGCAAAAGCCGCAGCAGAGCTATTGTTTATGTAATTTCTTTTTCCGATTCGCCAGAAGCAGATTTACAAAACTGATCAGATCCCCCTATCATTCCACGCACCGATAACGACGTAGCCAGGGATCACCGAGGCCATGCCATGTGCAAAAGCTCTAAAAACCAGCTGCTCGCGATGCGGCCCGTTGGCGTTGGGCTACGACATGCTCCATTCGCTAATTGAATGCATTGTGACCTGCCGTTCCATGGCATACAAACGCATAGGTTGCCTCAGACCAAGGCAGCAAGGTGTGGTAAAGACTATTTTAGATAGCCATTGCTTTGCCGACTAGTAAAGTGCCACAACGCCCTCTAAATCCTCTCCATATCAACAGATGGCGCATGAGCCGCGAAGGGACGGTTTGCTAGCAGACCATATGAGGAACACACCAGCTCTGTGGTGTTCCGCGCAAGCGTTTGGTGTTCGCCGCTTCCTGCAACTGGCTTTACGATGAGCATGAGCCTACCTGAGCCAAGCGCTCGCGTGCTCCCTTTAACAGTAGACTGACCTGCGCCGCTGTGCCCTTGATCTATTTTCGCACTCACTCCTTCTCTCGCAGGTGTATGCGATGTAGAAAAGGGGCACCGAATGATCGCTCTGTTGAAAACATCGCCACGCCATGCCCGCGCTATCTGCACTGTCATACTATACGTACACACATATATATATATATATATATATATATATATATATATATATATATATATATATATATATATATATATATATATATATATATATATATATATGGTTTCTTTCCTTAGAAGACAAGTACAGCACTATATTTTTCATCTATGCAACAACTTAAGCGTACCAAGAAAGAAAGCCCGATCTGGAGGTTGGGCGACCTATGTATCACTATTGTCAACTTTAAAAACTTTCTAGCGCCCCCTCCTCATCCTCCCTTACCATTGTAGTGCAGCGTCGCCATTGTACGTCCACAGAGACACAAAACCCAGACGACGAACTCCAGATGTTCCGCAGACACAGTCTCTGATGTGAACTAACTATATATATATGTGAACACTTGCACATAAATACCTTCGTGCGAATTCGTGCTAGATATTACGTATTGTTACCACGTAAGTATACAATCACAAGTGTGACCTTTCATAGCTATGTATTATCCATCGCTAAAAAAACACATCAAGCTGGCTCCTTTATACTCGACCACATAAACTCGTGCAATGAAGCACACCGTCTGCGCTTCTTCTTCTATCCCAGCGTCAACAGGTGCGGTGTACACCGATTTCCTGCAGCTGAACGTAGCTGCCTGCCTCATCATTACGCTTCTCCCTCCTTGCGGTGTAGCCGGCTTGCGAGTGAAAGTCGCAGCCCAACTTTCTTTTACGCCCTCGGCTCCTCGTTAGGGCACATCAACGTTCCACCCATCTTGCACACCAGAGCCACCTTAGCGCACGCCACGGAAGGACGCACCATAGCCATCATCGCTTCGTGGCAAAAAACGCGCCCAGTTAGTCTCTCAGTGCCTTGCTCAGGTGCACGTTGCCAGAGGTGAGGATAAGTTGGCTTCGTACGAGAACGCGGTCGCGGTGAACGCCGGCTAACGAACCGCGCCCCCGCAGGGCAAACCCTCATTGGCGTTACCGCGGAGCGAAAGGCCGCCCTGTCGCACGGCTCCCAGAGCGTTGATCAGTTTAGGGAGACACATCGCGGTCGCTGGTGTCTTTCTTTTTTTCGTTTTTACTGTTGCCAGCAGCTGCCGCCTTGTACTATTGCCCCGGGGTGATTGCAGTCTATCTATTTGGAACATGGCCGATTGGCGGCCATGGGACCAGCAGCCATCATGAGAGCGCCTTCCGGCAGGATTCGCTCCTGATTCTTTGGCCAGACTCTCTGCTTCTCGGGACAATGTCCTTCAGAGAATATCGGGTGTTTACCGTAACCAATTTTCTTCTGCCGACAACGACGTTGCACGTTCAATTCGTGGCGGCCACATTCGTATGGCGGCAAAACGCAAAAAGGCCCGGCCGCGGCAGCCGCCATTCGATGGGGAAAATTTTAAAGAACGCCCATGCACAATGCAATGGGTGCACGTTATAGAACCCTCAGATGATAGAAAATATTTAGTAGGCCCCCACTAAACCGTACCTCATAATCATATCCTGGTTTTGGCTCGTATTGCGCACCAAAATAAGCAAAACGTAAATGCAACAAAAGGCAATACTGTAGTTGTGTTTCGGTGCTCATTAAATATTCCCAGGGAACCATTAAACATCGGACCCCTTCGCTTCGGCGTATCTCATATACACGGTGTTGCTTTGGAACGTTAAATCCTACAGCTCAATCAACCCCTTTAGGCATTTTACCCATCCAAATATTAACGTGATGTATCCTGTTTCTCTCTATTTGTCATTCGAGACAATCTTCATCAGGCGTATTCACTAGAGCATTGCATGGGCCCGAGCAATCCGAAGCGGTTTTCGCCGAGCCCTGGCCGCACTCGGTCCCGCTCAAAAAAGGGCCTTGGTCGCGCCTTCGAGCACACAAAATACGCATTGCATGGTCCAAGGCATTCAGTGCCAAGCTGAAGTGACACTGGCTCTTAGTATACCTTACCGATGAAAGTGGAAAAACTGATGAGGCTCCAATTTCTTTCTCTTCCAGAAAAACAAATTTTGTTTCCACGAAAGGCAAACTAAATTATACAAGACAGCGCTCTTCAAAATATTTCCCAGTCACTTTCTTTGCAATTGCACCAGTACAATTTTAGATACAAGTATTTTTAGCTCTAACGCAAGGGGTGTCCTTTCTATCATAAGTTTGATGCAGTACTCTAGTAATGCACTGTATTCAAACTCCACTGAAGTCAACACGTTACGCTTCACTAATTATCCTCTAATAATTTCTATCCACCTCACTGATTACTGTCATTTTGTACCTCTAGGCAACGTTGTTTCTGAAAAGTCCGCGCTTTGGAATGTGCATCTTAAGCTGACCGTACAGTTTTGTAATTTCCCGTTGGTCTCACCGCAAATGTTTTTTTCACGCACGTAGGCATTTGTAGCTTCCTGTGTAGGACAGCTCACAATATGGAGGCAGCTGCCCAGCGCGACATGCCTGCTGCGTTAGACAATATGTTTCAAAAGGACATCGTGACAAAAAACCGGTAAGTATACTACGCGCTCGCATCCGTACAAACACTGCCTACAAGTTACTGCGCACCTTATTTCAGCAGTTTGTATCGAGAGGAGTCGAATCCAATTCGACTTGGAACATGCAGTGATCGTGCATCTATTTGTTCTCTTTTTCCTACAAAAAAGGCTGATCCAGAGTGTTTTCTGAACGTATAACATAAAGAACGCCTCCTTGCGCGTTGCAGAAAGCATTCCACGATTGGCTATACTTAATAACCGCGAGGACTGGCCCAAACAAAACTACACATACTGGAATAAGTTGAACGGTGCTTAAACAATGCAGCAGTTCAGGGGCTGATCCTCACGTGCATTACGAAAGAAAACACGAGTGTTTACTACCCACTGAGCAACAAACGAATGTATTGGAGTCGCTGCTGGAGGTTTCCACTCTGATAATACATGGCAGGCGAAGCCAACTACGCAGGTCTCCTCCGGAAGAGAATTGAAGAAGGCGTAGCAATCGCTCTCTCTGCATTCAATTGGAAAAGGGGCGGGAAATCGTCCCGGATTGCAAAGCATCGGCAGTACGCGTTGCATCTGCTTAAAAGCAGAGGGAAGCTCAAGTTCAAGTTAAAATTTATTCAAATGCAAAACATAGGTACATAAATGTAATATACAGACGAGGGTCCCAATGTAACCGCATCTCTTGCAATATGACGCCAATAAAGTGGTGGGTTTTACTTCAGGGTTATGATTAGGAAAGCTGAATGGAAAGTTGAAGACTTACCTGTGTATTGAGAGTGAGCCTGTCGAAGCAGTGGACGAGTGTATATGACCTTGACCAAGTAATCATGGGCTCCTGCATCAGGGTGGGCATACCTGCACGAGAATAAAAAGGAAGAGTCTGATCATGTCCACTTAGCTCACACTCCCAATTTAGGAACGGTAACATGTGTACATGCTCGAGAAGAAAATATACGATCGTAACACAAATGGCGGGTCAATGTTTTCTTTGGCTAGCCAACCGTTCACACACTCTGTGGTAGACTCAACAGACTAGCGATGGAGCTCTCACTAACGATCCATCTCATCAGCAGTGGAGCTAATTCGACGCGGTATCACATTGATTCTGGTTGCTAAGTCGCATCTGGGCAGAACGGGTGTGGCATTTGCGTTAGCCGAGGCCGTAATGAATGGTATAAATTAATGCAGTATGTGAACAGCTAAGGATCTCACAGAGCTACGAAAATAAAAGTGATAATGACGGCCATAGTAGAGGACAGCAATCGGCATAAGCGTATTTAAACAATTTTAGATCATAATCTCTTAGGATAACGAAGAGCAAATGAGCCTTAGCAGATCGTGTAGTTTGTTCAAATTGTCTTCTTTTATAGTTTCATGTTGTTCTTTTAACTCGATCATTACAATCTTCAATATCTTTTTCTTTAACCTTATAAAGCCCATTGTATCATTTCTGATACGCGGATAGCGACGCTTTAAAATCAAATTTAGGCCCTGGAATCCCAATCTATAGCCTGTAGTAACTTTTTTGATGAGCTGACGGGAGTTTTCAGTTATGGCTAGCTCTGCAAATAAATTGCTAAAAAATAATGTACTTATTGGTTTTATTTTAATGATTATTCCACTGTTTGTTTCATAACAGTGCACTCCCCATGGCTAGAAATAACGGGATGTTCTTTTAGGTAAAATCCGCAGGCAGCTTGACAGAAGGGGAAGTCTCATCTGGGCAGCGATCAGGTGCGCATTACTAGTTCATCTTCCTTTTCCACACTTAACCGCGCCGGTTATATCGAGTGCACATGAACAATGTGTTAGAATTCTCTTTGAAGTGAAAATATTTTCTGACTTAAGAGAGACATTCTGTCATAGAACTTGGTTTAATTATTCCCTCATAGGTACTCCCAGAAAGGGCTTCTGTAAAAACAGTATCCTGAACTAAAAATACAATTACTGCTCTGGGACTTCACCGACAAAGCTGCTCGAAAAGCACACGGCGGAATTAGTTTATTTTATATATCTTTATTAAGCACTGACGTCACCCACATCTTAGGAAAGTTGGCGCATAATTTTACGTTACGGAAGGGAGCACACACCTCACTTTACCCACTAATCATGGCAGTCACTCAACCATTTTACGCCACCACGCCTGTTACTTGGAGCGGATTGCACGGACATTTAATAACAAAAATAATAACGAATTTAACAATGCACTCTTAAAAGTTTCATAGAGAACGCCTAGTTTGTGGAAGAACGTGTTCTTAAATGCATTATTATTTCATTATTAAATGTTCGTGCAAGCGACCCCTAGTCTTTCCGCACGTAAAGTAACAGCCGTTTCTGCTTACGCCTTGGTGTTGCGCTCGTTTTTTATTGAAAGGAATGATAGCACCTAATAGAACGCCTTTGGTGGCGAAGAGACGGCAGCACACCTTCTGTATTACTGCCCTTCCCTTGAAATTCAAAGGTTTGCGCTGCGCAGCGCTTTTAACCACCTAAACGGAAGACCCTTCTTATTGGACAAGATTCTTAGACAACGCCTTGGCATGTTACGGTTGTCGAAGGCCACAGAAACGCAAGTGCGATTCCTGAACGCAACCTGACTGAAGGTAGTGTTGCAAGGTGGTGATAGGGGGCATGTGCAGAATGTCTGATGTGCGTTTTCAGCGCTTCCACTGTAATGTTAGTTTGCATTGGATGGCGCCGAGGAATCCCAATAGTTGCCTCTGTTGACGTACATCTGGGCAAACCAAGGCAAACTCTGAGTGCTTGAGCTTGTGCTGCCTGCTGAACACGAATATTTGTCTTGCAGGTTTTGTTCAGTACAGGTAGAATATATCTTAAAAACAACCAAGAAAAAGAGGTCTGTTGAGTTTCAGCATTACATCTAGTGACATCGCCCGCGTCTTTCCTGTCAAGTATTTAAACAACTGGGAAGTTGCTGTGAGGCGCCGTTTCATGTAGGCCACATGCGGTCTCCAGCAGGGGTCTCGGTCAATAATTACGCCAAGAAATATGTGCGTTCTGAAATAAGAAAGCGTCCACCCATTGATTGAGATGACATAAGGCGTCATCGGTTTGGGAGTAAATGCTACTAGTGCGCATTTTTCTGGTGACAGGCTGAGACCCTGTTTACACAAGTAGTTCGCTGTCGAAGTGGCCGCTCTTTGAAGCCGCGCACGTATCTGAGGACGTGTGACTGCCGAAGTCCAGACGCAGACGTCGTCCTCGTATATTAAAAATTTGATGGTAGTTCATAAGTATTCTGCAAGTTCAACAAGAGTGAGGTTGAATAGTAACGGGCTGAGAGCACCGCCTTGAAGAACGCCCCTGCTGGTATAGCGTTCGCGTAGTTGGGCCATCGTCAGTTAACACATAGAATGATCTTGCAGAAAGGTAACTTGCAATCCACAAAAATACTCGACCACCTAGGCCAACCGTGGCAAGAGCGTCGAGAATGGCCTCATTTAATACGTTATCATATGCCCCTTTCACATCTAAGAATAAAGCTGCAGATAAACGCTTACGGGACCTTTCGTGCTGGACATATGAAATGGGATCAACTACATTGTCGATGGAAGAACGGTCATGTCGGAAACCAGCCGTGGAATTCGGATATATCTTGTAGTGTTCAAGGAACCATTCCAGGCGGCCAAGGGTCATCCGTTCCATTACATTTCCCACACAGTTGGCCAGCGCTATTGGACTGTAAGAGGTGAAGTGGGAATTTTCCCTGCTTCAAAAGTGGCACCAGGCGGCTTACTTTCCATTCGTCAGGAACATTTCCCTCTTGCCATGAGGTGTTGTAAAGACTCAACAATTATATCCGTGTGGATTCTCCAAGATAACGCAAGGCTCGGTATGATATACCATCTGGACCCGGAGATGATGAACGCCTGCAGAGAGCTAGTGCCACCTGGTTCTCCTCCATTGTAAGAGGAGCGTCCATGCGGCAATCACGGGAATGGGGAATGTCATCTCGGGCTGGACGATCTGGACGAGTCGCTTGGTATGCGATCCGCGCATAAAAATCTTCTGCGACATCGATGTCTTTCCGCCCTGGGAAAAGCACGAGCGCCTTGAATGCAAAACGCTGTTCCGGAAGGCAACGCAGACCTTCCACCGTTTTCCAAATGTGTGACAGTGGCTTGCGGGGGTCGAGTGTCTGGCAAAACGTTGCCCAACGTTCCAACGCTAGTCTATCCATACGACGCTGAATAGACAAACATAATGCTCAATAGCCTGGCAAGGAAACAAAAGTTCAGGATCGCCAGTCAGCCACTAGATTCAATGAAGGAGTACGTTTATCTAAGTTAATTATTCACAGTGGATCCTCATCATAAGAAAATTTACAGAAGAATAAAATGGGTTGGAGTGCAACCGGCAGTCATTTCCAGATCCTGAATTGGCGCTTACCGCTCTCATTGAAAAGAAAGATGTAGAATCACTGCGTTCTACCGGTGCTAACATATAGGGCAGAAACATGGAGACTGACAAAGAAGCTCGAAAGCAAATTAAGGATCGCGCAAACAGCGATAGAACGAAAAATGTTAGGCGTAACGTTAAGGGATATGAAGAGAGCAGTACGGATCAGCGAGCAAACGGGCATAGCCGATATTCTATTTGGCATTAAAAGAACAAAGAATGGAGCTTGGCAAGCCATGTAATGCGTAGGTTA
The DNA here is from genome assembly GCF_038994185.2 of Dermacentor albipictus. Taxonomy (NCBI): domain Eukaryota; kingdom Metazoa; phylum Arthropoda; class Arachnida; order Ixodida; family Ixodidae; genus Dermacentor; species Dermacentor albipictus. The sequence continues at coordinate 71,997,931 of NC_091829.1, read as the reverse complement.
GGTAACCGGTTCGCCACTAGAGTTGCAGAATGGGTGTCAAGAGAAGGGAAGCGCTGTCGGGAACGACAGAAAATTAGGTGGACTGATGAAATTAGGAAATTCGCTGGCGCAAGTTGGAATCAGTTTGATGAATGTCACATAAGAAAAGCTTTAAAACTTATCCTGCGCTTTTCTTCTCACCCTTTCGCTGTCACCTCCTCTGCTTTCCTCCTCGCGCCTGTTAACTCTCGCAGCTTTTCACATTTTTTATCTTTCGCTGCGCTCGTTCTCTCGTTTACGCCACCGCCGATGACTCCGACACTGACGCTCGCCACAGGAATGGGCGCCTAAGAACTCCGCTCTAAAATGTCGACAGTCATCATGTCATTGATTCTGCGCTTTTATATATGCTTACGTTACATATTTATCTGTCCGTGCAGGTTATCTCCCTGACGCTATGTTGTATGTCTGCATGCCACCGGCACCAAGCCTCCAAGGTCTCGTCGATGAATGATCGCGCAGGCGACGGCCAGTTCCAGAAGGCAGACAAAAGCGCCCCCGACAACCATTCCCAGCCGTTGATGCAAGCCCTGTAACGTCGACACCCAGTGGCTCCCATGGGCGCAGGTACAGAAGATAAAACATAAATATGTATGTATGTATGTATGTATGTATGTATGTATGTATGTATGTATGTATGTATGTATGTATGTATGTATGTATGTATGTATGTATGTATGTATGTATGTATTTATGTATTTATGTATGTATGTATGTATGTATGTATGTATGTATGTATGTATGTATGTATGTATGCATGCATGCATGTATGTATGTATGTATGTATGTATGTATGTATGTATGTATGTATGTATGTATGTATGTATGTATGTATGTAAACAGTTGACTTCAGCTGACGCGTGAGCAGAGAGCTCAAGCCTTTAAATGCGTCTTCATACTGCAAAATAGCGTGCTGGCGTTGGCGGAGAAAGGTACAACTACCTCCGTGATATATTGTATACGGTATAGAAAAGTGGCTATAACTACCAATTTCAGTCATTGAATAAAGATTTTAAAGGCCGACTGTATTCGGGGAAATTATGATTTAATATAGAACTTCCTAGTTGCTTCATCGCAAACGTAATACAGTCGGCAACGACGCCAGAATTTGGCTTCTCGCACATTCTCTTCTCCGGTCCACTATTCGGTTATCTTGCTCGGAAAAAAAGTCTAATGTGATAAGTTTAAGAAAAAGATAAAGAATCCCTGAACAGAAATGTCATTAACTTTAGGACAGCCGTTATTTATGGCAACACTAAATGATCCCGACGCTCAACTGTTTGTATTATTCGAATGAGTTGATGCAAGATGCTGCCTTCAGATATGCAATGAATACGGTGATTTATAAACATCAGGCCACGCAGACAAAGTTCGGCGCATCTCAAATGAACTTTCCATTCGGATAGAGCTATTGACGATCTGGCAATGCTGAATTCAGAATGAAAATTTGAAAACGAAATGTCTGGCCATGAGTGATATGCTATGGCGCTGAACATGAAGATAAGTAAGGCGATACGCTTTCCACTTTAAGAAAAAAAAAGTGATAAAGAAACAAAGTGAATGTTATTGATTGCTACAGTGCTCTCACTGACGAAGCTTGGTGCGCTTTTTACGAGCTAAATTCGCATTAGAGCTTGATAAGGATTCCCAGTTTGCAAACGCTTCGTTTGCGCTTCATTGACCGTCACGAGTGATGACACACGGACAGCGGGCTATCGCATAAATGCAACGTTGGAACGCTTTTGTAAGCAGCCTTTGGGGCAGAAACTTCTGACTTTGCCTGGTTCGGTTGCTTTCACCCTGATGCACAAAGTCACCAGTCTTGAATTGAATTATGGGGTTTTACGTGCCAAAACCACTCTGATTATGAGGCACGCCGTAGTGGAGGGCTCCGGAAATTTCGACCACCTGAGGTTCTTTAACGTGCACCTAAATCTAAGCACACGGGTGTTTTCGCATTTCGCCCCTTTCAAAAAAAGTCACCAGTCTTCTACGACAATCACCTGCAAGTACTGGAGGGAAGCATTTTCTACAGTAGCAAGTATAAGGCGTCTCTTTTGTTGATTCGATGATAGAATCAGGGATCGTGAGCGCTAATTACGAGAAAAACAAGGTAAACAAAATAAAGAAAAAGAAATTTCAGACGTCCCTGCCTTCATGTCCCGCTCTGCGCCAAGAAAGGCAATAATCTGTTCCGTAACGTAATATACTTATTATTCGTTTGTGCAATGCGGTGCTTGATTGTTCTCTTAGATGTCACCTGATAGATGTGCCACATAATTCCACACAATGCCATGGCCTTCACGAAATAATGCAGCGTCTCATATTGTATAGTTTAATATAACGTATTGAGACACTCAGAATTTCTTGTTCATTATGCAAAAAAGTTGACGTGTGCAAACAGGGTACAAGTATATATATATATATATATATATATATATATATATATATATATATATATATATATATATATATATATATATATATATATATATATATATATATATCGATGCGTATTTCTTCCTTTTCTGAGACCTTCTTCTTACCCGCTTGAACACAATTTCCCAAGAGTTGCACTTGAAGAGCAATACATCAGTGCAAAGCAACATCACCCGTTCCGAGAAAAAAAAAAACTTGAAGGGTGCTAACTATGTGACGAAAACTAATAATCCTACAGGGACTTCGAGCGAATGCCTTACCACACGTCGCACCGTTTTCCTGCATCGCCAGAATTTTGATACGCTCGTTTCGCGGTGCTTGTCTAGGGAAATTGGCTCCGCTCTCATGTGCTGCGCAAACTCCGTTGGCCATACTACCGAGGGGGGATCGATATTCGGCGTGTTCAGCGGGTCCCGCATGGCACCAAGCGAGCGTGTCCCGGTGGATTGCTCGCCGGGAGATTGGATCCTCGAACGTGAGCCGATGGCCTAAACGAGCAGTTTAGGCCATCGGTTCACTGTCTACGTCCTTGTTTCCGCGTGCGATTGCAGTTTATTCGAATCCTCGTTCCAAACCTCCGGGCACCCCTGCGAGGGCAGACTGAAGCACGCACAAAGCAGTAACAACCCGAGCCTGTGTTTTCTTGGTTAAAAAGGAAAGCCGCTGATCCTATTCCACGGGCTGGCACTTTCGCCTCCGTGATCCCTGTATATATTTTTTTTCTCTGAATAGAGAAATGCTTACGTACAGAAGGTTATGAAGGCGAAACAAATCACGCGTAATCCTGGCCGCCTCCACCGTAGTATTGGGTGAGAAACAGCGCACCTGCTGGCACCCAAGCGAATATTGCTAGGGCATTTCACATACAGCGCTTGCCCGCCGTTTGCACCAGCGCTTAGTTTGTACCACTCTAGCAAAACTGAATTTGATTTTCATTTAGAATCTTAGGGCTTTGAACGCCTATCAATAATCGTTCTTTATACAGGTTATGTTGCCTTATTATTTTGGTCGCCTCCATGGCGACGTTGATACGCTGCAAAACAATGTGACCTAGGCTCGTAAATGAGATTGTGTGCGTGTTAATAGTAAAGTTGTAGCTGGTAATGCGCACTTGTAAGTCCAGTCTTTCCCATTTGTTCTGTTTTCTAACCCCGTTTAATTACAGTTATGCATTGAAACCAGCTTACGTCGTTCTCGATATTACTATAATTTTGTGTTTACTGTACTTCAAGAAAGTCCGAAGAGCTAAACTCAGAGTGCTCCCGCCCGATATGCTGAGTTGCGATATAGGCAAGCAACCATGTAATGTGAGATGCGTATCAAATATCTGCCAACTAATCGAAAGCGCCGAACTAACAAAAAAGGAGATGCGAATCAAGGCAATCATCGGAGTTGATAATGCACGTACACGCACCCGCACAAAAGAAACCATGTCTCTGCATAAGTACAAGGTAAACCGACTGCGCATGTGAAGGTTACGCATACTTAGGAAAGAAAAACATAAATATGAAAATAATGGTTCAACAATTGATTACATATGTTCTGAAAGAGAAAACTAATGCATCGCGGGCTGGACGGAAGGAAATTAGATTACAGTTAGATAGAATTCAGGTACTGCCTCAATTTGGGCACACACGTCACGTACCGAGGCGAACGACAGAGAGATAGGCTCAGGTCATTCGAAGAGATCATTGATTGCCATCTTTCTTTTAAACTTTTTTCTACTCCTATTGCTCGTCTACCTCACACATTTTTCGTATTTTCCTTTTCTTTCAATTTCTTGCCAACGTGCCTCTGGTCAATTTCGCAGCCTGTTTAACTTCAGGCCATCAGGCATCAACCCCACCGAGCAGATCCTCCACCGGCCGCCCCCCTATAAACAAGTGCACGTAAAAAATCAATTTGGCATTGCGAAAGCGGTAACACAGCTTTAACTTTGCGTTATCACTGGCGTTTGCTTTGCAGTAGATCTCGAAAAGAGGCGCAGTCCCTTCCCGGCCGTTGCCCCCCAGGCTACGCCTCGCACACATCCCGTAATTAGGGGCTCGCAGAAAAATAAATGAAAAAGAAAATAGAAAGTGAAACCAATCTTGATTTCCTTGCGTGAATTCTATCTATTTTTTTTTCTTCGATGGATGCGTAGAGCAAATTGCAGAACATCCTCTAGGGCTTCGCAGACGGGCGAAAGGGCCACCGGTAATCACAACTTTGGGTACCGTGATGCCATTACTGAGGCTGCCATCGGCATCGTTGCCAGCGAACGGAGAGAGAGAGAGAGAGAGAAGGGAAGGCGGAAAGGCAAGGAGGTTAACCAGACTGTGTCGAGTTTGCTAACCTACACGTGGGGAGGGGAATGGGGAGTGAACGAGAACTTTCTGCCGTTCTTAGCCCCAGTGAGTACGATATCTTTTTCTACCACTTTCGGGTCCCACTTGCGGGACTCAAATACCTCTATGGGTCCTGCTACCACACGTATCCAAGGTAAAAGAAATACTAGACCTCATGTAGGCAACTTATTCTGTACTGCGTTCTAGAAGGACAGACTTATTTCTTAACAAGAAACCGAGTTTCAGCGTTGTATCTGAAATATGTTGAGATTACTAATATCTTTGTTGTGGAGAAATATATGGAAAAGCAGTACATTTTTTCCGCTCGTTCCAAGCGTCTTTTTCTGGAAGGAGTTCATTTATGTGGCATTAGAGCAAACCGTTGCATTCTATCCATACCTAATTGCTGAGGACGAAAGGCACAATAATACACTTTAATTTTCTTATTATCATAGGCTCCGCTGCCGTTGAAGATGTGCTGCCAAAAAATCTGTGCGAATGTCTCCTGCAAGTGCTGTTTGTAGAGAGAGAGAAATAAACTTTATTGTGAGACCAGGCTTCTTGAGCCCAAAGGTGGGTGGCCTCCTCAGTCCAGGTAGCCATGGCTCGCTGCCGCCGCCCGAGCCCTGTTCACCAACCGCAGCTGGCTGTCAGGGTCTTGCGTCACCAGCAGAGCCTCCCACTGGTCTTCCAGTTCTTCTTCCGAATCCGCCTCTTTCTGCATGTTATCGCCTGGTGGCGATGATGATGGTTGTGCTTCTCGATTATTCCTGCATCCAAGCACCATATGGCGCAAGGTGTTGGGCGTGTCCGGCGGGCAGAACTTGCAGTCTCGCCCGTAGATTCCCGGGTACATGGCATGCAGCAGTGTTCCGTGTGGGTAGGTTCCAGCCTGTAGTCTTCTCCAGGTTACCGCTTGGTCCCTACTCATCGTCTTATGCGCGGGCGGGTAGCGACGCCTCTGCTTCCTGTAGTGCGCCAAGATATCCGAGTACTTCTTGGATATGCGTTCTTCATCCTCGTCACAGTCGTCGGTACGCGTTCGCTGCGCGTCGGAGATGGCTCGGCGTGCATGAACTCGAGCCGCTGCGTGCGCCGCCTGGTTCCCCGTGAGAAACTCGTGCCCCGGTGTCCAGAGGATTTGTGCTGCTTCTATCTTGGTGGTGTTCAAGACCTGAAGCGCTGCCTTTCCAATCCTTCCGTTCATATACCTTCGGCATGCTTCTTGCGAATCCGTCACCACGGTAATCATGGCCTTCTTGCACGTTGCGATGGCCAGGGCTATGCCCACCTCTTTCGCTGTGCTCGCGTCCTTGGCACGTATGGATGTGGCTGTAAGTTGTTCGCCCTTCTCGTCCACCACGCTGATTGCGAATCGGTCGTTGGTACTGTACGCAGCTGCATCCGTATATCTAACGTTTTCTTCTTTGCTGTTGGTGCGTTCGAGTATGCGCTTGAGCGCCTGTATTCTCGCCTGTATCCTTTCCTTGTCGTACTCGGGATGCATGTTTCTGGGAATGGTACTTATGTGTAGCTTGTCTCTAATCTCGTGTGGGATACGCTGAGGTAGGTGCCTTTCATCCTCGACTTGGTAGCCCAGATCTTGCAGCAGGGCTCTTCCCGTCTTTGTCAGCTTTAGTCTCTCCAGTTGGTTGACGTTGTGCGCCTGCACGAGCTCTTCCCACGTGTTGTGGACTCCAATTTTGAGTAATTTCGCTGTGGACGTGGAGGGGGACAGACTCAAGGCAATTTTGTAGGATTTTCTGATGAGGGCGTTTACTTTGTCTCGTTGACTGTTCTTCATGTCAACGTATGGGGTCCCGTACGGGACGATGCTCGTGAGCAGCGCTTGTATCATTTTCGTGCAGTCTTCTTCCTTGAGTCCCTGGCTTTTGCTCGTCACTCTTTTGATAAGGTGGGGTTATTTGTTGCACTGTTCTCTGAATTTTTTCCAACTCTGCTCCCCCGGCCCCGTCCTTTTGAATCAGGAGTCCAAGGATGCGGAGTGTCGTAACCTGCGGAATCATGATGCCTCCCACCTTTACTACCGGGTCTGGTATCTGCTGCGGTTGTCGGCCTCTTGTGCGCTATCTTAGCACCAAGAGCTCCGATTTCTCAGGTGCGCACGTCAGTCCACATGCTTCCAGGTACTTTTCCGTAGTGTCAACCGCTTCTTGCAGAGCGTCTTGCTGTTGACCTGTCGACCCTCCCGTAGTCCAGATGGTGAGGTCGTCAGCATATATTGCGTGACCAATCCCTTCTATTTGCTTCAGTTGCTTGGGTAGTGAGCTCATCGCCAGATTGAATAGCATCGGCGAAATGACGGAGCCTTGTGGCGTTCCCTTTCGCGGTATGTCGAATTTCTCAGAGCGTAAGTTGCCTATCCCCACTGTGGCTGTACGTTCTTTCAGAAAAGCTTTGACGTAATTATATACTTTTTCACCGCAGTTATATACGTTGAGGTGCTGCAGTATGGCTTCGTGTGACACGTTGTCGAAAGCCCCTTTCACGTCAAGTGCGAGGATGGCTCTTTTGCTGTGCGTGTCCAGCTTGTCGATGACTTTTTCCTTGATTTTCAGCAACACGTCTTGCGGGGACAGGTGAGCTCGAAATCCAGACATAGTGCTTGGGACGTGTTCGTTGTCTTCGAGATAGTCGATCATGCGGTTGTGCACCATGTGCTCGTAGAGTTTTCCAGCACACGAGGTTAGGGATATAGGTCGAAGGTTCTGCACGCTGATGGGCTTGTTGGGTTTAGGTATCATGGTTACCTCGGCATGTTTCCATTCCGGTGGGACCTTACCTTGTTGCCAGCACTCGTTGATGTATTTTAAGAGTGCGTCTACAGAGGGTCCGTCAAGGTTCCGGAGTGTCTTGTTGTTTATTCTGTCGTACCCCGGCGCCGTGTTGCGGGTGAGCTTGCTCAAGGCCCTCTCGATTTCTGCTTCTGTGAAGGGCCGATCCAGTTCTATATTTGGGTTGCCTCGATACTCGTCGAAGTGCGAATCTACAGTTATGTTTCGCTCAGTACCGAGAAACTTCTCCTTCACTTCTTTGATAATGTCTTCCTCTTTTCCCGGGTGGTTGTGTATGAGTCGCTGCACTTTCTGTGTTGCGGCGTTCTTGTTCTCCGTCTTTGATAGGAGAGTCTTGAGCACCGCCCAAGTGCGCTTGCTGCTTAAGGTACCTTGAAGCTTGTTACATGCTTCGCGCCAGTTCTTTCTTTCAAGTTGTTCAGAGTACTCTTGCGTTTCCTTGATCAGCTTAGAGATTCGAATTTTGAGTTTCCGGTTGCACTTTTTACGCTGCAAGCGTTTGGCGAGACGCCTCCGCGCCTCCCACAGGTGGAGTAAGTGCGGGTCGACCACGGGGGTGATTTGCGACAGCTGGATTGTCCTCGTATGCTTCTCGGCTCTTTCCACGACTCCTCTGATCCATATTTTTATGTCGTCTATCATCGCATTAATGGCGCTCTCATCCTTGCGAAAGGCCTGCCAGTCCGTGATCTTGGCTTTTCCTATCTTCATCGTTGCTTTGTGGTGCGGAATGATCGTTTGCACTATATAATGGTCGCTACCAAGATTCTCGTCCATGCAGCTCCACTCATACTGTTTGAGTCCGTGTACGAATGTGAGGTCGGGGCTGGTGTTTCTAGATACACTGTTGCCGATGCGCGTGGGTGTTTGCGGGTCGTTGAGTAGCGTGGGGAGGTGTTGTTGGGCTACGTTGTGCACGTCTTCTCCTTTTTTCTTTGAGGCCGCATAACCCCAGGCCACATGGGGAGCATTAAAATCTCCAACGACTATCAGCCCGTTACCCTTGCACAGCTTCTTCACCTCTCTCATAAGCTTGTCTAGATCCTTTAGGTGGTCCTTTGGTGGGCTGTACACGTTTAACACAAAGAGGCTTTGCTGCTGTTTTTTATCGGGTACGATTTCGACGAGGGTGTGTTCGATGCGGTGTTGGATGTCATGTCGTTGAGCGATGATGGCCTTCTTGGTCAGGATCAGGCACGTACCCAGGGGGGGGCCCGGCCCCCCCCCCCCGAAATCAAGTGGCGTAGCCCCGTCTCCCCACCCACGCCACCACTCCTCACACACTCCTATAGCGTCGCCAGATCAATGTTGAGACTTGGCAGCTGTTCATCGGTCAGCATTATGCTGCCTTTTTCACTCCTTTTAGATGGCGGTAGTTATCGGCATCTCTTGTAAGGACAGTTTTCTCGTAGATTCCGCACCCGCGCGATTAACTCGAGATGCGTTCAGTTGTCACCATCTATTCAACCGCACGCGCATAGCTGTTGCTTTTGTTAGTTCAACCTTCTTTGTTTAGGCTGATCCCGGGACCATGAGAGGGATACGGCTGTTACTCAGCTGGTCTGTACTCTCATGGAACTAGTTGCGGCCGGAGAAAACGTCAATTGCGTTTAACTTATCCCTTTGCTTCATTGTTTCCTTGAGTTACGGCTCGCCCCGACGCTGGCAGATGCCCGGAGCCATATACATGTGATATGGGTTAGATAAGGTGGGAAATAAAATAATGTGAATGAGCGTCCATCATGAAACCCTGCAATAACCCTTAACCCCTTAAGCAAGATGACTGTCGCCCGTTACCTCGTCTGGTTTTCCCTAACTGTATAGCACTTTTCGTGCAAAATTGGCAACTGGAAACAAAAATGGCAAGGAGTTGAGAAATTAAGCGATCTCTACTAAGGGAGAGCCAAGGCCACAACCAAACTGCAAGCAAAAGCGAATAATAAAAAAGTTAACCATTATTTATGAGAATATTTATGGATCGACATCTTTTTATTTAAAAAGGAAGTAGAGAAAAGGCCGCCGGAAGTGGAGAACGATTACTTGTCTTGAATGACACTTCTACAGTTATCGGTCGAACCACCTCACGTAGCCACTTCTCTGCTGTGCTTATGTGGGTATTTCTCTAACCTTTCGCAGTGAGCGCAGTACGTCTAGAATCGCAGAGACCTGCGCTCTACGCGGTCGTATGGGACTGGCGGCAGCACAGCATCACGCAATTCGCGGAACTGTCAAAACTGATCAACAAGGCGAAAATAACTGATATTCAAAACTACAACATGAGAAAGACTGAAGAAGCCGTAAAAAATGAACGCAGCCTGAAATCAGTAAAAAAGAAACCTGGAATAGGACAAACCATGATGTATGCACTAAAAGATAAGAAGGATAATATCATCAGCAATCTCGAAGATATAGTAAAAGCAGCGGAAAAATTCTAAGCTGACCTGTATACAGTACCCAGAGGAGTCACGATAGTTCGCTCAGAAACAGTAATGAACAGGATACAGGAACTCTCCTATAACTAGCGATGAGGTCAGAAGGGCCCTGCAAGACATGGAACGATGAAGAGCGGCAGGATAAGGTGGAATAACAGTCGATTTAATGAAATATGGAGGAGACATAATGCTTGGAAAACTGGCGGCTCTTTATACGAAGTGTCTCTCGACTGCAAGGGTCCCAGAAAACTGGAAGAATGCAGACATTATACTAATCCACACAAAAAAGGAGACGTTAAAGAATTGAACAATTATGGGACCATTAGCTTGCTCCCAGTATTATATAAAATATTTACCAAAATAATATCCAATAGAATAATGTTAACACTGGATTTTGTTAACCAAGGGAACAGGCTGGCTTCAGGAAGAGATACTTTATAATGGATCACATCCATGTCGTCAACCAGGTCATGGCGAAATCTGCAGAGTACAATAAGCCTCTCTATGTGGCTTATATAGATTACGAAAAGGCATTTGATTCAGTAGAGATACCAGCAATCGTAGAGGCGCTACGTAATCAAGGAGTACAGAACGCTTACGTAAAAAGCTTGGAAAATATTGCTACATGCGTGAGGCATCTGTTTGTTTGAACGAGGCGCGTAGGCGCCATCAATCCAGAAAAGAGAAGGAAGAACGAAGTGGGCTCGCGCTGTGAATCTAACCGGTCAGCGCTGCAACCCGTTGTTGTAAATATAATCTGTAAATGGTTTCTCGTCTTACTGACTCGTCTTTATCGTTAGAATATCTACAAGATTCTACAGCTGCCCTAATTCTACACAAGAAAAGCAGGCAGATACGTATAGAGAAAGGGGTCAGACAGGGAGACACAATTTCTCCAAAGCTATTTTCTGCGTGCTTAGAAGAATTCAAGCTAATAAACTGGGAAGGCTTAGGAGTAAAGATCGACGGCAAATATCTGAGCAACCTTCGGTTTGCCGATGACATTGTTCTATTCAACAACAATGCAGACGAGTTACAACAAATGATTGGAGACCTTAACAGAGAGAGTGTAAGAGTGGGGTTGAATATTATTATGCAAAAGATGAAGATAATGATAAATAGCCGGACAAAGGAACAAGAGATCAGGATGGCCAGTCGGCCACTAGAGACTGTGAAGGAGTACGTTTACCTAGGTCCATTAATCAGAGGGAACCCTGATCATGAGAAGGAAATTCACAGAAGAATAAAAATAGGTTGGATCGCATACGGCAGACATTTCCAGCTCCTGACTGGAAGCTTACCATTATTATTGAAAAGTAAGGTGTGCAATCAGTGCATTTTGCCAGTGCAATATGTCCAGTGCCAATGCATTTGCCAGTGCATTTCCCAATGCATTTTGCCAGTGCATATGAGGCAGAGACTTGAGAGCAAGTTAAGGACCGCGCAAAGAGCGATCGTACGAAGATTGCTAGGCATAACGTTAAGAGAGAAAGAGAGTGTTTTGGATCAGAGATCGAACGGCTATAGACGATATTCTAATTGACATCAAGAGGAAAAAATGTAGCTGGGCAGGTCATTTAATGCGCCGGTTAGGTAACCGTTGGACCATTAGGGTTGCAGAATGGGTACAAAGAGAAGGGAAACGCAATCGAGGACGACAAAACACTAGGTGGAGCGATGAAATTAGGAAATTCGCGGGCGCTAGTTGGAATCGGTTGGCGCAGGACAGAGGTAATTGGAGATGGCAGGGAGAGGCCTTCGTCCTGCAGTGGACATAAAACATGATGATGATGATGATGATGATGATGATGATGGAGGTGGTGGGCCCCCCCCGAAAAAAATCCTGGGTACGTGCCTGGTCAGGATTGCTGTCCTCGTTTTACCGTCAGTGACGTGAGTGAGGTAACCACTGACCTTGAAATCTTCTGCTTCGGTTTCTTGTAAGGCTATAATATCTGGGTCAAACTGCTTGCAGAATTGCACAAGGTTTCTTCTCTTACTTCGAATAGAATGACAGTTCCATTGCCAAATTTTGAGCCGTGGGTAGCGCTTGTGGTCATCTTCCTCTTTAGTTTGCCTCGCCATCTTGTTCGCTTAGGGTCTGCATTATCTTGGCTTCTCTCGCAGGGTACTTAGGTTTCTTGCGAGCATTATCTCTTTCTTCTAGCATGTGAATGCGTTGACTGAACCTTTCTCCGGACTGTGTCATTTTGGTCTGTAGAGCTTGAATCTGGTTCTCTATGTCGTTCTTGAGTGATTGGAAGCCAGTCTGTATCATCTGTGTTACCGTGTTTTGCATAACCTGCGTTACTGTGGACAGTGTAGTTTCCATCATGACGGTCATGTTGGCGTTGATGCGGTCTTCAAGTGTCTTGAGGTCGTTCTGGGTTATCGCCGCTTGGTTCGACAGTGTTGATGGCTCTGGTCGTGTTGGTGATGGTGGTGGGGGTGGGGATGAAGGCCGCGGTAGGGGTGTTTGTGATTGCTGGGTCTGTTCTCTCCGTAGTTGTTCTATTTCTCGCATCACGTACTGGAGCTGTTTTTCTGTGCTGGCTTCCTTCTCTTGTGTCTTCTTCTTTTGCTGTTCTAGCTCTCGCTTCAATTCATCGTTCTGTCTTCGGAGAACCATTATCGTGTCTTCGTACCTCGAGTGTCTTGTGCTTTGAACGCCATTATTTTCCTTCGACGTATGATTGTGCCCTGTGACGACGTTGGCCCAGCTTACCTTGCGCTGGGTGTTGTCGTGTTCCACGCCCGTTGCCGTTGTCCGGGGGACGCTCTGTTGTCTTTCTCTCGATCGCGATCCCGACTTGGATCTGGACCTTTTTGTCTGCTCGGCCTCATTCGGTGACTGTGGCGATGGTGACATGGCCATCATGTGCTCATTGTCGTTGATAGATACTACGCTGGCCTGGTACCAAAAGCGTCTCTGTCTTGATCTTGACCGCTCCCGGACTCTCAACGGTGTCGGGGCCGGTTTCAGCTTCCTTCGACAGTCTCTACTCGCCGTTTCATGGGGCATTCCGCAGAGCTTACATTTCGGTTCGCATTGATGGCTATTTGGATCAGCGTTGTTTTCTCCGCAGTTGTCACATAGTTCATCGTTTGGATTAGGGCAGACGTCTTGTCTGTGTCCTATCTCCTCGCAAGATCTGCAGTACTGCACTGACTTTCGGTAGGGTCTGCAGCGGGTGAGCGTACATCCAACTTTAACGTAGAACGGAACGTGCGGGCCCTCGAAGGTGATCACTGCCGACGTCGACCTTCCCAGCATTCCAGCGTACAGGATTTTGCACTTGTTGGTTGTTGCTAGTAGATCTACTAGCTCCTCGTCAGTGGTGCCTTCCTCTATTCCGTGAACAACGCCACGTACAGTGCCCGGAATTGGCTTGAGGTAAGGTGTGACTTCGTATGTTGCGTGTCCTATTTCGATGCTTGTTATTTCTGCTAGTTTAAGTGCGCAATCCTCTTCTTCGGTACTTGCCAGAACTAAGTTTTGTTGCCACTGTTTCTGTATGATCACCTTGGCGTAGAGCTCCTGGGGTGTGACTCCGCATGCTTGGGCTAATCCTCTTGCTATCACTTCGTCTTTCCAGTTTGACACTTTCACACCGGCTTTAGGTCTGTAAACAATCTGTAATGGTTTTCTGGTAGCGGTGGGGTCGTTGGCAAGTGAGGCCATGGCTTGCTTGCGTTGTTGTGGCCCCATGGCTTTTGAGGGACTTTCCGTTTTTCATCAGTCGTGTTCTGCCCCGTGCTGTGTTCGCATGAGAACTCCTTCTGCGTCTCCGACGATGCCATGGATTCTTTCTTCTTCTGTTGTCGCGCTAGTAGCATCACCCACGGTCCGGTCTTGCATAGTGTTTTTCCGCTGTTGCTGTCGAACGTCGGCTCCGTGTCGTTCATCTCTGCTTCATTATTTGTTATTCCTGTTATGGAGATCGTTCGGTCAACTTCCATAATGCTAGGTTGCCGCTGCGTTTGAAGAGAGAAAAAACATTTAAAAAGCCGTTGTCGGGCGGCCCGGCGTGCACGTGGATCTCGAGGCACGAGGCGCGAGGCGCGGAGCCTCAGGCAGCAGGGCTCGGCGACCGCGAGTAGGCTTAGCTGACCACGGCCGTCACCTTGCAAGTTTCAGGATTAGTACTTGCGTGAAGAATAAACTCACGTCGGTGTGCGCTGTCTGTCTGAATGGCGCTTCTTGAGCTGAGTCGAATGCCGCGGACAGTCAAGCGTTGCGAGGGGGCGATCCGCAGGAATTGCAAACTGAATCGGGAGCACATGTAGAGCCGTAGATAATGAAGTTCATTGATTTTTGCGAGTAGAACGGTGTCTCCGTGCGTACGCGGACTGCCAATGGAGCCAACGGCATAACGAGGAGGGCACTCTAGGTACGCTAGACAAACTCCATAGTTGCCCTGGCATCTCTACAAGAGTTTCTCTTCAGCTCCCAAAGGTTTCTTGACAAATGTAAACGGAAATAAAAAAAAATATCGACTTAAAATAGCCACAGCCCGCGTCTTTATACGGAGTGCTCTTCTCTTTACGACCAATGCTAGTTTTCTCGCTTCGCTTGATCGAGTACCTGTGCTTGTCCACGACTGAGCTTGATCGCGCACTAAGGCATGGCGTGGTAACGGTTTTACCGGTAAAGATATTACGGTAAACTTGCGGAAAAAAAGGGGGCAACCACAAAGGCGGCGCAATGTTGCTCCCTCGAACTTTTGTCAGGTTAACACTATTCAATATATCATTCGAAAACTAGTATTACCACGAGCACCTCCGTAGGGAGAAAATTGTAAAGCTCATTCCGAGTATTTCGGATAAATACCGGACGGCCATTTATAATGCATTTATCTTATTTTGATCCTGCGTTAAAGGATGCGTTTGCAGGCGCCCGAACAAGATCGTGCTGCCACTATGAAGGGAGGCTCCGTATCGCGTTCATTGCCCGTCTCGTCTGAATCGCATCTCGTCGTCGGCACATGCGGGGAGGTGCAAAGTAGCAGCATGGTGGTGTCTTTGACGTTGCTGCTTCCAATGCATTGGTGCTAAGCCGAGCGTCTCCTCTACAATTGGTTATATTAACCCTATAGGGGAACATTCCAGACTTCTTTTAATGGGATACCAGCCACGGTAGCTTGCTGCTTAAGGGGTTTCGCTGCGAAGCTCAAGGTCATCCACTCAATCGCAGCCACAGCGGCCGTATTTTTACTGAAGGCAAATGCAAAAAAAAGATCAGAAAAGAGCAGATGAAAAAAAACACTCGTGTACTTGCGTTAAGGTGCATGTTAATAATCCAGAAATTGAAGAAATCACTCCGAGTCCCTCATGTTAGCGTGTCTCATAATAAAAGCCGGCTTTCCGCACGTAAAACCCACCATTGCAATTTCTAGCGTGATAAGCGAGCAAAGATTCATATGCGTCAATCTCAGCCATTCTAAAGATTGCGTGGGCAAGTGCTGTTATCCTTCCCTGTGCCTGCTCCCTTCCGCTTCGCCTTACAATGGGGGAGAAAGCGCTTACGTGGCTTCGGGCTGGGGTGACCCTTACAGCGGCTGTGGTCTCAAAGTGAACTGTTCTTATTTACCACTGTGGTGCCACGTGCCCCTACCCCGTAGTCACCATGGTGGATAGGCAGATGCGTACCACCTAATCTGCACAAATCCCTGCTTTCCTAGGAATGCTCGCATCTCCAACTGCAAGCCGGCCTCCGTTACGATGTTGCCAACAGCTACGACCATTGAATACGTAACAACAGGTTCCACAAAACTCTACTTTGATTCGTACCCAACACTGCCTTCACAGCACAGATATAATACATATATACACATGAAGAATTATGCTTTCGGGGCAAGACCATATCGCAATAAAGAAAAAATGCTCACACAGGTTATGTAGCGTTGTTATCCATGTTTCCCAATGGCTTGGGAAAATTCTACGTCTCCCCAAATTTGCATGTGAAGAAAATAGGGCTCGTCTTATACTGTGATTTCATTTAGAAAAAAAAAACTGGTTTCAAACGCCCTCCCTCATTTTAACTTTTATGGATAATTTCTAGCATTACCCAAATGCATTGTGGAACGAAACATCGCATTTTATTATATTCCTTGAAATGAAGGGGCATGTGTGGGTAATGCGCAGACAAAATTAAAAGCTTCAGATTTAACCACAGCCTTTGTGGCGAATTACGCATTCGAGCAGCGCGGGAGCGCTTTAAGCTTTTTTCATGAAAGGGGAGATGCTGAGTTTAGCACGCTTCCCTGGGACAACTATTACCGAGACCGAGATTATATTGCTTACAAGGCAAGACCCCTGACCAGGTCTGGTCATAATGAGCTGACAAGACCACTGCACCTATTATGCGCGCCAACGAGCGTGTCTGCTAAGTATTGCAGTATTACATGCTGCGTAGGGAGCTTAAATATGAAGCAAAACGTCGTTTGCCATTCTCTTCGTGGGCGCCATCCTCCCAGTGATAACGTAGACGTATATCACGCAAGTGCGCCTACGCACATGGCAGCGCTGTGACGTCGCTCACACTGACACGTGAGTACAAAAGTTGATGAAGGCTACACCATTTATTTGCCAGTTAGGTTGCTCAAATTGACAACTTAGAGCTTACAGAAATAGTGAAGCACACAAACCGAATGCCTGCATGCTTTTGTTTTACGTCGTGCCGTATGGAAAGAGAGATGTACTTCCGTTTCGTCTGCCGGTTACCACGTCACGCTGTCGCGCGCGCAGAGAACGAAACTCTGTCGTTTTCGACCTCCTTGAAGCACGCCAACTTGCCCGCTTCCCGAAACGAGACAGACGCAACAGCTCGTGCGTGAGACCCTCACCGGAAAGAAAGAAAAGAAAAGAAAAGAAAGAAAATGCGGCCCGTTACAGATTCGTCATGCAACCCTCGGGATCCACTGTGGGGGAACACGGGGAACTAATTTCGCCGGGGGAGGCCAGATGGCGCAAGTGAAGATAGTGTATTTTGGCGGTGCCGCTTGCCTCCTGCGATCGCAGATTAGCGTCATTTCAAATATTTGTATCTCTGCAATTATCGAACCAATATCAAGAATGGTTGCTGCAGAACGCTCCTTAGATGACACGTAACAACTTTCAGCGTACAACGAAAATTTACTATTAGGCCAGGTGAGCGTTCCTTTAAGAATGGCGCATGTCATAGCCCTTGTGCCATATGATTTAGGTGTGCTTGCTTAAATACCAGTCTTTGTAAAAATAGAAGTTCACAGTTTAGCCCGAAAAACAGAGGCTGTCATTGTGATGGCAAAGTATTCGACTACAACACAAAGTTCGTACTTCTTTCGGTTACCTAAGTCACAGTAAACATTCTCTTATTAATAAATTAGCAAGCACGATGTCACACCCGCGAATTCAAACATGAGCAAAGCGTTCATTTCCATTATTTATAATTTCCTGATTTTCATTTATTACGCACAATTTCCTTTATGTTGTCCTTTGCGTCAGTGTTAGTTAGATTGTTATGTTATAATTTGCTGCCAGGTAACGCAAAAAAAATAAATGTGAAGCAAAACGCCGTTTGCCGTTCTCTTCGCGGGCGCCACCCTAGTAGACTTATGACACGTGACGTCAAAACTTATTCAAGCCGACATTATTTATACGTTTACTATGTTGCTTCCATAGACGACTTGGAGTTTAGAGAAATATTAAAACACACAAAGAAATGCCCGCACGTTTTTGTTTCATTTCCTCCCGTATGGAGAGAGAGATGTGCTTCCGTTTCGTCTGCTTGTTCCTACGTCAGGCAGTCATGCGCGCAGAGAAGGAGACTGTGCCATTTTCGACCGTGTTCCAACTCCGCGATCATGCTCCTTCATCATCTCACGGCTGCCTCATTGCTCGTGATTATGGCGCTGATCAGGTGTTCTCGTGAATTAACATGAAAAACCAAAAGCTCTAGAAAAGACTGAACCGGGATGCCACTCTTATTTCTAAGCTTTAACCAGTCGTTTTCCATAATGCAATCTTTGATTGTCTTCATAAGCTGATTTCTAGGAAGAAAACTACATCAATCTGTGACGTCGATACTGAACGCTGTGCATGATGGATACACCCCCTCTTGTAAAAGCCTGAGGAAATCTAAGTTTTTTGTATTTTAAATGGGTCTTCTACGTGGAGGCCTGTTAAATTCCGAAGGAGCAACGACGACGCATATTGCTGTCAATGGAGCCAACAGCCTAATGGGGCGGGCTTCTAGGTACGCTAGACAAACTCCACAGTTGCCTTGGCATCCGTACAGGAGTTTCTCTTCAGTTCCCAAAGATTTTTGCGCAAATGCAAAAGGAAATAAAAAATATTGAGCTGAAATATCCGCAGCCCGTGTCTTTATACAGAGGGGTGCTTTTCTCTTTACGAACAGTGCTAGGCTTCTCGTTTCGCTTGATGGAGTACCTGTGCCTGTCCACGACTGAGCTTAATGGCCCACCAAGCCATGACAGGGTAATGGTTTTACGGCAACACACATTAAGCAAATTTGCTCAAAAAACGGGGCATCCGCAAAGGCGGCGCAAAGTTGCTCCCTGCAACTTTTGTCAGGCTAAGAATATTCAGTATATCACTCGTAAACTAGCATTACCACACGAAGTTCCGTAGGTAGAAATGCGTAAATCTCATTCCGAGTATTTTGGATAAATATAGGACAGCCATTTAAATACACTTACCTAATTTTGATCCTGCGTTAAAGGATACGTTTCCAGGCGCCCAAACAAGATCGTGCCGCCATGACGAAGGGAGGATCCGTATCGCCTTCATTGCACGTCTCGTCTGCATCGCATCTCGTCATTGGCACATGCGCAGCGGTGCAAAGTAGCATCATGGCGGTGTCCTTGCAGTTGCTGCTATCAGTGCATGGGTGACATGGCGAGCGTTTCCTCTAGTGTTCGTTATATTAACCATATAGGTGAACATTCCAGACATTTTTTAATGGGATAGCAGCCACCGTAGCTTACTGCAACGTATAACCAAAATTTTCTATGGGGCCTGGTGAGGGTTCTTGAAAAACGGGCGCATACCATATCCAATGTGCAATCGAATTTAAATGTGCGTGCTGAAATACTACGTTTTGTAAAAAACACGTTCAGAGTTTGGGCCAAAAAGCGAAGCATTTATATCGTAGTTTCATCGGCTACTGAAGTCACAGTAAACATTCGCTTACTAATTAACCTAGCAACCACGATGTCGCGCCGGCGAAGGTAAGCATGAACAAAGCTGTCACGATAAAGTGCAGTGGCATAAAAAATGAAACGCTTGGGGCAGCCTCTCGCTTCCAGGCCTGTCCGACACCAGAGTTTAGGCCATCTCCAACACAAGGCACGCTTGAAGACTGCGTACGTGAAGCGACACGCCATTAAGGCTCGACTGAGTATGCACCCACTGTAGATTATGTCCGCCATACCATCACCACCCACCGTCACACACACACACAAACCTATACACACCTACACACACACACACACACACACACACACACACACACACCTACACACACCTATACACACACACACACAGACACACACACACACACACACACACACACACACACACACACACACACACACACACACACACACACACACACACACACACACTCGGTGTAACATTATCAAGAAGCGATTATGCCTCAAATCTTCAAAAAGTAATCAATGTGATGGTGCTATCGTGCAAGACAGCTTTTTCGTAGGCGTCCGCAGACGTATTGCTTTGCATAGGCAGTGCAAAGGTATCCACAGGAATTTAATTTCGTTGTCCTTTTGTTGAGCAATGTACATAACTTGCAAAATTTGGAGGGCCTAGATAGAAGCGCACTCTTTAAATAGCGCTAAATAGCACACACTTCTTCGCTTGAGTCACCTGGTTCCCGCTTTGACTGCTCACATATGCTGTAGTTAGAGACCCCGTCATTTTCATGTCATTACCGTCGGCTCCCATTTTTATCCCTTACATTCATTTCTTTCTTTGTTGCAGCGCAACACACGGTTGATCAGTTGATTTACAGATCTCACGAGCCAAAACCACAGAAGCTGCTGGCAGTGCGTCTTACGCACTAGCATTTTTGCTAGTGAGCTTGAATCTTTGGCAGAGAGCAAGGTTCCCCAAAAAGTTAGATCCGTGGGCTCATTTGGAAATTCCAGCCGTTCTGGGGGCATGCAGCCGCTCCATGTTTTGTATACACAATAAGCACTTCGACATCTTCGACACCTCGTTTGTCTGTTTGCTCCATGTAAAGTAATTCATAAACCTCTGCCGCATTTTCCTAGGCCGCCGAATATTGAATAGTCCACATTCAAAAAGATGTGTTTCTACTTTTGTGGTCCACGGAGAATTAATATACAAACCAATCGCCTTAGTGAATAGTCATCTTTGCATACGTAAGCTCATTCATCACTGATAAATGTTGCTGCTAAATTGGAGCGAGCGTTAGAACGTTCTTCAAACGCGAAATTTTGTATTTACTATTCAGTATTGTCGTAAAGCGGGGTGGTATGCATTGCAATTCAGGCCTCCTAATTCCTAATAGAAACTCCACTGAAGATAGCGGATTTCGTATTTGGCACTCAACACGTGTCTATGGCCAATTGAAAAATTTTTTTTCCAACACTTGTATATTAATTGTTCTGCCCCTATACTGCACTACGTCGGAATTTGCTCCCTATGAGTTATAGCTTTATCAACGGGCGGTATATTTATGCCTAATAACCAGTGGTGGGAACTGCTTGGTCAGGTTTTTAAACATAAGCGTTCCCCAAATTTGACTCGTTTCGTTTACCCAGCTTTACCCAATTTGACTCGTTTCGTTTACCCTTGCAATAGGCGGCAAACTTCACAACCTTTTCGCATTACTCGGAATGTCGCCGATATGCTATATATCCCAACTGTTACGATGTTGTCCGTGTTCGCTTGCAGGAACATTTGAGTACCTATTCATGCGTTACCTGCAGCTTTTCGGTTAATAGTCGCATATCGCTCAATGTGTGCAGTAATTTGTCAAAGCACATAATACTCCCTGGACTGGAGGCACGAAACCTTCTCTTCCAAGCGCGCATGCCTACTTATTGAGTGCAATGTAGCTTCGCACGCATTTACTCGACAAGCAAGAATTTGAGGCGAAGTGCATGTGGATAGTGATTAGAGAACAACAACTGTATTCCTGAAGCGAAAATGGCCGTACACCGCCGAGAGGTGTGCGGAGATGAGGTGAAAGTCTCATAACGACAATAATTTGTCGGCTAGAGCTGGACGTGTTTCTTATCAGTAATGTCCCCTGAATAGTCCGGGCCACCGTCGAGAAAATATTTCAGCCGCGGCTGAATTAGGCAACAGGGAAGTTATACCGGCTGAGCAAAAATTTATCGCTGACAATGACAGTTATGAGCTAAGGCGTAAAGAACCGCATAAAAGAATCGCAGTTTCCCCCCAAAGGCCAACCGTGGATTGCGATAGCAAATTAGTAGACAGGTATACTAAGTAAGGATAAGGGATTTGTCGACCGTATTAGGTTGGAAAACAATCGCATACTAACACAATTAATAAACATGGTGTCAGCGCAGACAAGCAGAGCCAACAAGAACACATCACCCTGGATAAGGGCGGACACGCTGCCAAAATGCTGGTGCCAGCGAGCGCGGCAGTAGCTGGGGGCCAAGTGACCTTCGCGCGGTCTTTTGCTTCAACGCAAGAGCGGCGAGAACATGACGTGCACAAAGGTATCAACCGTCTGCAGATCTCTTTCAAGATACCGCGCGCGCGAACGGGTGCGGCCGCGCAAACTAAGCACGTGGCGCAGTCGATGCCGCCCGCTCCCTCACGCGCTGCCCCCGTACATGGCGCGCGAGATTGAGCCGGGATCGTCGGCTTCCTTTGCGTGCTTTCACTCGCAGATGCAGCATACAACGCGTGGCGAAGGTGTTAACGGCCTTGGACTTCATACGGAACAACACGGCAACGGCGACAGACAAACTGCACCTGTGGGGTATAGCTGCAATTGTGGTCGCAATAAAATACGTCACAATGATAAATTCCTCCTTTTAAACTTCTCGGTGCGCTTTCGCGTTGAACGCGCGCTAGGTCCGATTGGCGGCCTTCCGTAGGAACGTTACACGCACCCTAGCGCTAACATCGACCCGTGAATAAACACAGGGCCATCGGGATGTATCGTCGGCTTCGAAATGCCCAAGCCAATCCACTTACAACCAGCGCTACTTCTGCCGACTCCTTCCCTCCAACTTGTCTGGCGTGATTTCAGAGCGCGCAGAGATTACGGCATCCGGGACCTTTGTTTTTTACGTTGATGGCAGTGTGGCCCACGGTCGTCCTTTTGCAGCACCTCACGCTGAACTTTTCACAAGCGCAATTATTTCACTTTCCTTTTTGTTTCATGCAGAAAGGTACCTAATTTCTAGTAATTGTCACCTCTCGCGCATCTGTAGTAGTTGACTGTGCCTGTATGGGATTTATTAGGAGAGAGAAAGAGAGAGCATGCAAAGCAACGGCAGAGAGGTCAACCTGTCGAGTGACCGGTTTGCCACCCTACACTGCGGCTTAGGGAAATGATGAATAAAGATTTTGTTCTGTATTGTACACTAAGGGCATCCAATACATTAGAGAGGGAGGGCTTGTCATCATAAATATGCGGAAAAACAGGCAAAATAGAGCACGACAACACCATCAGCAATGACACAATCATGGCACAAAATAACTTCTTCGCGGAAGTTACATGGTGTTTTTAAACGTAGAAAGGAAGAGAAAACAAGAAAATGCGTAACTGAACGCATATTAGCAAAATAAGGAAAGGTATTCAGAATATGCTGGCGAGTGACATGTGGACTTGAGCAACGTGCTTTAGGAATGAAGGACTGGGAAAAAGTCACAGCGTTATTGCGCTTGATGCTGACTTTGAGTATGTGGTCTTCACGAGGTGAATAGATGGAAGCTGGTCTGATCTCATGGGCGTTGAATACGTCATTACACTGGTGCATTTTATAAAACAGGCACATGTGCGAGAAGTTTCGTCTAGGAACAAGTATATAAAGTAACTGTTTATACTGGATTTCATGCTAGTTGCGCTGTCAGTGCGATGATATACATAATCAAGCAAGTTGAGTCATTCTGCACCGCTTCAAGTTTATTGCTAAGTGCAAAGTGACCTGGGTCCCACAGTGATGAAGCGTATTCCATATTAAGGTAAACATGAGTATTAAGTTTCAGCATTGTAGGAGCAAGTGAAAAAAGATTCGTTTTAGAAAACTAAGCATGCGATTGCCTAGAAGTATGATTGAGTCAGAATGCATTTTTAAAGAAAGACTGTTAGTGATGTGAATTGCCAGGTATGTATAGGCAGTTACAGTGTTAAGCGGAATATTTTCAAGAAAATCAGCAGGTCAGGCAGAACGAATGTGACAAACTCTATTTAAATTACATGTTAATTTGCATCAGGCAACGATGTTATTAGGGTATGTTGTAGACTAGTAGCATCACTGTCAGAAAAAAAAATATTTCGGTAAGTCACGCAGTCGTCCGTAAAAAAGCAAACGCAAGAGATTTAGTCAGGTTAATCATTACTATAAATTACAAATCGCAATTGTCATAGAAATTATGCCTGAGGCACACCTGATGCCACGGAAGCCACAAGTGAGTTAGTAGCGTTAGCAGCCGCATACTAAGTTCTGTTAGGAAGATTTCAATCCAGTAGAGCATTATTCGACCAATTTTCAAATGGCCTAATTTAATTATTAGTAGTTGATGATTAACTTTATCGAAAGTTGTCGAAAATTCCGAAAATGTGCAGCCACTTAGTAACCCAGAGTCAAGAAATGCAAGCAAATCATTAGTAAATGTAACTATGTGCCTCACATAAAAATATTTTCATAAACATTGTTGACTGCAGTGAAAGAAATTATTTGAACCAAGGTTGCTTGTTAAAGGGGCGAACCGTGAAAGTGATATTCTCTAATATTTTACAAAGGATGGACGTAAGGGATTTTATGCGGTAACTACATGTGTTAAGCGTGTCGCTAGACTTGTCAAGAGGAACCCCCTTGCCTTTTTGTAAATTACATGGCATTTGCCTGTCAAGAAGCGATCTAACAAAAATTCCATAAAAAAAAATACGAGATACATCTTCAGTGTTTCTGGATACTTCTAATTAGTTTCTTTCGGTACGTCGCGAGGCTGGTCGTTTTAGGCTATGAATGATTTTACTATATCGCATGGTCAAAAATGATGACAAGATCCATTGGAAAGTACTGTGTACCAGGGTAAGATGGAAAGACGGTTATTACAGAATCATTAAACAAAACTGCAAATGTGTTATTAGGTAAAGATGCACAGAGATGTTTAGGCACTAGTCCACCTGATTGGTTAATTGAAGATACAGTTCTGGTACTGTTGCCCTAACCATTTTCCACAAAGGTTCCACTTTAGTTTTTATTAAGTTCTGTAATGTGGAATTAAAGTAATATTGGCTTTCTTCCGCACAGAAACTTAAGAATTTGTCGCCAATGTTTAGGCTGACCATTTATTCGCGCATGCGCAGAATCAAGCTGTGCGAAAGAGTCACCCTTCTTTGTTGAATAATCGTTTCAGGCATCGGTTGTACAAGGCAGCATGGGAAGAAAGATATACGCTTTTGAGTGCGATGTGTTTGTTGATAAGATGCAATGCTTTATTCTTGAATAGCTTGCACACATCATCAATCGAGACGTTAGTTTGGCCTGAAAAAAAATGATCAAGAAAGGCAATAAGTTCGGTGTTAATGCTGTCATATTTTCCTTTTGTATATTTCATGATGCACTTTGTGTTCCAGCCTTTCGAAGCTGTTGGAATGCAAAGGGTTAGGTGAAGGACGTCATCACTGAAACAAGCAATGTGGGTTATAAGCGAGAAAATGTCAGGGGAGGACGTCAATATCAAATTGAGTAATGGCGAAGACCTTTCTTTTTTTACTTTACACGTGCTGGAAATGCTACGAATTGCGACAGGGTGAATTCGGAGCAGACATTGAGAAACCAAGTAGGCTTCATCAGATGCCGCGGTTTAGAAAAGGGACAGGAGTGTTACTGCGAGCAAGGAAAACTAAAGTCACCTAGTTGAAAAAAATTCTATTCCTAGAAACTGCAAAAATGTTATAATACGATCAGTCGTGAAGCTTCTCAGGAGAACCACTGCCACATTTCGGCGGCCGGTAACATGCTTCAAAAATGAATTTCTCAAATTAAACAATCACACAGCACCAAATAATTTCCAAATCTGATGGAATATCGAATACAAAACATTGAATTGATTCGCGAACTGCAATAAAAAATTTCGAGGACGCTTAAGCTTGGCCTGTAAGAGTGGAGCACGACACCATTCAAAAAACCTCCACTGCTCTTCCCGCTTTGCGTCAACTGCTGCTTATGTACACGAATTGCTGGTGGCAAACGCTATGCACCAAGGCGAGCTTTCTGGTTCTTTTTTGCACCCCCCCCCCCACATCGGGCGGCGCCGCTGACGGCGTTGCGTGGAGGCGACCGCCATCTTGATGGTGTCGCAATTAAGGAGCAGAACGGGGCCCGCCACTTCTCCAAAAACAGAAGTCAAACAGTGGCTGGAAATGCGGTTTGCGTTCGAGTTTCTGTGTAACAGAATTACGTTTTCTCCCATAATAAAATTGCACTCCGGCGCTATAATGCTTATAGTTTGTGCGCAATTAGTACTGTACAAATTTTCTGACGCATTTTACTTTGAGAAGTTAAATTAGTTCAGTTCAGCCTCTCCGCCACCTGGAGGACCTGCATGGATCGGGATGCGCGGTTAAGGATTTTTCTCATGCGGAAATCGCTGCCCGCGCGGACGCTTGCGCCTACATTGATGGCGGATGTTCTGCGACACGCGGTGTTAACGCTATGGCAATTAAAAGGCCACTACCACTTGCACCACTGTGATCGCAACGAAACAATGTACTTTTTGGTTTCATTGAAATAATTCGAAGCTTTGTAGCTTGTTGGAAAGCGAAGTTTCTGTTAGTGCAACAATGTCCACATTACAGTCGCTTAATAGTGCGCTTAGTTTGCTTATCTTTGTTATAGAGACTGCGAAAGTTATGTAATGAACAGTTCTAAAAAATAATGTTTTAAAAACGGACTTACTGATTTTTTAAGAGTAAAATGATTTTTTCTATGCGTAACCCCTTCTATCTTGTAGGTGACATGTGACTGTGACTTCTATACCATTGTGTAATTTATTGATTGAAGTGATGACTTGTCAATTCCTGTAGTTCTACGCATTTGTATGATTTGATCGATCTTTTATTTGGTAAAATAAACCTTCAATTGTGCAAGCTTTTTCGGCATCTTTTATTCTCTTGTTTGTGGTGAAATTGTCAGTGTGGCACAAAGGTTTCTACTGAAGTGGAAAAGAGAGCAGGAGCCTTTGTCAAGCCTTGCAACTCAAAATGAGCCCTTGCTGCTCCGTTTTCAAAGGAAGAAATATGTCAATAAAGGGAAAATTTGGACTTCCAAATATTCTGGCCACCGGGATGCCTAAAAGGCACGGGAGTACGATATTCCCCAATGAACCATTACCATCGCTGTTCTCCTTGAATTAAATATTGTAAGCACAAATGTATCAGCCGCTAGAGCTACCGGAGCTCTTGTATACTTGAAGACAAAATGATAGATTAAGCCCAGTAGATAAAGCGAGGCTTTAGCGTATTTTCCTGCGATCAGACATTTTTCTCTTTGAGAATAAATGCATTTTCAGATATCGCAGATAAGGATCAACCTATTTTAGTGCATCAACCTTACAAAGTTTCCAGTGGCATTGGCGTAAACTGCATCAGAAATGATGCATAACTGGGGTTGGCAAGCAAGGACGACAAAAGCTTTATCGAACAGATACGAGGATCAGTGTATTGTTGAAAATCTATATCCAATAATTTTTTGTTTATTTTTTTCATCTCAACCTGCCATACTGCTTCTACTGTAAAAGCTCCTGCAGTAATAACTCGTCACATTTGGTTAAACAGATAGCCTGACATCAAAGAAATAGTGTGACGCTATGCATTTTATTGCTACAGCGACGGTTCCTGATAACGAAGCCAGTGGCACAATGGATGAAGCTCATAACACAATGAAACTGATGACACAATGTGGCCAACAAGTCAGAAGAAGACAAAGTATGCGGCTACAGGTGAATGACGACAAAATTTCTAAATATCCTGTGCTACTCTCAACCAACCGCACCACCGCCGCATTTCGATAGGGTAGAAATGCGAAAACACCCGTGCACTTAGATTTAGGTGTATGTTAACGAATCCCATGAGGTACAAATTTTCGGTGTTTTCAAATAGGGCGCGCCTCATATTCAGATCACAGTTTTGGGACGTAAAACCTCATAGTTATTTAACTCAACCATGCTGTTTCGAACATGTGGCCAACGTGCCTGCCTAGAGCAACGTCTGCTCCAGCGAATATCACAGACATTCGCTGAACTTGAAATATTGCCCGAGTTAACGTTTATGGGTAAACACTTAAGCTCAAAAGAAACAAAGATGGTCAGTACGAAAAGAAAGTGAGAGGTGGAATACACTGCCAATGGAGGCAGCAGCTTACGAGAAGTGTACTCTTTTTATGGTTAAATGGTTAAGCTTAGAGGGATGAATGAATAATAGTATTGAACGAAAGTGCACCCAATGCACAGTCTAACGAAAAGCGCGCTGTTTTTATGATTAAATGGTTAAGCCCAGGAGAAAGAATGAAAATCACTAATGAACCTACCAACAAACTGGGAGATTCCATGCTTAGGAAGGTTAACGAAATTAAATACTTAGGTGTTCATGTAACTGCTGATCTGTCTTTCTCCAGCCATATTGATATGACCGTCAGGAAAGCCGGGAAAATGCTTAGCCTACTTATACGAACCCTTAGAACTGCCCCTCAGATTCATAAAACCATAGCATATAAGTCGCTGGTAAGGCCGCAATTAGAATATGCCCCCGCCTTGTGGGATCCCTACCAGCAATACCTGATTGATAAGTGAGAAGGCGTACAAAACCGCACTGCCAGGTTTATATCAAAGCCGTACTCCAGACACGCAAGCACAACAGCAATAAAGAAACACATCGGAATAGAGCCGCTACAGATAAGACGCCAGAAGCACCGACTGAAACTTCTGCACGCAATATACATTGACGCGACAGGCATTGACAAGCTAAAATACCTTAAAGCACCCCACTATATATCAAACAGAAGAGACCACAGTTTCAAAATACGTGAAATTTCCTACAAAACGAACTATATGAAGTTTTCTTTTTTTCCCCGCAGTATTTCTGAACGGAATAAGTTGCCAGTTGAAGTTGTGAGTGCTCCTCGGGATGCATTTTTAAGACTAATCAATGATGTGTAATTGCAGTCGTCTTCCAAACTAATGACTGAAAGATGATTGAACTCTTTTCTTGTACTGTTTTTCTTGTACCGTTTTTCATGTACTTTTTTCATGTACTTATTTTATCTTGATGCATTGCTCCTTTGTCATCCCTCCCTTTTGTGTGATTATATTCTCGTGCTAGTTACTTCATGTTGTACCCACTCCCCTGCTATGATGCTTCGGCGCTGCAGGGTGTACTGTAAATAAATAAACATAAATAGAGAATAATAATATTTTACGAAAGTGAACCCCATGCACAGCCTAACGAAAAGCTCGCTGTTTTTATGGTTAAAACATAGCGAAAGGTATTGAACATGAGCGGATACTCCCAGTGACGGAATCGACTGTAGCGCACCAAGCGAATAGGATTAAAATCATCGAAAGAAGGCCGGGCGAGTTGTTGTGGTTCCGCCTTAGCGAAAAATTGCGAGAAAAAGACGTTGACGAGAAAGAGAGAAAAGGCTAACGCGGGCGCTGCTGGCAGCTAACAGTTTATTTCCAAAGAAACAGAATAAGCCGAAAACTACGCAGAAAAAAGAACAACTACCCTCTCAAATACGCACAAGAAAGCGGAACTAACACGCACGTCGCAACAGCAGAGCTTTCTATTCAAGAACGGATTTGCACAAACTCCCGAAGGTGGGACACTTCTGGCTGTGACAAAGCTATCGCGGGTTGGCTGATGCATCTGTCACCCTTCAAAAACATGTGAAATGCTTCTATTAATTCGCTTGATTTTTGCACTCTATGCCTGTAAGAAATCACAGTTTTATCAAAAACGGGTTTACTCAATCTTAAGCTGCAATGAACCGGCAAACGTGAACGAGCGCCATTCTTTACATCGAGCGCATGTTCCTGGATCCTGATATATAAGGATACAATTGTTTGCCCTACGTAAATGTTTCCACAAGAGCACGGTGCTTTATAAACAACTTGAATTTTCCAATTCAGGTTCTTCTTTTGGTAAATAAATAAAAAAATAAATCGCAAGGTGTAAGTTTATTAAAAGCTAACACATTTAAGAGGAAGCTTTAGCTCGGGTGCTCCCATCTAAATACATATAAAAGGAGAATTCGTTTTTCTCGGCAACTACTGCACTAAATTTGACTGGGTTTTCGGCATTTGAAAGATAAACTTAAAATCTAGTGACTGTTGGTTTCGAATTTTTGAGTTAGGCGGTCAATATTTTATAAAAAATTTACAAAAATTGCAAATTTTCAGAAAACGATACTATCAAGTTTACAACTCTGTAACTCAACAAGAAAATTGATATTGCAATTATGTGAATTGTATCTGATAGCACATCTAAAGCGGACAAAATTGATATGTTACACATGAACCTCAAAAAATGGAATAATATGTAATTACAACTTTTGCAGAACCCTCGTAAACAATGTAACAAATTCACGTAAGATGTAGAATGACATATAATATTTGTCCGCTTTGAATTATCTAATGGATGCCGTTTACAGAACCGCGATATCTGTTCTTGATGCAGAGCTACTAGTTTGTAAACTTCATGCTTCTATTTTTTTCAAACTTCTGAATTTTTGAAAATCTTTCTAACAAAATGCAAGCCCTAAATCAAAATTCTGCTTCCAAGAGTCACTAGAATTTATCATACTCTCTCAAATGCAATAAATTTCATTAAATCGGTCCAGGGGTTATCTCAGAAAAACGTTTTTGCGTTTTTACATGTATTTGAATAGGCCGCGTCGGAGTTGGGCCCGAGCTAAAGCTTCGTCTTAAGCTTTAGCAGGAAATAATAAAAAATATATAAAACGTTGTCTAAATTCATTTGACATTACTCTTTTTTCCATGGTCGCATCAGCTAAACAATGGGAC
The DNA here is from genome assembly GCF_038994185.2 of Dermacentor albipictus. Lineage (NCBI taxonomy): Eukaryota > Metazoa > Arthropoda > Arachnida > Ixodida > Ixodidae > Dermacentor > Dermacentor albipictus. The sequence continues at coordinate 71,967,592 of NC_091829.1, read as the reverse complement.
TAACACTAGCCGTGACGTGTTTCCTGTTGCCAGTAAGTTCATTTATAGGAAAAACTTTATCGTTTTAGCGAGAAAAAATAAAATAAAAATAAAACGCCGTCTGAATTGATTTCACATCCTGTGTTTTTTTCCTCTGCTCGCGTCAGCTTATGTGTAGAATGAACACTACGCGTGACGTGTTTCGTGTTCCCAATTTTTGCCGAGTGTCCCGTCTTGTTTATTTTTTCTTTCCCTGCAGGTAAACGAGTAAGCCGACAACTGAAATAATTTTACTATGAACCAAGCGGTGATGGAACGGTCAACGGAGCCAAAACGTAAAGAAAAGCGCACTCTAGGTATATTACACAAAATTTCTTTCACATTGCCTTATTTTTTTCCGATGCTCGGGTCAGCTAGCGGATGGGATGCACACTAGACTGGGCGTGTCCCCTCTTGTTTAATTTGTTTCTCCATTATTCAGAAGCTTTCCTATTTAACACGGCGTCATGAAAAACGGCACTGTCTGTGGAGCCAGCTACCTAACGAAAAGCGCGCTCCTGATACTTTTCGCAAACTCCATAGTTGCCCAGGGTTCTCTACATAAGTTTCTCTTCATTTCCAGAACGGAAGTGCCCTTATGCAGTTGCTGATTAAATATTATTTACGTAAAACATCCGCTGACAATGTCTTTATAAGTACACCTTCTTTGTTATTAAAAAATGCTAGGCTTCACCTTTCGCTAGATGAAGAATATTTGCGCGTCCACTGCGTAGCTTGATAGCGCACCAAGGCAAAAAATTATTATGCTTTTACCGCTAAACACATTAGAAAAAATCTGCCGGAAGTGGCAACCATAAAGGCACCGCCACGTTCCTGCCTCCCATTTCGGCCATGCTAACAATAAATGATGCGAAAACTAGCATTACACCGTCCGTAGGGACAGTGTGTAAACGTCCGTCAGCGTATCGTGGAGAAATATGGCATCGCCATTGATAAAAAACTTAGGTAATTATTAGCGTGCCTTAAAGGATGTCTTTGTGGGCACCTTAACTAGATAGCGCCTCCATAATCAAGGGAGCCTCCATATCGCTTAGATTGCGCGTCTCGTCTGAATGGCATCTCGTCGTCGGCGCATGGGCGGCGGCGCAAAGTAGCAACATGGCGTCGTCCTGGCAGTTGCAGGTTTCGATGCATGAGTGCTAGATTTGCTTATGCTGGCTCGATAGGTGAACGTTGGGGCCTGTTTTATGTGTGACGCCAGTCATGGCAGCTTAGTGTGTAAGGCGCTTAACTGCTGAGCGCAAGGTCGTACATTAAATCGCGGCCATGGCGGCCGAATGTCCACGGGAAAAAGAAACAGAAATACGCGCGTGTGCTTGGATTCAGGGGCACGTTGAAGAATTCGAAATTGATAAACTCACTCCGAGTCCCTCACTGTAGCGTGCCTCATGAACAAATCGGGCTTTTGGTGCGTAAAATCCAACATTTAAATTTCTAGCGTTATGAGCGAGCAAAGTTTCAAAAGTGTCAGTTTCAGCCACTATATATATTTCATGGGCAAGTGCTCTTATCCCACCCTGTTTCTGCTCAGTCCCCTTTTACCTTATTAGGGCGTAGGAATTTGTGGTTAGAAGGCTTCGGGCCAGGGTGGCCCTTACACTGGCTGTGGCCTCAAAGTGGAAGCGTTCGTATTTACCAGTGGGTGCTACGTGCCCAGATTACTCAGTGCCAGTGATGAATGGGCAGATGCAGCGTACCACCTAATATGCACAAGTCCAATCTCACAGTCCGGACTCACCAGTTTCATACTGCAACCTTGCCTCCGCTACAGTGTCGCATCCAGCTATGACCGCTGAGTACATGACAACAGATTCTACAAAACACTGCTTTAATTAGTACACTACACAGGTCTCACAGCACACATATAATAGAGATATACATATTGCTAGACAGCTGTTCAGCGTCAACGGTTTATTGCGCAGGTCGCGCGCTGAAGATGACGCTGGCCATGATGATGAATATATACAAATGAAGAAGATGAAGGGTTAATACAATGCTTACAATATCAAGAATTAAGGTTTCAGGGCAAGTCGTTATCGCAATAAAAAAACATCAAAAGGAGGTGCTCTAACACGTCATGCGGTGTTTATCAGCCATGTTTCCGAGTACCTTGGGAAAATAAATTTAATGTCATGCCGAGTGTGCATGTTGCGAAAATGGGGTTCATCAGATGTTTAATGCATGGCGAAAATTTTAAGTTTCCAGCTGTGAATAGACTTGTAAAGAAAACTGGTGCCACACTTTGTCCCTCTTTTTCATTTTTTACGCAGCGTTTGTACATTTACCAAAAAAATTGTTGAACTAAACAAGACACTTGATCATATTGCTTGAAAAGAAGAGGCATGCCGTGGGTAATGCGCAGACCACACCAAAAGCGTCCGATTTAACCTCAGCTTCTGCAGTAAATTACGTATTCAAGCAGCCTGGGAGCGTTTTAAATGTGTTTCATGAAAGGGGGGGGGGGGTGCAGAATTTAGCACGCCTTCCAGGGACCGCTATTATTGCCCTAAAGATTATATTCTCTTCGAGGCCAGGAACTCATGAGGTCTTGCCGGTATGAGATGACAAGCGAAGTGTATACCACTCGCGCTAAGGATAGTGTCTGCTCAGTATTGCGAAGTTACATGCCACGCAAGGTACTTCAATTTCAAACCAAACGCCGTTTGCAGTTCTCCGCAGGGGCGCCGCCTCTCAGCGAGAGAGTCCATGTTTATATCGCGCAATTGCGCCTACGTACATGACAGCCCTGTGAAGTCACTTACAGTGACACGTGACTAAAAAATTATTCAAGCCGGCATCATTTATTCGTTTACTATGTTGTTTCAATGGATAATTCAGAGTGAAGAGAAATATTGAAACACGCAAGCCGAATGTCCTCGTGTTTTTCTTTTACTTCGTGCCGTATGGTAAGAGAGATGTACTTTCATTTCGTTTCCTTGTTCCCACGTCACCGATGTGCTCGCGCAGAGAACTAAACTATGCCGTTTCCTCTTGCGTATTCCAGCGCTGCGGTCATGCTCTTTCATCCTCTCACGCCTTCCTCATTGCTCGCAATTACGGCGCTGATCAGGCGTTCTTGTGCATGCAGAGCGCGAGAAATCACTTGCTGCGCAAAACAAGACAGACAAAAGAGCTCGCCCGCGATACCGTCTGCGGAACTTTACCACTCAGAAAAAATGCGACAGAGCAAATAGAAGGCAGGACCGGTGACGTATCCGTCAGGCGATCCTCCGGCCGTGGCATGGGAGAGCCAAGGGACGGAATTTTGGTTACTGAGCGTAGAGAGACAAAATGGAGAGGGTGTATATGTTGGTGGTTACGCTCGTCTGCTGCAATCACGGGTTAGCTAAATTGCAAATATTTCAATCTCTGTTATTAATGATCGATTTTAAAGAATTCTTACCGGAGAACGCTCATTACAGGGCACGTAACCACATCCAAAGAATAACCAAAATTTTATTGTGGCTCGGTGAGGGTTCCTCTAAAAAGGGCGCTGACCATAGCGCTTGTGCAATCGAATTTATGTGCGCGTGCTTGTATACCAGTTTTCGTATTAAAGAAGGTAACAGCTTCGTCCAAATGGCGAAGCACTTCATTGCAATAGTGAAGTGCTATACAACTACGCATAGTGAGGTTGATAGTTTTATGGGCTACATAGCTATCAGTAAACATTTTCTTGCTAAAGAAATAGCAAGCAGGATCTCATGTTCACCTAGTCAAACATGAGCAACGCTGTCATTATGAAGTACTGTCGGCATCAGGAATGGAACCCTTGGAGCAGCCTCTCACATCAGGGCCTTTGCGACACGTGAGTTTACGCGATCTCTAACACTTAGGGACGCTGGAAGACAACGCACGTGAAGCGACACGCCATCTCGGCTCCCCCAACTATGCACCCGCCGCAGATTACCTCAAAGTTACCGCACGCCGCCAAGGAATGTGCTCAACCACACGAATAACACTGCGCAGCCACGGGCGCCCACCTTCGCACCCCGTCCCATGTGCACTATACCATGGCCACCATGCATGCATGCATGCATGCATATATACATACATGCATGCATACATAATACAAACATGCATGCATACATACCTACATGCATACATACATACGTACACACATACATACGTACACACATACATACGTACATATATACATGCGTACGTACGGACGTACGTACGTACATACGTACATACATACATACATACATACATACATACATACATACATACATACATACATACATACATACGTACATACGTACATACGTACATACATACATACATACATACATACATACATACATACATACATACATACATACATACATACATACATACATACATACATACATACATACATACATACATACATACATACGTACGTACATACATACATACAACGTAGGACAGCTCACGTGTACATACGCAGTGCACAAGTATCCGGAAGAATTTATCTTTGTTGTCCTTTTGTTGAGCAATGTCCATAACTCGTACAAACTCGAGGACCGAAATAGAAGGGCAACATCTTGAAATGCATGAAAAGATTTCAATGCGGGTTTAGAATCGATAAGCCCTACCCCTAGTTCAACTCAAGGACGCAGTTTATTTATTTATTTATTTTATTTTATTATTTATTTATTAATACATACTGCGCCCTCAATGAGGCTATTCCAAGTATGGGATGAACAACAAACATACAAACATTTATAAACAAGCTTGCGTAAATTGTTTCAGTGGTAGTGAACGGATGTTGCCCGGTAATGAGTTTCAGGCTTCAATTGTTGATGGAAAAATACTATTCTTAAAGGAATCAGTGCGGGCAAAAAAGGTTGAGGTATTTAGCGCAGGATGACTCTTCGTACATGAGGGTTTGGAATAAGTAGTTATCTAGAGAGGAGAGGCCAGAAGAATTAAGGTGTGAAAGAATTTTAGGCATTGAAGTTTGCGACGCTCTGCAAGAGGAATAAGACCAAGAAGGGCAAGAGAGTTAGACGGTGATAATTCCTTCTCATAACTCGTACAATTAAAACGCATTGCCCTTTTGCACTGATTGTAGTTTTTTGACGTCACAGTGTACTTTTGGATTCCATACAAAGCAGCCATATTGGAGGATGGGGCGAATGAGGGTTTTATATTGTGAGAAGTTTAGTTTCTATGTGGAGCAAGACGAAGCGTTCGATGTAGGTAACCAAGTTTTTTAAGGGCCTCGTTACAGGTGACATCAATGTGTTTCGACCATGACAAATCGTGTGTTAGCAGGATAACGAAATATTTGAATTCGAAGACCCTATTTGAAGTATTATGTTTAAACGCATATGCAAAGAAGGAAGGGCATGAGCATCGTCTAAAAGGCGTGGAGAGAGTTTTGGAAATGTTGATATTTATTTGCCATGCTTTGGACCAGTTACAAGAATCATCAAACTAATTGTTAAGGCCAATATGATCAGAAGCAGATTTATTTTATGATATAAAACACAATCATCAGCAAAAATCCTATTTTAACAAACGTGTGTAGAGTTAGATTCCTATTATAAAGCAGGAATAAAAGAGCACCCGGTGCTGAGCATTGGGGAACCCCTGATGAAACAGGCATCAAGGGTGAGTTAGCAGAGTTGAAACATAGATAATGCGAACGCTGGGAAAGAAAATCTGATATCCAGCCAACCAAAAATGCATTTGAATGCAGTGAACAGTTTGTAGATACGTTATGGGTTTGAGACAGTGTCCAAGGCCTTTGTAAAGTCTGTGAAAATAGCACCAATCTGGTCAATAGGCTTTTAGATAAAAACGCTACTCCCCATGCTTTCACACAGCAAGCGCCCAACTTGGTTAGATCCCAGTGAGGTTTTCTTTAAAGCATATCGGGGGGGGGTGAAACATCAAAAATGTGTGCGTATGGAGGAAATAGTCAACTATGCCTCGCTGAAACAGTTATGTAGTCTGATGAGGCACCATGTAAATTCTGTAAGTACGCGCGCTGATTTTAGGTTGTCCTGAATATAACCGCCTGGCAGTCCTTAATTATATGAGACACCGTTCAATGATTGCAAGAAGTCAGCAATTTTCAGAAATGTGATTCTTACCATACGAGTAATAAATCTTCAGACTTTTACATCTGTGCCTCGTACCTCAACAAAGGGCCATTTCAAGTTTCATTTAAAAAAGTTATGAAATTTGTCCGCAGTATTTGCCTCGCAACTACACATTTTGATTTTCGATATATTGTATAGCTAACAATGCTAGTTAAAAGGTTTCAGACCCTTCGGCAAGTTTTCTCTGTAGATCTGCAGCTGTGGAGAGCCACTAAGGGAGCGTTTTACTGTAAATAAACTTCAAAGTTGTTCATTACAAAAAGAATGAGAAAAATTGAAATGTGGCGTTGCCGTGCTGTGAGAACGCCAGCTTGATTGTAAAAGTTGACACTGTCTCGCGGAGAGTAGATTACCGTCCTCAAATGTCACAGCAAACCCTCGTGGCACCTTTCCCTTCCTCTAACATAAACATGTCGATTGTGTGCCTCATTCCTATATGCACTCTGTTTCCTTTGATACACCTGATTCCCGCTTTGCCTGCTCGCGTATGCTGTAGCTACATACCCCGTCAATTTCGCGTCCTTACCCTCGGCTCCCTTCCTTTTCCCCTTCAATTCACGACGCACGTGAAGTTGAGGTACTTTCCGTTCTCGGTCGGTTTACTTACAGAAGTCACGTGTCAATATCATTGACGCTGCAGAGAGTGCGTCTTACACACCAGCATTTTTGCTAGTCATCTTGAACATCTGGCAGGGAGCGGGGTTCCTCGAGAAGAACGACGCATTGGCTCTGTGTCGAATTTCGGCCGTTCTGTCTCCGTGCAGCCGTTTCATATTTTGCGTACAGAATAAACGCTTCGCGATCTACGCGTCTCGCTTGTCTGTTAGCTATGCCCCAGCCTGGTGACGCGTCCTTTTAGACAATGAATGCTCCATACATTTAGGAATACTGACCCTCAGCGAAACTGTCATAAGTGTCACAAGAGTACTTCATAAAACTCTTGCGTTTTGCTAAGCCGCGGATAATTGGACCTTTTCAATTCACTGAATAAGTTTCGACTTTCGTGAAACGTTCTTCAAGCTTGGAACTTCTAGATTTTTATGCATTCTTCAGTCATGCAATTCTTAAGTCAGAGTTCATCGATAATAGGCGGTTCCGTCTTTGACACTCGAAAGGTATCTACGAACAGTAGGTTTTTTATGCGAAGCATATTACGAGGGCTCAACCCAGCTCCTCAGGCGCGGCGGTGACCATGAAATCACGTGACACCGTGACGTCACGACAGAGGAGAAGTGGCTTTGGCTCAACTCTTGCAAGACGGGCTGGGTGGGAATCGAACCAGGGTCTCCGGAGTGTGGGACGGAGACGCTACCACTGAGCCACGAGTACAACGCTTCAAAGCGGTACAAAAGCGCCTCTAGTGGATGCGGTGTTGCCTTAGAAACGCGCTGTTTCTAAGGCGTGCGTCTCTTGCTCAGGCGCACATTTCGTTGCCGCGCCGAACGCTGCTTTGCTCGACGCTCACCGCGTCCAATGCGGGACGCGTAGTCGCTGCCCTGTAGCCCATTGTCTTACACCCCTTGGCGGGCCGACGGGAACGCTGTCGCGTTCCACTCTTGAAGGCGAAGAAGTAATGCATGAGTTGTTTCTTCGTCTAGCCGAACCAAATATAGCCAAGCAACAGCAGTTCACCAGGCTAAACAGTGGTTCAACAACTAAAATAAAGGCTAGTATGCTTCGCATCCTGGGCTTAACCTTACCTAAGCCACAGCCATTTTTTTTTTCTCAAAACTTGTATGTTAATTGATCTGCTCGTGTACTGCATGACATGGGGATTTACTTTCAATGAGTTATAAGAGCATTAGCAGAAAGGGAATCATTTATGACATATAACCAGTGGTGGGAACCATCTGGTCACGTTCCTAAACCTAAGCTTTCAAAACATTTGACTCCTTTCGGTTATCCAGCTACTATTGCAATTGGCATCAAACTTCTCAACCTTTTCGCATTACTCGAAATGTCGCCGAAAAACTATATATCCGAACTGTTACGAAGTTGTCCGCGTTCGCTGGCAGGCACGTTTGAGTACCCATTTATACGTCACGTCCGGTTTTTCACTGAAAAGTGACACATCGAGAGCACATTATGCTCTCTAAACTAGAGGCAAGAAAGCTTCTATTCCAAATACGCATGCCTATTTAAACAGCGCAATATACCTTCGCGCGCATTTACTCGACAAGCAATAATTTGAGGAGAAGTGCATATGGATAGTGATTAGAGAACAACTGTCTTCTTGAAGCGAAAATGCCGTACACCGCTTACAGTTGCGCGGAGATGGGGAGCATGTCAAATAACGAGAATAATTGTCGGCTAGCGCTGGACGTGTTTCTCATCAGCAATGTTCAATGAATGGACTGGGCCACCGTCGAGAAAATAGATGAGCAACGGCTAAATTAGGCAACAAGGAAGTTATACGAACTTAGAAATTTATCACTGACAATGACAGCTGTGTACTTTCCCATATGAGCTAAAGTGTAAATAATCACAAAAAAAGCGACAGGTTCTCCCCAAAGGCGAATCATCAATTGCGATAGCAAATTAGTGGACAGCTATACTATGTAAGGAAAGTAGTTTTGTTGGTCGTATTAGTTTGGAACACAATCGCTTACTAACATAATTAACAAACATGGTGTCAGCGCGGACAAGCAAAGCAAACATGAACACATTAGACTGAATAACGGCGGCCGAGCTGTCAAAACGCCTATGTAAGCAAGCGGCAGTAGCAGCGAGCCAAGTCACCTTTGTGCCCTCTGTCCATTTAACGCAAGAGCGGCGAGAACATACCGCGCACATAGGTATGAACCTTCTGCAGGTTCCTCACAAGATACCGTGCGTGCGAAAGGGTGCGGCCGCGCAAAGTACGTACTTGTTGGCGGAGTCGAAAGCTGCTCCCGCGTCCCTAGTGCGCTGCCTCCCCGCTTTCCTCCATGAATGACGCGCGCGAGATTGAGCCGCGATGGCCAGTTCTCTTGCGCCTGCAGTCGCGAAATACGCGGTGGCCGCCGGAGCACAACGCCAGCCCCTTCTCTCCCTCTCTCTCTCTCTCTCTTCGTCACTTTATACCATCGTGGTCGCAGGATTGAGCTGCGATCGCTGACTTCCTTCGCGTGCTTGCACTCGCACATACAGCATACGACGCGCCGCGAGGGTGTTATCGTCCTCGTACTTTACAGCGAACAACACGCCACCGGCGGCAGAAAAACTGCGCCTAGAGTGTGCACATAATTGTTATCGCAATAGAAAGTGTCAAATTGATTAATGCCTCCATTTAGAGTAGGTCTATTTTCCATCTGTAAGCCCGCTAGGTCCAATCGGAGGCCTTCTGTAGAAATGTTACACGCACTCTAGTGCCAACATTCGCACCTCAATGAACACAAGCCCGTCGGGATGTACCATCGGCATCAAATTGCACAAGCCAATCCAATTAAAACCAGGTCGGACGCACATAAATGCTTCCCCTGCAACTACTCTGGCCTGAATACAGAACGCACGCACATTACGGCATCCGGGACTTTCGTTCTCTAGGATGATGTGAGTTTTTCCACTCCTACGCTTCTGCAGCACCTCGCGCGGGACTTTTCAGAAGCGCAATTATCTACATTTCGTTAATTTTTTTCACATTGATGCGGCCTTATCTTGAGCAACTACCACTTTTCCCGCACTTGTCACAGTTGGCTTGGTCACTATGAAATTTATTATTTATTTATTGTACCGGAAGGGCATACAACGCATTATAGAGGGGAGGGGCTATCATTAAATATATATGGGAGAAATTAGAACGCGAAATAAAGGACAAAAACACTACGAGCAAACAAACAATGCTGTCACAAAAGAAAATCTAAGCGGAAGGTAAGTGGTGGCGTTAGACGTACGAAGGCAGAAAAAGAAACAGAAGAATACGTAAACTGAGCACATATTGGCACAATGAAAGAGGGTATTCAGAATATGCAGGCGAGTGACCTGCGGAATTGATGAATGTCTCTAATGATGCCTAACGAAGCAGGAAGGTGGTTCCAGTTGTGACATGCTTTAGGAACGAAGGACTGGGAAAAAATCACAGTGTTATTAGGCTCGATGCTTTTTCTCTTTCTTTCCTTCTTTCTTTCTTTCTTTCTTTCTTAGATTACAAGTCATACCGTCAAATATTTTGTCAGCCCACCAAAGCAATTATGCTTTTCAGTGGGACTGGGCAGTGCTCTGGCCGAAATGGCACAGTCTTGTACTCACTCTTCTGGGCTTAACCGTTTCGCTGTAAAAGGGGGTGGCGCCTTTCGTTTGAGCGTGCGCGTTTTGAACGCTATCTAGCTTTCCTTGCGGCGGCAACGCAAATCAACCTGGTATTCTTTCTATATTTTTTCCTTCTGCTTTTCAACTGCGCTGTTTCTTAGTATGGAATGGTTTGATTTAGTTGATATGATTGCGAACGATCTTTACATGCGTCAATGCAATCAGTGCCACGTGTAATTTCGTAAAGCAGACGCAAGACGCATTCAAACTGAGGAAATGGTTTTTTTTTTTTTGCTCTATATAAATGCTCGTTCCGGGGTTTTTCTCTTTTCGTCCAATAGGGTGACACCAGGTAAGCAGCAGTAGTTCTCGTACAAAGCTCCACTGAACGGCATCTGCTGAAAAATTACAAGCATGTGTCGTTTTGGCCTGTAGACCTTTTAGGAATACTGCGTGTAGGGGCGAAGCGTGTGAAAGTCATGAGTGGACGACATTACAAACCAAATAGGTTCGCGCCCGCCTACACATGGCGTAGAGAATACCCAACTCATCCCGAACAATACTATAAAATATGAAAACATCTGATTTGCAAACATTCCCCATTCCCGGACATAATTTTATGCGCTTTAAGAGCACAAATACACGTGCGACGGCGCTTTTAGAAAACAACTTAGCCTCAGCCGATGCGATGGTAGACAGATTTATTTTATTTATTTATACATACTGCAGCGCAATTTGCGCTATAGCAGGAGTGGGTTAAGAAAATGTACAGAAAATGCATTGGAGTATACAGCGGTACAAGTGAACACTATTAAAGAGCACAGATGAAAAGGAAAATACACAAAAATACAAGTGAACACTTTTACAGGAGAGCACTGGTGAAAGAATACACAAGTTATACAAATGCTGCCTGGCATACCCATGCCTGATTATGCCCATACCCATACCCATGATTATGCATCTGGGATAGCAGTTGCAAAAATTAGGGATGAGCATGACCGAATGAATCCAGGTAATGAATTCCAGTCTTCGATTGAGTGGGGAAAGAAGCTGAATTTGAACATGTTAGTACGTGCGTAGTAGGGTATTAAGTTTAGGTCATGATGTCATCTCGTTGATGATCCCGGCGTGAAGTTAATGTAACTATCCTTTGAGAGCCTAACTGGAGAAGTGACAATGGAGTGCAAGAATTTTAATGAGTCGACATGGCGACGAGAAGAGAGCGTGCTTAGGTTCAAGGAAGAAAGTGCTAAAGAGGGCGAAAACTCTCGATCGTAACGATGACATAGAAATCGCACAGCTTTTTTCTGTATAGCCTCTAGTTTATTAATTTCTAGCTGCTTATGCGGGCTCCAAACTACAGATGCATAATCAAGAACAGGGCGGATTAGAGATTTATACATTAGTAGCTTTGTGTCTTTAGGAGATCGGGTTAGCGTTCGCCTCAAGTGACCTAATTTTTTTAGTGCTTTACTGCATATGTAGTCAATGTGTTTGGACCATGACATGTTATGCGTAAAAATGACACCAAGATACTTATACTCAGAAACCTTATCTACTGTACGGCCATTGGACGAGTAACTGAAAATGGAGGGGGAAGATTTGTTGCAGAAAGACATCAGAACGGTTTTATTGAAATTAATGTTCATTTGCCAAGTGTTACACCAATCGCAAAACCTAGAAAACGACTCTTGAAGGCGATAATGATCATTAGAAGATTTAATCACTTCATATAAAACGCAGTCATCAGCATAGAGACGGATGTTAGAAGAGCAGTGAACTGGCAAATCGTTTATGTATAATAAAAAAAGAAGTGGCCAAAGGACGGAGCCTTGGGGCACACCTGATGTCACATCAACAGTAGCGGAGTCAGTCGAACTGTAAGAGACGAACTGGGAGCGAAATGAGAGAAAGCTTAAAATCCAGTTAACCAAATGAGGGTTATTGAGTACAGCATTAAGTTTAGCAATAAGTTTAGAATGTAAAACGGTGTCAAATGCCTTCGAGAAATCTATAAAAATTGCATCGACCTGGTTGCCTACGTCAAGGTTAAATAAAATGTCATGCGTGAACTCAACTAGCTGCGTTAACGTGCTAAAACCGCGCCTAAAGCCGCGTTCCATGTTAGACAGTAAATTATTTGATTCCAGAAAGAGCGTGATGTGCTTTTGAATGATGTGTTCCAACATTTTGCATGACTGTGACGTCAGTGAAATTGGTCTGTAATTCGACAAACACTACTTATCTCCAGATTTATAAAGAGGGAGCACTTTGGCTAACTTCCATGAAGAAGGTACAGTAGAGGATGATAAGGACTTTCTGAATATGACTGACAGATATTTTGATGACCACAACGAATAACGAACAAGGAACGCATTGTGTATCCCGTCCGGACCGGTGCATTTCTTAACATCCAGGTTTAATATAAGGTTGAGGACGCCTTCGCAGTTTATCTCAACGTCACTGATTGCTTCAGAAGAAACTATAGTGGTAAGTGTCGGGATAAAGTTGTTATCGCAAACAAACACGGATTGGAAATACTTGTTGAATGCATCGGATATCACCGCCGGGTCATTGGTGACGTCGTTATCTATTCTGAAAGAAGTGGATGAAGCATCGCGAGGTAAAATAGAAGACCAAAATTTTCGTGGGTTACTTCTTAACAAATTGGGCAGGCGAACGCGAAAAAAGAAATCCTTGGCATTTTGCAACATAAGATTCAGTTCTTTCTTTGCCTTAACATATCTATCCAATGCCATGGGATCAGTGCCTCTTACGGAACGCCTTATCCTTCGAACGCGACGGGACAAATGCAAGATATCGCGAGTCATCCAAGGAATGTTAGAATTTTTTTTCTTAGTCTTAATGGGCACGAAACGCTGGATACATGATTTGACAAGACGCTCAAAGTAATTAGCAAGGCAGTTGACGTCCTGGTTGTCTGCAAGTGCACTAAACGTATCGAAATGATGAGATAAGGCATCAGTAATGGAGTTGTCATCCGCTCGAGTGAAATCAGGGAAACTAGTAAACGTGTAGGGGGATTTAGGAATTGGACATGAGAGTGACACTAAAACGCCTCTATGGTCTGAAATACCATCAATTACGTCGCAAGAAAAGTCACGTTCGGCTAGGTTAGCGCTTGGTCTCAGCCGACGCAATGGTACACAGATGCGCTCAGCCAGACCATGCTATAGACGCTGGCAGTGTTCCTTCTATTTGCACTCAAGACAAATGCGTGGGTGCAATGCCTGTTTTCAGTCGTTCAGAAGACAGAATTTTCAAGACACTAGTTTCTGAGCTCCTTGGCGTTATCTTTCCCGCGTTTTGCCACCACAAGCAACACATTCCAGTCTTATCATTCCTGGCAATCGGTGGTCGCGTTTTCGCAAGCGTGAGTACCTAAAGAAGGTCTAGGTTGGGGTCACAAAGAGCGTCATAAGCTTGTCCCACTGAGATGGACTAAACGCCAAACTTACTTTCTCACTACGACCAAGCCGCTTTTCGTTGACTGTGCCACAATGCCAGGCACGGTGAGCGGGCCTCGAAAGTATCTGAAAAATAACGAAATTATTTACAATAATTGTCGAGGTCAGGGAAAGCGCCAAAGCTTGTCCCAGTAAGATTCAGTGCACGCGAAACTTGCGTTACTAAGCCGAGTGCGGCGAGCATGCGCAAAAACTACCAAAAAAGGTAAAATAATGTTGAGGTTCATAGAAAGCGTCGAAATATTCTCCTAGTACGAGTTATTATTTCAAATTAACTACTCCAAGACAGCAGACCTGTGATTCGCTTAATGCATCACAAGTCTCGGTTCCATGTTATAAGAGTCTAAATTGGTTTAACTGGGTCGCAGACTGTCAAACGAAATTGCTCATCATCACAATGCACAATACTAGTACGATTGTGCATTCGCGCCGCGTCGATGTACACAACGAACGCAAGAATACACCAGCAGCATAAGAGACAGCCTACATCGAAAAGATGGAGATCGCCGAACAGGCGAACTTCACATATGCAGCCGCCTCACTCGCTTTGGTGGCGTGTTGGCGCATAAAGCATGCATATGAGGCGTCTGTGCTGCCGCTAACTCGTTCCTATGTAAAGCACGAAAAAGAAATCGCTAAGTATACGTTCATTGAACGCTAAAACGTTTAAGCTTTAGCGGGAAATAACAAAAACATAAAACGCTGTCTAAATTCATTTGACATTCCTTTTTTTTTCGATGGTCGAATCAGCTAAAGAATGGGACTAACACAAGCCGCGACGTGTTTCCTGTTCCCAGTAAGTTCATTTATAAGAAAACTTTTTCGTTTTAGCGAGAAAGAATAAAATAAAAATAAAACGCCGTCTGAATTGATTTCACATTCTGTGTTTTTTTCCCCTGCTCGCGTCAGCTTATCTATAGAATGAACACTAGGCGTGACGTGTTTCGTGTTCCCAATTTTTGCCGAGTGTCCCGTCTTGTTTATTTTTTCTTTCCCTGCAGGTAAACGAGTAAGCCGACAACTGAAATAATTTTACTTTGAACCGAGCGGTGATGGAACTGTCAACGGAGCCAAAACGTAAAGAAAAGCGCACTCTAGGTATATTACACAAAATTTCTTTCACATTGCCTTAATTTTTTCCGATGCTCGGGTCAGCTAGCGGATGGGATGAACACTAGACTGGACATGTCCCCTCTTGTTTAATTTGTTTCTCCATTATTCAGAAGCTTTCGTATTTAACAAAGCGTAAGGAAGAGCTAGCGGATGGGATGAACACTAGGCTGGACGTGTCCCCTCTTGTTTAATTTTTTTCTCCATTATTCAGAAGCTTTCGTATTTAACAAAGCGTAAGGAAGCTCGTGACTGTCTATGGAGCCAGTTACCTAACGAAAAGCGCGCTCCTGATACTTTTCGCAAACTCCATAGTTGCCCAGGATTCTCTACATAAGTTTCTCTTCATTTCCAGAACGGAAGTGCGCTTATGCAATTGGTGATTAAATATTATTAACGTAAAATATCCGCTGACAATGTCTTTATAAGTACACCTTCTTTGTTATTAAAAAATGCTAGGCTTCACCTTTCGCTAGATGAAGAATATTTGCGCGTCCACTGCGTAGCTTGATAGCGCACCAAGGCAAGAAATTATTATGCTTTTACCGCTAAACACATTAGCATAAATCTGCCCGAAGTGGCAACCATAAAGGCACCGCCACGTTCCTGCCTCCCATTTCTGCCATGCTCACAATGAATGATGCGAAAACTAGCATTACACCGTCCATAGGGACAGTGTGTAAACGTGCGTCAGCGTATCGTGGAGAAATATCGCATCGCCACTTCTAAAAGACTTAGGTAATTATTAGCGTGCCTTAAAGGATGTCTTTGCGGCCACCTTAACTAGATAGCGCCTCCATAATCAAGGGAGCCTCGGTATCGCTTAGATCGCGCGTCTCGTCTGAATGGCATCTCGTCGTCGGCGCAAGGCGGCGGCGCAAAGTAGCAACATGGCGGCGTCCTGGCAGTTGCACGTCTCAATGCATGAGTGCTAGATTTGCTTATGTTGCCTCGATAAGTGAACGTTGTGGCCTGTTGTATGTGTGACGCCAGTCGTGGCAGCTTAGTGTGTAAGGCGCTTCACTGCTGAGCGCAAGGTCGTACATTAAATCGCGGCCATGGCGGCCGAATGCCCACGGGAAAAAGAAACAGAAATACGCGCGTGTGCTTGGATTCAGGGGCACGTTGAAGAATTCGAAATTGATAAACTCACTCCGAGTCCCTCACTGTAGCGTGCCTCATGAACAAAGCGGGCTTTTGGTGCGTAAAATCGAACCTTTAAATTTCTAGCGTTATGAGCGAACAAAGTTTCTAAAGTGTCAGTTTCAGCCACTGCATATATTTCGTGGGCAAGTGCTCTTATCCCACCCTGTGTCTGCTTCCGCCCCCTTCACCTTACTAGGGCGGAGGAAGTTTTGCTTAGAAGGCTTCGGGCCAGTTTGGCCCTTACAATGGCTGTGGCCTCAAAGTGGAAGCGGTCGTATTTACCAGTGGGTGCTACGTGTCCAGACTACTCAGTGCCAGTAACGGATAGGCAGATGCCGCGTACCATCTAATACGCACAGGTCCAGGCTCACAGTCGGAACTCTCGCGTCTCCTATTGCAACGTTGCCTCCGCTACATGCAGTGTCGCATCCAGCTTTGACCGCTGGGCACACGGCAATAGATTCTCCAAAACACAGCTTCAATTAGTACACAACACAGGCCTCACAGCACAGATATAATAGGGGTATACATATCATGAATTAAGGCTTCAGGGCAAGTTGTGATCACAACAAAAACATATAAAAACGAAGTATTCAAACACGTTATACGGTGTTTATCAAACATGTCTGCGAGTGACTTGTGAAATTTCGACGTCGCGCCGAGTTTGCATCTGGCAAAAATGGGGATCATAAGATGTTTAATGCATGGCGAAAATTTTAAATTTCTAGCTGTAGTTATATTTGTAAAGAAAACTGGCGTCACACTTTGTACCTCTTTCCCATTTTTACGCACAGTTTGTACCATTACCAAAATTCATTGTTGAACTAAACAGGACACTTGAACACATTGTTTGAAAAGAACAGGTATGCCGTGGGTAATGCGTAGACGACACCAAAAGCGTCAGGTTTAACCACAGCTTCTGCAGTAAATTCCGTATTCAAGCAGGGCGGGAGCATTTTAAGTGTGATTCATGAAATGGGGGGGGGGGGGCTGCAGAAATTAGCACGCTTTCCAGGGACCACGATTATTGCCCTAAAGATTATATTGCCTTCGAGGCCAGGCACTCATGAGGTCAGGCCAGTCTGAGCTGACAAGCGAAGTGTATACCACTCGCGCTAACGATAGTGTCTGCTCAGTATTGCAACGTTACATGCCGCGCAAAGCACTTAAATTTCAAACCAAACGCCGTTTGCAGTTCTCCGCGCGGGCGCCGCCTTCCCAGCGAGTAAGTCCATGTTTGTATCGCGCAAATGTGCCTACGTATATGGCAGCCATGTGACGTCACTCATAGTGACACGTGACTACAAAAATTATTCAAGCCGATATCATTTATTTGTTTACTATTTTGTTTCAATGGATGACTCAGAGTGAAGAGAAATAATGAAACACGCAAGCCGAATGTCCTCGTGTTTTTCTTTTACTTCGTGCCGTACGGTAAGAGAGATGTACTTCCATTTCGTCTCCTTTTTCCCACGTCACGCATTTGCGGGCGCAATTCACCAAACTATGTCGTTTTTATTTGCGTATTCCAGCGCCGCGTTCATGCTCTTTCATCCTCTCACGCCTACCTCATTGCTCTCGATTACGGCTCTGATCAGGTGTTCTTGTGCAGAGTGCGAGAAATCACTTTCGGCGCAAAACAAGACAGACAAAAGAGCTCACCCGCGATACCGTCACCGGAACTTTACCACTCAGCAAAAATACGACAGAGCAAATAGAAGTTAGGACCGGTGACGTATCCGTCAAGCGACCCTCCGGCCGAGGCATGGGAGAGCGAAGGGACGGAATTTCGCTTGCTGAGCCTAAAGAGGAAAAATGGAGAGGGCGTCTATTTCGGTGGTTACGCTCGCCTGCTGCAATCACGGGTTAGTGCCATTCCAAATATTTCTATTTCTGCTATTAATGATCGAATTTATAGAAGTGTTGCCTCAGAACGCTTCTTAGAGGGCACGTAACCACTTCCAAAGGATAACCAAAATTTTATTGTGGCTCGGTGAGGGTTCCTTTAAAAAGGGCGCTGACCATAGCGCTTCTGCAATCGAATTTATGTGCGCGTGCTTGTATACCAGTTTTCGTATTAAAGAAGGTAACAGCTTCGTCGAAATAGCGAAGCACTTCATTCTAATAGTAAAGTGCTATACAACTGCGCATAGCGAGGTTGATAGTTTTATGGGCTACATAGCTCACAGTAAGCATTTTCTTGCTAAAGAAATAGCAAGCACGATGTCACGTTCACCTAGTCAAACATGAGCAACGCTCTAATTATGAAGTACTGTGGGCATCAGGAATGGAACCCTTGGAGCAGCCTCTTGGTTCAATGCCTGTCCGACACATGAGCTTACGCGATCTCCAACACTTAGGGACGCTGGAAGACAACGCACGTGAAGCGACACGCCATCTCGGCTCCCTCCACTATGCACCCGCCACAGGTTACCTCCAAGGTACCGCACGCCGCCAGGGAATGTGCTCAACCACACGAATAACCATGCGCAGCCACGGGCGCCCACCTTCCCACCCCGTCCCATGTGCGCCATACCATGGCCACCATGCATGCATGCATGCATGCACACACACACACACACACACACACACACACACACACACACACACAAACACACACACACACATACATACATACATACATACATACATGCATACATACATACATACATACACACATACACACATACATACATACACACATACATGCATACATGCATACATGCATACATACATACATACATACATACATACATAATACTTACATACATACATACATGCATGCATGCATGCATGCATGCATACATACATACATACATACATACATACATACATACATACATACATACATACATACATACATACATACATACATACATACATACATACACACACACACACACACACACACACATACATACATACATACATACATACATACATACATACATACATACATACATACATACATACATACATACATACATACATACATACATACATACATACATACATACATACATACATACATACATACATACATACATACAAACATACATACATACATACATACATACATACATACATACATACATACATATCTTCCATACATACATACACACATACATACATACATCAGAGCATGTGTATATGCGCAGTGCACAAGTATCCGGAAGAATTTATCTTTGTTGTCCTTATGTTGAGCAATGTGCATAACTTGTACAATCTCGAGGGCCAAAATAGAAGGGTAAGTTCATGAAATGCATGAAAGGATTTCAATGCGGGCATAGAATCGCTAAGCCCTAGCCCTAGTTCAACTCAAGGACACACTTTATTTATTTATTTATTTATTTATTTATTTATTTATTTATTTATTTATTTATTTATTTATACATACTGCACCCTCAATGACGGAAGTGTGGGATGAACAACAAACATACAAACATGTATAAACAAGCTTGCGTGAATTGTTTCAGTGGTAGTGAACGGATGTTGCCCAGTAATGAATTCCAGACTTCAATTGTTGATGGAAAAATAAAATACTGTTTTTAAAGAAATATGTGTGGGAAAAAAAGGTTGAGATATTTAGCGCATGATGAGTCCTCGTACATGAGAGTTTGGAAAAAGTCAAATAGATATCTAGAGAGGAAAGGCCAGGAGAATCGATTAACGTGTGAAAGAATTTTAGGCATTGAAGTTTGCGACTCTCTGCGAGAGGAGTAAGACCAAGAAAGGGAAGAGAGTTAGACGGTGAAAGTTCCTTGTCATATCTTCTACAATCTTCAATCTACAATCTACAATCTACAATCATATCTTCTACAATCTTCTACAAGTCTTTGTTTGGATTCCCTACAAAGCAGCCATATACGAGGGTGGGGCGAATGAGTGTTTTATATTGTAAGAAGTTTACTTTCTATGAGGAGCAAGACGCAGCGTTTCATGTAAGTAACCAATTTTTTTAAGCGCTTTGTTACAGGTGACATCAATGTGTTTCGACCATGACAAATCGTGTGTTATTAGGATAACGAAATATTTTTATTCGAAGACTCTATTTGAAGTAATATAATTAAAGGCATAAGCAAAGAAGGAAGGGCGTGAGTATCGTGTAAAAGGGGTGGAGATAGTTCCGGAAAAGTTGATATTTATTTGCCATGCTTTGGATCAGTTACAGGAATCATAAAAATAATTGTTAAGGGCAGTATGATCAGCAGCAGATTTATTGTTATGATATGAAACACAATCATCTGCAAAAATGTCTATTTTAACAAGCGCGTGTAGGGGTAGACCACTATTATAAAGCAGGAATAAAAGAGGGTCCAGTACTGAGCCTAGGGGAATTCCTTATAAAACAGGCATCAAGGGTGAGTTAGTAGAGTTGAAACATAGATATTGCGAACGTTGGGAAAGAAAGTCCGATATCCAGCCAACCAAAGGTGCATTTTAATGCAGTGAACAGTTTGTACATAAGTTAAGCGTTTGAGACAGTGTCCAAGGACTTTGTAAAGTTTGATACCTGATTCCCGCTTTTCCTGCTCACATATGCTGTCGCTAAAGACCCCGTCATTTTGACGCCCTTACCCTCGGCTCCCTTTCTTTTCCCCTTCTATTCACGATGCACGAACAATTGAGGTACTTCCCGTTCTGGATCGGATTAATTACAGAAGTCACGTGCCGACATCATTGACGCTGCAGAGAGTGCGTTTTACGCACCAGCATTTTTGCTGGTGAGCTTGAACATCTGGCAGGGAGCGGGGTTCCTCGAGAAGAACGACGCATTGTCTCTGTTTCAAATTCCGGCCGTTATGGCTCCGAGCAGCCGCTTCATATTTTGCGCACAGAATAAGCGCTTCGCGATCTAGGCATCTCGCTGTTCTGTTAGCTATGCCCCAGCCTGGTGAGGCGCCCTGTGTTTCTCATCAGTAATGTTCGCTGAATGTACTAGGCCACCGTCGAGAAAATAGATGAGCAACGGCTGAATTAGGCAACAGCGAAGTTTTACCGACTTAGCAGGAATTTATCGCTGACAATGACAGCTGTGTACCTTTCCATATGAGCTAAGGTGTAAAGCACCGCAAAAAAAAAGTCGCAGTTTCTCCTCAAACGCGAATCGTCGATTGCGATAGCAAATTAGTGGACAGCTATACTAAGTAAAGAAAGTAGTTTTGTCGGCCGTATTACCTTGGGACACAATCGCTTACTAACCTAATTAGTGTTAGCGCGCACAAGCAAAGCAAACATGAGCACGTCAGACTGAATAAGGGCGGACGCTCTGTCAAAATGCTGATGTAAGCAAGCGCCAGTAGCCGCGATCCAAGTGACCTTTGTGCAGTCTGTTCGTTTAACGCAACAGCGGCGAGAACATAGCGCGCGCATAGGTATGTGCCTTCTTCAGGTTCCTTACGAGATACCGTGCGCGCGAACGGCTGCGGACGCGCAAAGTACGCACTTGTTGGCGGAATCGAAGCTGCTCCCGCGTCCCTAGTGCGCTGCCTCCCCGCTTTCCTCCATACATGGCGCGTGCGAGATTGAGCCGCAATGGTCAGCTCCCTTGCGCGTGCAATCGCGCAATACGCAGTGGCCGCCGGAGCACAACGTCGCCCCACCTCTCTCCCCCTCTATCTCTCTCTCCCTCGCTTTATACCATCGCGGTCGCAGGATTGAGCTGCGATCGCTGACTTCCTTCGCGTGCTTTCACTCGCACATACAGCATACGACGCGCCACGAGGGTGTTATCGTCGGTGTACTTTACAGGGAACAACACGCCACCGGCGACACAAAAACTGCGCCTAGAGTGTGCATATAATTTTTATCACTATAGAATGTGTCACAACGATAAATGCCTCCATTTAGAGTTGGCATATTTTCCTGCTGTACGCCTGCTACGCACAATCGGAGGCCATCTGTAAAAATGTTACACGCACTTTAGTGCTAACATTCGCACCTCAATGAACACGAGCCCGTTGGGACGTACCATTGCCATTGAAGTGCCCAAGCCAATGCAATTAAAACCAGGTCGGACGCACCTAACTGCTTCCCCTGCAACTTCTCTGGTCTGATTTCAGAACGCGCGCACATTACGGCATCCGGGACTTTTTGTTCTCTAGGATGATGTGAGTTTGGCCCACTCCTACGCTTCTGCAGCGCCTGGCGCGGGTCTTTTCAGTAGCGCAATTATCTACATGTCGTTTATTTCTTTCACATAGATGCTGCCTAATCTTGAGCAACTACCACTTTTAACGCACTTGTCACTGTTGGCTTGGTCAAGATAGAATTTATTATTTATTTATTGTACTCGAAGGGCACACAGTACATTATAGAGGGGAGGGGCTATCATTATAGATATATGGGAGAAATGAAAATGCAAAATAAAGGACGAGAACACTACAAGCGAAGAAACAATGCTGTAACAAAAGAAAATCTACGCGGAAGGTCAATGGTCTCTTTAGACGTACAAAGGCTGAAAAAGAAACAGGAGAATGCGTAAACTGAGCACATATTGACACAATGAAAAAGGGTATTCGGAATATGCTGGCGATTGACCTGCGGAAATTATCCGTGTCTCTAATGATGCCTGACGAAGCAGGAAGATGGTTCCAGTCGTGGCATGCTTTAGGAACGAAGGACTGGGAAAAAGTCACAGTGTTATTAAGCTCAGTGCCTTTTCTTTTTCTTTCTTTCTTTATTAGATTAAAAATCATACAGCCAAACATGTTGTCAGCCCGCAAAGCAATTATGCTTTTGAGCGGGACGGGGCAGTGCTCTGGCCCAAATGGCACAGTCATTTGCTTACTCTTCTGGGCTTAACCGTTTCGCTGTAAAAGGGGGCGCCTTTCGTTTGAGCATGCGTGTTTTGAACGCTAGCTAGCTTTGCTTGCGCCGGCAACGCAAATCAACCTGGTACTCTTTTTCTTGCTTCTGCGTTTCAACCACGCCGTTTCTTAGTACGGAATGGTTTTATTTAGTTGATGTGATTGCGAACGATATTTACATGCATCCGTCGAATCAGTGCCACGTGTAATTTCGTAAAGCAGATGCAACACGCATTATAAATGAGGAAATGTTTTTTTGCTCTATATAAATGCTCGTTCCGGGGTTTTTCTCCGTTCATCCAACGTGGTGACACCAGGTAAGCAGCAGTAGTTCTCGTACGAAGCTCCACTGAACGGCATCTGGTGAAAAATTTACAAGCATGTGTCCTTTTGGCCTGTAAACCTTTTAGGAATACTGCGTGTAGGGGCGAAGTGTGTGAAAGTCAGGATTGGACGGCATTACAAACCAAATAAATTCGCTCCTGCCTACACATGGCGTAGAAAATACCCAACTCATCCCGAACAATACTATCAAATATAAAAACATTTATTGTGCAAACATTTCCCATTCCCGGACATAATTTCGTGCGCTTTAAGAGCACAAATACACGTGCGACGGCGGATTTAGAAAACAACTTAGCCTCAGCCGATGCGATGGTGGACAGAGGTGGCCACAACACAGGCTCTCAGGTAGACGACCATGGTAGACGCTGGCAGCATTGCTTCTATTTGCACTTCAGACAAATGCGAGGGTGCAGTGCCTGTTTTCAGTTTTTCAGAAGACAGAATTTTTAAGTTCTTAGCTTTTGAGCACCTTGGCGTTATCTTCCCTGCGTTTTTCCGGTGCAAGCAACATACTCCAGTCTTCTCATTCCTGGCAATTGGTGGTCGCGTTTTCGCAAGCGTGAGTACCTAAACAGGGTATATGTTGGGGCCACAGAAAGTGTCATAAGCTTGTCCCACTGAGATTGAGTAAACGCCAAACTGACTTTCTCACCGCGACCGAGCCGCTTTTCGCTGACTGTGTCACAATGACACCGGCGGTGTGCGTGCCTCGAAAGTCTCTCAAAAAATAACGACATTATTTACAACAATGTTCGAGGTCAGTGAAAGCGCTAAAGCTTGTCCCGGTAAGACCCAGTGCATGCGAAAGTTACGTCCCTATGCCGGGCGCGGGGATCCTGCCCAAAAACTACCGGAAAAAGTTAAAATAATGTTTAAGGCTCATAGAAAGCGTCGCAACCATCTCTCAGTATTAGTCATTAGCTAAAACTATCTATGTCAAGACAGCCGAGTTGTCTTTCGCTTACTGCGCAACAACTCTCGGTTCCGTGTTATAAGAGCCTAAATTGGTTGAACTGCGTCGCAGATTGTCAAACGAAATTTCTCACCTTCCTGCAGTTCAATGGTGCATTAGCGCCGTGTCGAAGTTCACAACGAACGCAAGAATACGTCGGCAGCATATGAAATGGGCTACATCCAAAAGATTCGGGTCGCCGAAGAGGCGAACTTCACATATGCAGCCACCTCACTCGCTTCGGTGGCGTGTCTGGCGCATAAAGCATGCATGTGACGCGTATGTCGTGCCGCTAGCTTGTTGCCAGGTAACGCAATAAAAATAAATCGCAAAGTACAAGTTCATTTTTAAAGAAAGGTGTTAGTTTTAGGGGGTAAGGAATAAATAAATAAAAAGGGATAATAAATTATTTTTCACATTGTTTATTTTTTCCGGTGCTCACGTCCGTTAACGGATAGGATTAACACTGGGTGCGACGTGTTTCCGGTTGTCAGTAAGTTCACTTAGAGGCGAAGCTTTTTGTTTTTAGCGAGGAAAAATAAAATTAGGATTTAGAAAAAAATGAATAAGAATAAAATAAAAACTTCTTAGTTATAGCGAGAAAGAATAAAATTCGAATTGATTTCACATTCTTTTTGTTTTTTCGCTGCTCTCT
Source organism: Dermacentor albipictus (assembly GCF_038994185.2). Lineage (NCBI taxonomy): Eukaryota > Metazoa > Arthropoda > Arachnida > Ixodida > Ixodidae > Dermacentor > Dermacentor albipictus. Next base: position 71,942,726 of record NC_091829.1, on the reverse strand, counting down.
TCAGCTGACTTGTGGGATGAACACTAGGCGTGACGTGTTTCCTCTTGGCAATTCTTGTGGAGTGTCCCCTTTTGTTTAATTTATTTCCCTATGGTTAAACGAATAAGCCGACGACTGAATCAATATTATATTGAACCAAGCTGAGACAAAGATGGAACTGTGAATGAAGCCAAAGGGTAAAGAAAAGCGCACTTTTGGTACGTAACACAAAATTTCTTTCAGACGCTTTTTGTCCCGATGCTTGCGTGCACTAACGCAAAGGTTTACGACCAGTGATTACGGGTTGGGTCTTGCCAGTTCTTGTTGATTTTCTTTCTCTACGATTTACACAAAATTCCTTCCAGGTGATTTTTTTTTTGGTGCTTGCGTGAGCTAACGCATAGGCTTACGACTAGCAATTACGGGTTTCGTCTTGCCAGTTTTTGTTGAATTTCTATCTCTATGATTTACACAAAATTCCTTTGAGGCGCTTTTTTTCGGTGCTTGCGTGAGCTAACGCATAGGTTTACGACTACCGATTACGGGTTTCGTCTTGTCAGTTCTTCTTGAATTTCTTTCTCTATGATTACACAGAGGAAGCTTTCGTATGTAAAGCCATGGCAAAGTCGTCTGATTGTCGATGGAGCCAGCATTCAAACGAAAAGCGCACTCATGGCACGTTACACAATCTCCATAGGTGCACTGGGATCTCCACACAAGTTTCTTCTTCAGTTCCCGAAATGAACTGGGTTATGCAAACGATGATCTAAAAGTATTTACGTAAAACAACCACAGCTCGCGTCTTTATATGGAGACCTCTTATCTTTTATTGAAAAATGCTAAACTTATTGTTTCGCATTACGGAGTATATTTGCCCGTCCACTAGATTATTGACGCAATAAGGCATGACATCGTAATAATTTCACCGCTAGACATATTACCGTAAACCTTCGCGAAGTGACAACAGGGAAAGTTGCCGCCTAGTTGCTACTTCCCATTTCTGCATGCTCACAATATTCAATACATGATGCGAAAAATAGCATTTACACGAGCACGTTCATGCGGACAATAAGTAAAGCTCCTGCATCTTTTGGAGAAATATTGGATGACCATTTATGAACCATTTCGCTTATTTTTATCGTGCCCGAAGTTTTGCGTTTGCAGGGGTCTGAGCTAAATCACGCCATCATAATGAAGAGGGGCTCAGCATCGCGTTGATTGCGCGTCTTGCCTGAATCGCATCTCGTCTTCAGCGCATGCGCGGTGACCCAATGTATCCACATGGCGGCGTCCTTGCATTTGTAGATTTGAATGCATGGGCAAGGTCGATCCAAATAGGTTGCGAAGCTCCGAGCGAAAGCAGTCCAGTAAAAATTGCCATCGACATCAGCAAGGGTCGTTATGGCAGCAGCGACTGCAGCGCGACTACGGTTGTAGAGAACAAACATTGGAAAGATAAGAGCGTTTTTTAATTCAAGCGGGACGCAGTTACATTCATTACCGAATAATAAAATTTTTGGTAAATTTTACACATTCGTGAAGAGTTAAGGAAATAGAAGTTTATTTAGTTTTATTATTACTAAAAAATGCATTTCTTTTCAGCGCCACCGTTACGGGGGCGTTGACGCCGCGATCACTCTTAGTGCAATGTACCGCTTAAAGCGTGCAGAAAGGCGCGCTCGTAAAGTTCAGCTCTTGAAATACGCCCCCCTCACACGTTGTGCTTTCTTGCTTGTTGATGTTTGTCTCAATTTGGTGAGGCGGGGTAACTACATCACTGAAAGCACTCCACACAAGCACTCATGAGCACTCCAACCTAAAGCTTTCGTCGGCCTCCAAAGAAATTATGTTCTCTGCAGGGGTGCGATTTCGACAACCGTACGGATGGCTTCTTCCTGCATCGCTTTCCACGCTGAATGCTCGATACGCCCATCAAGTCGAATGGCGGAGCATTCGAATATATAGCTGTAAAGGCAGGCGAACAAAACAAGTTTTGCGCTTTCCAAAGCAAAATGGCGTCACTTTTGTTTTTAACGCTTATGACGTCACATTATTGTTTATTCTGCCGGAATTGTTCCCTCCACATACAGATGGCGCTAAGCCCCATGAACCGGCGATAAACCGCCATGTTTTGAACGTATAGGCTCCTAAGGAAGCTTTGCTACCAGGTATGTTTACCTTGGCATGGGCGCAAGAGTTGTTTGTGTGTGATGCAAGCCGCGGTCGCTTAGTGCGTCAAGGTTTTCACTGCTGAGCTCAAGGTCATACATTCAATAGCGGCCACGGCGATGGAATTTCGACGGGGGCGAAATGGAAAAACAAGACGAAAAAAACAAGAAACAAAAAGATGATCGTGTAGTTGGATTTAGGTGCACGTTACAAAACGCAAAATTGATAAAGTCGCTCCGATTCCCTCATTATGGCGTGCCTCATTATCAAAGCGGGCTTTCGGTGCGTAAAACCAAACAGTACGATTTCTAGCGTTATGAGCGAGCAAAGATTCAACAGCGTCAGTTTCAGCCACTATATTTATTGCGTGGGCAAGTGCTCTTATTCCACACTCTGCTCCTTATCGCACTTTCTGCTCCCTCCCCGTCCACCTTACTAGGGCGGAGGAAGGTGTGGTTAAAAGGCTTCAGACAGGGGCGGCCCTTGCGTCAGCTGCGATCTCAAAGTGGAACTGGTTGCATTTACCGTGGGTTGCTACACGCCCAGACTGCTCAGTCCCATTGACGGATAGGCAGATGCGTACCACGTAATATGTAGAAGTGTAGGCCTACAATTGGAATGCTCGCGTATGCGACTGCAAGCTTGCCTCCGCTACAGTGACACAACCAGCTATGCTCACTGAGTGCTTGATAACAGATTCCACAAAACACACAGCTTTGATTAGTACTATATATACACAGGCCTCACAACACACACATATAACAGACATACACATCAAGAATTAAGGCTTCAGGGCAATTCGTTATCAAATTTAAAAAATATATAAAAAGGAAGTGCTCGAGCGCGTTGCACGGTGTTTTATCAACCATGCTTCCGAGTGCTTTGGGAAATTTCGACGTCACGCCGAGTTTCCATGTGGCGAAAATGTGGCTCATTTGATGTTTCCTGCATGGCGAAAATTTTCAGTTTGTAGCTGCGGTTATATTTGTAAAGAAAACTGGTCGCACAGACTGTCCCTAATTTCAAATTTTACGCATGGTTTGTACCATTACCGAAATTCATCGTTGACCTAAACAAGGCACTTGATTACATAGCTTGAAAAGAAGAGGCATGCCGTGGGTAATGCGTAGACGAAATCAAAAGCGTCCGATTTTACCGCAGCTTTTGTAATAAATAACGTATTCGATCAGCGCGGGAGCCTTTTAGATGTGTTTCATCAAGGAGGCTACAGAATTTAGCAGGCTTTCCAGGAACAACTATTTCTACCCCCGATATTATATTGCCTTCAAGGACTGGCCCCTCAACAGGTCTGACCATATTGAGCTAAGAAGCGCACTGCATACCAGGCGCGCTAACAGTCATGTCTGCTACGTATTACTTTCTTATGCGTCGCGCTAAGAGCTTAAACGTTAAACAAAACGCCGTTTGCCGTTCTCCCCGCGGGCGCCGCCCTCCCAGCAAGAGAGTCGACGTATATCGCGCAAGGGTGCCTACGTATATGGCAGTGCTGTGACGTCGCTTGTAGTGACACGTGACTTGAAATAATATTCAAGTCTAAATCATTTATTCGTTTACTGTGTTTCTTCAATAGATGACTCAGAGTTAAGAGAAATAAAAAAGCATACAAGTCGAATGCCCGCATGCTTTTTATTTCAATTCGTGCCGTCTGGCAGGAGATGTGCCTCCGTTTCGTCTGCTTCTTCCAATGTAACGCCGTCGCGCGCCCAGACAACGAAGCTGTGCCGTTTTCCAGCGTATTCCAGCACCGCCATCATGCTCATTCGTCATCTCACGGCTGCCTCATTGCTCGTGATTATGGCACAGATGACGTGTTCTCGAGAAGGAGCGCGCGAAATCGCTTCGCGCGCAAAACGAGACAGACGTACGCCGCATCTCGCACGCGATACCATCAACGGAAGTGCACCACTCACCATAAACGCTACAAAAAGAAAGGCAGGGCTCGTGCCATATTTGTCACACGACCTTCCGTCTCATGTATGCGAGAACGCAGGCAAGGAATTTCGCTTGCGGAGGCTAGAAGAGGTAAGTGGAAAGATTGACTATTTTGGCAGTGACGCTCGCCTCCTGCAATCATGGCTTAGCGACATTTCAAATATTTCTCTCTCCGGAACTTAGCTGACGAACTGTTGTGGCAGAACACTCCTCAGAGGGTACGTAACAGCTTGCAACGTATAACCAAGATTTGCTACGCGTCCCGGTGAGGGTTCTTAAAAAGGGGGCGCATACCACATGGATTGTGCAATCGAATTTAAGTGTGCGTTCTTAAATACCAGATCTTGTAAAAATTCAAGTTCACAGTTTCGCCCGAAATGCGAATCTCTAAATTTGATAGCAAAGCGTTAGACAACTACACATATTAACGTTCGTTGTTTTATCGTCTCCATAAGTCACAGTAAACATTCGCTTACAAACTAGCAACACGTCGTCACACCCGACAATGCAAACATGAACAACGCAGTCATGAAAAGCCATCAGGAGTCAAACTCTTAGCGGCCTGTTCGACTTACGCAATCTCCAGCCTTAGGCACACTGGAAGACATCGTGCGTGACGCGACAGGCCATCTCGGCTGCCCAAGTATGCACCCTCCGCAGATTGCGTCCAAAATAACGCACTCAACCAGGCAAAGAACCAAGCGCAGCCACGGCCGTATTCCTACACACACACACACACACACACACACACACACACACACGCACACGCACACGCACACGCACACGCACACACACACACACGCACGCACGCACGCACGCACACACACACACACACACGCACGCACACACGCACACACACACGCACGCACGCACACACACACACACACACACACACACACGCACACACACACACACACACACACACAAAACGTGTACAGGCGCAGTACACAAGTATCCAGGGAAAGATAATGTCGTTGTCCTTTTGAGCAATGTACATAACTTGTACAGTCTCGAGGGCCAAAATTCAAGGGCAACTTCTTGAAATTCATGAAAGGATTTGGAGGCGCGCTTAGAATCAGTACGCCGTATCCCCATATTTCCTTCAACACGTACGAGATGATCGGTTGTGGACCGCCCTTCTCGGAAGCCGCACTGATGCGGATCAAGCATTTTGCTCATTTCAAGGAAATGGATGAGTCGCCGATTAATCATTTTTTTCAAATACCTTACAAAGTCAACTCGTGAGGGCGATCGGGCGGTAACTTGCCACTAAGGAAGGATCTTTGCCTTGTTTTAAAACAGGAACCACAATGGCTTCTTTCCATGCAGTTGGGAGGTATCCTGCTGCCCAAATGGTGTTGATAAGTGTGAGTAGTGTAACTTGGGTATCACTGGGTAGGTTTTTGATCATTTCATACAAGATTCTGTCAGATCCCGGTGCAGAGCCCTTGCATGAGCTCAAGGCAGCTCTGAACTCGGCAATACTGAAAGGGCAGTTATACGATTCATTCTGTAGACATTTACTTTTGAGTGGCTTACATTCTTCTATTTGTTTATACTTTAGGAAGGAGTTCGAATAAAGTTTTGAACTTGACACACTCTCAGAGTGTTCGCCAAGTGAGTCTGCCTGATGTTGCAGCGTATCATCCTGTGTGTTTACCAGAGGGAGTGAATATGTTTGTCCGCCTCTAATTCTATTTACGCGGTTCCAGACTTTCGCCTCATCTGTAAACGAGTTGATGTTCGATAAAAACTTTTGCCAACTCTCTCTTCTGGCCTGTCGGCAGGTTCTCCTGCCTTGAGACTTAACTTTCTTGAAGTTAACAAGATTCTCTGCAGTGGGCGAAACACATAGCAACCTCCACGCCTTGTTTTGATTCCTACGTGCGACTCTACATTCATCGTTCCACCACGGGACATGCCATTTGCATGCCGAGCCACTTACTTCACCTATGCATTTACATGCGGCATCCATTATGAAGGCTGTGAAGTATTCCACAGCGGCATCGATTTCTAAAGAACACATGTCATCCCATGATATACTAGTTAAATTTCGGAATTCCTCCTAGTCTGCTGTGTCAATCTTCCACCTAGGAGCCTGTGGTAGATATTCATTTTCTTTAAGTGTTCTTAATAGTATAAGGAAGTGGTCGCTTCCGTAGGGATTATTTGTAACTTCCCATTCGAGTTTGGGCAGTATAGACGGGGAAACTATGCTCAGATCAATTGAAGAAAAGGTATTGTTTGCAAGACAGTAATAAGTGGGTTTCTTCTTATTCAGCAAGCACGCACCTGGAGAAAAAAGGAACTGCTCAACAAGACGTCCTCGCGCGTCTATTCGAGAGTCGCCCCACAGGGAGCTGTGCGCATTGAAATCGCCAAGAAGAACATAAGGTTCTGGCAATTGATCTATAAAGGATTGGAATTCGTGTTTCGTTAACTTGTAGTGTGGGGGCACGTAAAGAGAGCTAATGGTGATGAGTTTGTTTAGGAAAACAGCTCGAACCGCCACTGCCTCAAGGGGCGTTTGGAGCTGTAAATGCTGACAGGATATACTTTTATGAATACAAATGGCAACACCACCTGATGATACAACAGCATCATCGCGATCTTTGCGGAACTTGACATACTGTCGGAGAAAGTTTGTGTGTTGTGGGTTTAAATGTGTTTCCTGTAGACACAGCACTTTTGGATTGTGTTTTTGTATAAGCTCTTGCACGTCATCAAGGTTCCTAAAAAGACCTCTGACGTTCCATTGAATAATTTGTGTCGCCATTTTGAAGGTAAATAAGTGCTGTGTGTACGGAAACGGAGGTGATGCCTTAAGTTACAGAGCTCTTTGGAGGCCCTGTAACGGGCGTTCTACTCTTTCTGGAGCATTCGAGGGAGCCTCGCCGCTCCTTAGGCGCTGGGTGCGCCTTGAGGATAGGTGTAGTGTCCATTGCCTCTTGTGAGGCGCCGGACACGTGCTGTTGCGAGCGAAAATTTACCAACGAGGGCCCTGCCTTGGAGGGCAAGACCCCTGCATCCACCGGCCCGGAGGTCGATGGGGCTCCGTGGGGGATTTGGCTGCGCCGGCCGTTGCCAGCGCTAGAAGGGGCCGCGGAGGTTGGGGCAGCCTCGGCTGCGCCCACCTTCGGGGTCGGTGGCCCCGTCTGCTGGGTAGACGGAGCAGCGGTAGCTGCAACCGCCGCGGGGGCAGATGGCGTAACTGCCGACTCACATCTTGTGGGTCGGGCAGCCGCCGGAGGCCGTTGTGACGCTACCCTGACGCGCCACTTCGGAAAAGCTGGCCTTAGGAAGGTGTGCAACCCGCCTGCGTGCCTTTTTGAAAGTGATATTTTCCTTGACTTTAATGGTTACTATTTCTTTTTCTTTTTTCCAAGACGGGCATGACCGCGAGTATGCGGCATGCTCGCCATCACAATTGACACAGTGGAAAGCATTCTCACAAGCTTCAGAAGAGTGTTCGTGCGCACTGCATTTCGCACAAGTTTGGCGGCCTCGGCAGCTCTGCGAACTGTGGCCAAAACGCTGGCACTTGAAACATCGGAGGGGATTTGGCACGTATGGTCTTACACGGAGCTTGATGTACCCGGCCTCGATTGACTCGGGCAAGACACTTGAATTGAAGGTGAGTATTAAGTGTTTGGTCACTAGTTCTTTACCATCTCGCCTTATCTTAATTCTTTTGACATTTGTAACATTCTGTTCGCTGAAGCCCTCCAAGAGCTCAGCCGCAGTGAGCTCCAGCAAATCATCGTCCGAGACAACGCCGCGGGAGGTATTCATCGTGCGGTGCGGGGTTACTACTACTTGGGTCTCCCCAAATTATACTAGCTGTGGCAGCTTCTCAAATTGCGTCTGGTAGCGGAGCTCCAAGAGGAGGTCACCGCTAGCCATCCTCGACACCTTATATCCTGGGCCAAAAACTTCGGTAAGGGACTTAGATACTAGGAACGGGGAGATTGTTCGTACTTGTTTAGCTGGTTTTTCTGCGTGGATTACATGAAAGCCAGGAAATTGTGGACTTGACGTCCGAAAAACTGAAAGACCTCTTCGGTGCGCCCTCGTTTCTGAGGGCGATCAGGGAGTTTAGGAAAAGCGTTTTCCATAGGTATAGTTGGGTTTTCGGCCGTGATGCCGACCACCCACCATGGAGCCCAACAGGGGGACGTGACAGGAGTTCCTGCTAGAGAAACCCTGCCAACGCCAGCCGTACATCGCTGCTATAACCAAATACAGCATAACCAAGGCTGGCTAGCTACACAAGGTTAACCCTTGCCGCCGAGAAACTAGGAAGTGAGGAGAAGTGATGAGAAGACAGGAAAGATGAAAAAGACGAGAGAGAAAGACGAAGATTGGAGAGGAGGACAGGAAAAGGCGACTGCCGATTTCCCCCGGGTGGGTCAGTCCGGGGGTGCCGTCTACGTGAAGCCGAGGCCGAAGGGGTGTGTTGCCGCCGCCGAGGGGCCGTAAAGGTCCAAACACCCGGCATTGGCTCAACCCCCAGGATCCCATTTTCCCCGGACACGGCTAAGCCGCGCACGGCTACACGCGGGAGGGTCCAACCCTCGTGTGCTCGGGTCCGTGGTGTCGTAACACACCAAACGCCTGCTCGCGCAGACGCCCCTGCGGGGAGGTACTTCGCTTAGTCATGCCTCTTAATTATAACGGACGAAGTTGTTACTCACACCCTAGGTCATGGGTTCGAGCGCCTTAGCTGTGCCCTGATTAACTGTGCCTGAATTAACTTCGCATTTATTGACACCAATGGTCGTGGGTTAGGCTCTCTAAAAGGATCATGGTTAGACTCCAGCCAAATATTGAGCATTCCGAGCTCTAAATAACGCCAAAGTTAGTTGGTTCAACTCGCCCCAAATATATAGGGCTCGTAGCCTTTTCGTGCCTTTCGTGTCGTCAGCGCTTTTACGCTCATGGGCGACTGACCGATGAGACATAAGGCTTTCGCCTGAATAACTAAACTGAACTCTGGCATTGCGATCATTCGGCCGGTATGGGAATGATGGATAGCGCGTGGATCTGTTTGATCTTCATACTCGTGGCTTCAGCCATTTTAGAACGCTGCTCTTTAACGCCGACCCACATTCAGCGTTTTTGCGGCGTTTCGTCACCCGGCGTCGATTGGCGTCGATGCTGAGGGTGGCGTGATGAAGTGACACCAGATCTCGCAGCCACCGCCTGAAGCGGCTCGATGAGTGCGGAACAATCAGCGCTGGTCCGCGTGCCACTCGTGTGGCTAGACGTGCGTTCGTGCGGAGACGCCGAAAGTTGCATCGCCAGAAAACGGCGTTAAAACGCTGAATGTGGGTCGGCGTTCAGGTGCGCGTTTCTGAACTGAGCGTCGGGGCCGTCGGCGTCCCTCGGCCCCACTGAGCGAACGAGCACCGCGAAGGACGAAAGCGCGAACGCGGAGCAAAGCGGGGGTTGAAACACGGCAGTAGCGAAGAGAGCGCGAGGATGGAAACAACAAAATTGAGAGCAAAAGCATGAGGCAGAAACCGAAGGCGGAGAGCACGGCGAAAGGGTGAGGATGAAAGCAGAGTGCCACACGATACGACGACATGGGGAAACAGTCATGTACGCCGTAATGTGCCGATCACCTCATTAATGAGGCATGCAGCGAGTGCTTGGTGAGCACGTCCACTTATACGAAATATGGAAACAAAGCTCTGCCTTGTGCTTCGAAGCCAGACGCGCGTTCCCGTATTCGTGCTTTCTTTCTCAACAATGAGTGATGGAACCGGTGGAATTCGAAACGTTTAAAGAGCGGCGCTCAAATTTTAAATTATGGAGCATCGTTGTCGTCGGTGAATTCCATTCTAGCTTCATTTATTTTGCCCTAATTGGCCTTCAGTGCCTTACATTTCAAAGCAATCTATATTGCATATGTATAGTTAAGTAACACTGCGAATGAATCGCAACCAATCACTGAGGTCCTTAGCATAGAAATTATAAGGGTAAGCTTGAAGTTTATTATCCAGAAAACAAAGAAAATGTTTAGTAGTCTGGCAAGGAAGCAAGAATTCATGTTCGCCAGTCACCCTCCAGGATATGCGGAATAGTAGGTTTATTTAGGTGACCTGATCACAGACAACCTAGATCAGGAGAAGGAAATTTAGAGCTGAATAAAAATGGGTTCCAGTGATTGCGGCAGGCGTTACCTATTTCCTGATTGGAAGCTTAGCACTTTCGTCGAAAAGATAAGTGTGCAATCTATACATTCTACCAATTCCAACGTATGGGGCCGAAACATGGAGAATAACAAAGCTCGAGAACAAGCTGAGGACTGCCAAAGGAAGAATGGAACACGAAACTTTGGGCGTAACGTTTGGAGACAGGAAGATAACGGTATGGATGAGAGAGCAAACCTCGATTACGTCAGAGAAAGGGGGGGGGGCAGAGAAATTAAGCTGGGCAGGTCTTGTATTCCTCATTGTATTCTTTTATTACCAATTACAGAATTGGTAATAAAAGAAGGGACGCGCTGTCGATGACGGCAGAACATCATGCTTAATGATGAAATTAGCAAATTTGGGGGCGCTAGTTGAATTGAGCTAGCGCAAGACAGGGTCAATTGGAGATGGCTGGTGACGGTGTGCGGTGTCTGTAGCAGCTATCACCGGTAATAAGAAAAAAAGAAATATTCACTTCCCGCCGGATAGAACACGAGACTACTGCGCATGAGTCAGCTACTCGAGCACTGAGCCAAGCCATCGCTGCCTAGCACGCAGCGGAAAATTGCGCTTTAAATGCCTCCTAGCGCGCAAGGATACACGCGATACGACATGTGCGCCGCGTAGCGTCGATGAGTGCACATTTTTCATTGGATCACCACATGAGGTAGAACGCCACGTAGCAGTTGCTGAGGTAGCAGTACAGGGTAGATAGTCAACTCATGAGGAATGAAAGCAAATTATGGAGACGTATAGATATTGATGTAATGAAAAAGATGTATGATATATCTGATTATTTCAAGCAGGCTAGGTGAGTGGCTCCGTGCCGTTTCATACGGAATGTCAATAAATCTTCATCATCATCATTAGCATCGTATCATACGATTTCACACGCGATGTGGCATGCGCGCAGCGAAGCGTTCGTACGCGCAAAGCTTCCATTGCAGTTTCGCTATATTACAGAAGTGTCACCACCACTTGTTGCCCTTTTGATGTAATAGGCAAACGGTGTATGTGGGAAGATAAATACTGAGGCTCCTTAACAGTGTGCACAAGCAGACTTATCTACGTCGCCACATTTATTAAGGGAAGTGCCAGCGAGTATGATTGGCAGCCTTCGAGAAGAGTAACCAATCGATTTTAATAGCACGCATTCTCGTCGTTTGCACTTCTTTGGTTGCCCGCTTCACAAAATGAAGAATGTTTGATTTCCAATGATCGTGGTGAAAAACTCAACTATATAATTCCAATCTTCTTTCATCTAGTGGCTTGCGCGTGAGGCCAGGTCTGCGAGTAGCAAGCGCAGAAACTCGGCGAATGTGCTGGGTCTAACCTCATCACCTCAGCGCCATCGACATTGGCTCAAACTGTGCTCGCGGCTCGTGAAAATTGAACCTTGCGCCGCCAACAATCAGGCACCACTTTCCAACCATGAGCCACCCGTTTACAGCGAAGTTAATTTCTGGCGAATGCAACACCTCATGTCAAATTCGACCTCACGGTCGTCAACTTTGTCGCCTTCCATTAATTCCCTGTGTGCTCTGCTTCTTCAGCTATTTAAGTCATAACACAATGTGGCCCATAGCTGAGGAGTAGGAAAAGTATCTGGCTTCAGGCGATTGAAGAAATAATTTGCAAAAAATCTGTGCTACCCTAGCCGCCGCATTTTATAGGAGTGAAATGCCAAAACACCCGTTGTACTTAGAGTTAAGTGCATGTTAAAGAGCACCTGGTGGCCCAAATTTCCCGTGTGCCTACGGTGTGCCCCAAAATCGGATCGTAGTTTTGGCACGTAAAACCTTATATTTATTTATCTCAGGCGTGCTGTTTCGAAAATGTGACCGAGGTGCCCAACGTCCAGAGGAATGTCTCCAACAAATTTCACAGACATCACCTGAACTCCAAATATCGCCGGAGTTAAAACTTTTGGTGAAATAGTTAAGCCCAGAAAAATCAATTAGGTTCAGTATTTAACGAAAGCGCACTATTTATATGGTTCCACAGTTAAGCCCATAAAAACGAATGAATTTTCGTAATGCAGAACACAAAAGTTCATGGGGATATAGTTCCACGTTTAAGCCCAGAAAAACGAATTAATTTTAGTAATTCAGAACACCGAAGCCCAAGAGTGTCTGTGGAACCAGCAGCCTAACGAAAAGAGCACTCTTGGTGCGGTAGACAAACTAACCGGTTGCCCTGGCATCTCTACATAAGTTTCTCTCAAGTTCCCGAATGTTTCTGGGCAAGTGCAAACAGCGATCAAATAGAATTGACGTAACATATCCGCAGCCCGTGTCTTTACACGAAGATCTCCTCTATACAAAGATACGTCCGCATAGGTGGTTGAGAATGATATGAAAGAATATGATTATGCACAAAATATGCTGAAACACCTAATAATTACGACGCGTTCACTTCTCTGCGGACAACAGACGCCGGTTGCTAAGACCGCGCTACATGTTCTAGATGCTTTAGAACCGCTCCTCGTGGCTTTAGGATAATGTATCATGGCGTTATCTTGTGAAAACCAATTAGGAAGATCTGCGATATTGCAGTGGAATGCCAGATGCCTAGAGGCCACCTCGCAGACTTTCGGCAATGGATGGATGTTGAAATACCAGTTTCCCGTGGCTGTTATATGTGAACCAAACATGGCGTCTTTGCTATGCATATCTGTATATGTGCCACTGTGGTCAAGGAATGACCACAATTTAAAGAAAATGCTCAATTTTGTTCATCGGAATTTAACATGCCTTCGTAAAGACATTTCTCAACATGCTTCCAACGAGTACGTTTGCATAAAACTGAAGTGCAACCGGCCCACATTCTTAGTAATCGAAGGATATATACCTCCAGCATCGAGCATAGACGGTTCTTATTTGGTGTCCATGCTGCAAACTTGTGCGAGTCCCCACACATTCATTGCCGGCTTTAATGTCCACCATCCCTTGTGGGGCTCTGCTTCCACGAACGCCCGCGGTAGAGACTTGGCTGACTTCATGCTTAGTCAAGGCTTGATGGTTATCAATGATGGCTCGCCAAAACACCTTCGAGGCTCTAACTACAGCAGTTCTCTTGAGATTGCGTTTGTTTCAAAGAGCCTGCTGTCTTTTACACGATGGCGTACTGATCTGGCTACCCATGGAAGTCACCATCAACCGACATATATTCAGTTGAAATAGTTCCATCCCCCAACTACGCACATTGTGCGTTCTATCGATTGGCCAACAATCCGAGAATCTGTGAACACCGCATGCCAAGCCATTCAATCTCCATCCAATCTCCATCCAATATTGAAGATGTCATCGCGACAATATTACGCGTCAGAACAAAACACTTCAGCGTAACTTCACCTAGATCACCTATTGATGACGAGTACGAGGAACTTCGCATAATACGGCATCGAGCAGAAAGGAAATACCGAAGGACCAAAGCACCACTAGACGTCGCTGCATCACACCAGGTTCTTGCGCCATGTCCTGCGCCACCTCGACAAGCTCGACAAACAACGCTGGAGATAATTCTACGGCTCTCTAGATCCGAGAAAACGTCTCTCTGGAATTTAGAAAATTGTGCGAAGCCTTCGATCGTCTCCACAACACTGCACCCGTTCAGCGCTGTAGCCAAACGGCAAGGCCTGCGCGAAGCTGAGGTCGCGGATTACTTCTGCAAATTACTTCTGATTTTCTCTAATGGTATAGCATTGCAATCACGAATGACTTTTCTACCATCTAGAGATCGCTGTCTCGATGCGCCTTTTACTGTGCACGAGCTCGACGGTGCGATATCTACTTCCATCCGGTCACCTTTTCCAGGACCAGATGGAATAACATAATGCGCTATTTGTCACCTTGGAGGAGGAGCTCGAGAAATTCTCCTGACACTCTACAACTCTACGTGGTATGCAGCAACTGTGCCTGCCCACTGGAATTGCAATCGTCTTGTAGCTTTGCTATAACCCAGGAAACGCCCACATGATCACTCACGTTATCGGCCAATAGTCTTGGCAAGCTGTGTCGGTGAAGTGACAGAGTGGATGGTACTGAGCAGACTGGAATGGCTACTCGAGAACAGTCGTGGCCTTCGTGATTTTATCAATGGATACAGAAGAAGCCGATCGTCCATTGATGATGTGATCGACATAGAATCTTCTGTTCTACAGGTGAGGAAATGCCGTCGTCTGGTATGTACAACATTTCTGGACGTTAAAGGTGCCTACGACAACATCTTCCACCAATCGATTATTCGGGCTCTTGAGGATATTGGAGTTGGTGGCTGGATGTATGAATGGCTGCACAGTTACCCCAGTGGTCGCACCATTTTTAAGTCCACTTCGAATGGCAAGACTGAAAGACATGACGTTCGCAGGGGTGTTCCGCAGGGTGGCGTCCTTAGCCCAATATTGTTCAATGTCGTACTGGTGGGCCTTGCGCACGAGCTACCTGAAAGAACGCATATCACCACGTACGCGGATGATAACTTATCTGGTCATCTGGGGTCACGCGTCCACAAGTGCGTGCAAGGCTTCAACGTGCGGCTACCATCACGTCGAAGTACCTGCGCCGTAGAGGCCTGCAACTCTCAGCAAATAAGTGAGCAGTCTTGGCATTCACGCCAAATCAATATCACTGTATCCAATCGTTGTGGACGGACCGGTGCACCCTTCAGTCCTCCACCAGAGATTTCTTGGCGTGATAATAGACCGCAATCTTTTTTTGGACCAAACATGTTACTGCGCTAAAAGCTTAACTGACCAGCCTCATACACGTTCTTCGTGTAATATGTGGACTGAGATGGGGCCCCTCTGAACGAAGTTTGCTCCCAGTGTACCAGGCACTTTTTGTGGGTGACATTCGCTACAGCATGCCTGTGCTATCTAACATGGAATCATCTTGCATACGCACGCTGGAGAGCGTTCAGGCACAGGCACTGTGGATATGCCTTGGCTTTCCACGCTGCACAACTAAGGGAACAATAGAGGAAACACGGTCTTGTCAAATCGACATATACAGGTCTTGTGAACCTGTGCGAACCAATCTTAGCCTGCTGACCAGACACTCAGACCACCCTTTGTCAATAATTCCAAGAAACAACCTTGACTGTGATTTTTATAAAGCAAATGCATGTGACGCAAGCATTATACCTGCAAGGTTCCAGGCCACAGACACTTCCATGGGCATTGCCGAGACGACTAGTGAGGCTTCAGATACCGGAAATTATGAACAAATCCCATGTTTCCTCTATTGGCCTAAAACAACTCCCCCTGTTCCATATATCTACATTTTAAATTGGGACTGTACAACTATATACCGAAGATCCGGTCACGTCATCTGCCACAACAGCCGCATTTGTCATCCAAAAACTTGGAATTACTAGGCAATTTCAATTACACCACAAATCGACATCTACGGCTGGGGAACTAGCGGGAATACGGGATGCTCTCCGTTTCATCAGAACGCAGACACCTCATCAATGGACGGGATTCTGCGATGCCAAATCAGCGCTACAGGCGCTAAAATGCTTTTTAAAGAAAGGACCATACTGCCTGCTCGTGCTGGAAATCGCTGAACTTTATTATAGTGCCGAGTTAAGTAGCCATGTAATCACTTTTCAATGGGTACCTAGTCATATTGGTGTGATTGGCAATGAACTCACTGACAGTGAGGCAACATCAGCCTTCTCTTCCTCTGATGAAGTATGGATCGCCTACTCAAAACCTGACACCAACGCCATGATCAAGTCACTCATGCAGGAACCTACAAAGGTATACAGAGCCCAGAATGACAGCCTTCACAGACGCTTACATATGATCAACCCAGACGCTAAATTATGTTTGCCTGCGAAAGTTACGCGGAGCAAAGCCTCATTGCTACAAAGGATTCGGCTGGGCGTTGCTTTCACTCGTCGCTACGCGCATCTCATCGGCAATCGAACAGCCCTGATGGTGAACACTCTCAGATGCATGAAACACTGGAACACATACTGCGCTATTGCCCAGCATATATGCTGGAACAAAAGAAAGTTAGAAAGTTTCCTAGCCAGCGTTCGCAGGCAACCACTGTCGGAGGAAGCTATCCTCGGCCCATATCCTGACACTGCAACTTCAGTGCGTGCGACTTAAGTGTTGTTGAAGTTTCAGCAGGACACCAAGCTCGACGAGCGGCTCTAGCAAGGCAGAAGTCTCATATACATCAGCACTCACCAGTTCTCTTATTATCAAGTATCCCAGGAATTTCACTCCGCTTCCTTCTTCCCCAGTGCAGAGTAGCAGACTAGAGCTCACTAGCTCAGGTCGACCTCCCCGTCTTTCCTATTAATAAATTATATTGTCTCTCTCTCCCTCTTGCTTTTCTGCTGACAAAGAAAATGCTAGTCTTCTCGTTTGGTTTGACTGATTACAAATGCCTGTCCGCTATGTAGCTTGATAGCGCACTAAGGCAAGACATCGTAACCATTTGACCGCTAAACATATTAGAGTAAATTTGCGCTAAAAAACGTCGCAACCTCAAACACGCCGCAAAATTACTGCCTCCCATTTCTGGGAGGCTAACAATGATAAATACATGATGTGAAAACTAGCATTTCCACTAGTGTCCGTAACGACAATGTGAGAAACTCACTCCGCACATTTTCGAGAAATATCGGGTGACAATTTATAAAACATTTTGCTAAATTTGATCCTGCATTAAAGGGTGCGTTTGAAGGCACGCGAACCAGGTTGCGCCACCGTGATGAAGGGACACTGCGTATCGCGTTCATTGCGCGTGTCGTCTGAATCGAGTCTGGTCGACGGCGCATGCGCGGCAGCGCAAAGTAGCAACATGGCGGCGTCCTTGCAGTTGCAGATTCCAATGCATATGCGCTAAGGCGAGCGTTTGCTCTACAGTTGGTTACAATAACTCTATAGGCTATCATTGCAGGTTTAGTGTGATACCAGCCACCAGCCAGCCGTTTCGATGCTGTGTACAAGGTCATCCAATCAATCGCGGTAACAGCGACCAACATGGATGGGAGTGAAATGCAAAAAAAAACGATGAAAAGAGAGAAGAAAGATAAAAAGAAAGCTTGTGTATTTGCATTTAGGTGCACGTTAAACAACCCCAACCTGAGTAAGTCACTCCAAGGCGCTTGTTGCAGCGTTCCTCATAATCAAAGCGGGCTTTCTGCACGTAAAACCCAACATTAAAATTTCTAGCGTGAAGAGCGGGAAAATTCCAGATGCGTCAGTTTCAGTGATTATAAAAATTGCACGAGCAAGTGCTCTTATCCCTATCTGTGTCTGCTCCCTTCCACTTCATTTTACCATGGCGGAGAAAGTTTTGCATAGGAGGCTTCGGGCTGCGGTGACCCTTACAGTGGCTGTGGTCTCAAACGGAATGTTCGCATTTACCACTTGGGTGCTATGTGCCAGGATTGCTCAGTGCTAGTGGTGGAGAGGGATATGCAGCATACCACCTACTATGCACAAGTCCAGGCTTCCAATCGCAACGCTCCCGTTTCCTATTGCCTCCGCTACAGTGTCGCATCCACCTATGAGCGCAGCATACGTAATGAGATTTTCCACAAAACACTAAGTGAGTTCATATCCAACACAGGCATCAAAGCCCACATATAACATATAGATACACTGGTTAATAACTATGCTGTCAGGGAAATTCCTTATTTAAATATAAATAATACGGTATACGGCGTTTATCATCATTCTTTCCCAGCGCCTTCGGAAACTTCTACGTCACTCCGAGTTTGCGTGTGGTGAAAATCGCTCTCATTGTATATTTATTTGTTTGCGATAATTTTTAATTTGTAGTTTTGATCACATTCGGAATGAAAACTGCTCCCACGCAGTTTTATGCGCGGTTTGTACCACAACCCTAATTCATTGCTGAACTAAATTAAGGCCTTGATTATACTGATTTAAAAGAAGGCGCATGCTATACGGGTAATGCGCGGACGAAATCAAAAGCGGAAGATGTATCCGCAGCCTTTGTCATAAATTACATGTTCAAGCAGCGTCGGAGTGTTTCAAGTATGTTTCACAAACAAGGAGCTGCAGAATTTATTATGATTTCCGGGGACAAGGATTACTGCCATCAAGATTACATTGACTTCAAAGCCGGGTCCCTCATCAGGTTTGGCCATTTTGAGCTGACAAGTGCATCGCATCCGTACCCACCGCGCGAAGAGCTTAAATTTCAAAACCAAACGCCGTTTGGCGTTCTCCTCGCGGGCGTCGCCCACCCACCGAGAGAGTCGACGTAAATCGCGCCAGTGCTCCTATACCTACAATGCACCGCTGAGACGTCGGTCATAGTGGCACATGACTTCAAAAATTATTCAAGCCGATATCAATTATTTGCCTAAACAGGTGACTTATATTTTATAGAAACAGTGATACGCACAAACCGAATGTCTGCACGTTTTTCTTTTACTTCGCACCGCATGGCAAGAAGGATGCACTTCGGTTTTGTCTGCTTCTTCCTACGTCACGCAGCAGCGCGCGCGGAGATCGAAACTATGTCGTTTTCGACCGTGTTGAAACGCGCAAAGCCGCCCGCTCTACGAAACGAGGCAGACGCAACAGCTCATGCGCGAGACCGTCACCGGAAGTGCACCACTCAGAAAAACATGAAAAAACTAGAAAGAAGGCACGGCCCATGACCATTACGTAACGCAACCCTCGGGCTCCGCTACGGGAGAACGCAGGGAAATAATTTCGCTTGCGGGCGCTAGACGGTGCAAGTGAAAAGAGTGTGTATTTTGGCGGTGACGCTAGCCTCTTGTAGTCACGGGTTAGCGCCATTGCAAATACTTCTATCTCTGCTATTATTCGGCCAATTTGAAGAACTGTTGCGGCAGAATGTTCCTTAGATGACACGTAACCACTTCCAATGTATAACCAAGGAAGGAAGGAAGGAAGGAAGGAAGGAAGGAAAAACTAGAGACGGAAAGGCAGGGAGTTAACCCGTTTAGATTAACCGGTTTGCTACCCCACACATGGGAGCGGGATGGGGCGTATACCGAAATTTGCTATGTGGCCGGTGAGCGCTCCCTTAAAAATGGCGCATATCATATTGCTTGTGCAATCTAAGTTAGGTGTGATTGCTTAAATACCAGAGTTTGTAAAAATACAAGCTCACACTTTCGCCCGAAATGCGAACGCTTTCATTGGGATAGCAAAGTATTAGACCACTACACATAATTAGGTTTGTATTTTATTCGGCTACATAAGTCACAGTAAACATTCTCTCATTAATAAATTGGCAAGCACGATGTCACACCCGCGAATGCAAACATGAGCAACGCTGTCATGATACAGGTCATCAACATGACCCAAACGAATTGAAGCTGCCGCTCGCTTGAATGCCTTTACGACACGTGATATTACACGATCGCCAACACTAGGCACGCTGGAAGACAACAACGCAAAGCGACAAACCATATCGGCTCACCGATCTATGCACGCTGCGCATATTACCTCCAAGATACCACACGCGCCAGGGAACGCGCTCAACCACACGAAGGACCATAAGTAACCATGGGCGATACATACATACATACATACATACATACATACATACATACATACATACATACATACATACATACATACATACATACATACATACATACATACATACATACATACATACATACATACATACATACATACATACATACATACATACATACATACATACATACATACATACATACATACATACATACATACATACATACATACATACATACATACATACATACATACATACATACATACATACATACATACATACATACATACATACATACATACATACATACATACATACATACATACATACATACATACATACATACATACATACATACATACATACATACATACATACATACATACATACATACATACATACATACATACATACATACATACATACATACATACATACATACATACATACATACATACATACATACATACATACATACATACATACATACATACATACATACATACATACATACATACATACATACATACATACATACATACATACATACATACATACATACATACATACATACATACATACATCTTTTATTTGAGCAAGCAATGATTATGTTTCATGTCTTCCATAAGCAATCCGGGCGATGGCGCTAACATGCAAAACGGCTCTTCCATGGTGTGTGCAAGCTTATTGCTTCCGACGTGCAGTATCCACAAAAACGTCTAGAGGAATTTATTTTTTTGTTCTTCGCTGGGGAATATCCGTAACCTGTACAATCTCGAGGGCCAACATCGAAGACCCTCGAAGACCTTCAGGTGTAAGAACTGATTTGAAGGCGGACTTGGGATCGAAATGGCTTAACCGCAGTTCGACTCAATCTCTATAAGATGAACGCTTGACACAAGGAAACTTCATGCGCTTTGTGTCATCTATATTTACACTTTGAAAAAGTGACATCGAGCTAAGCAATGCTATGCTCCATCTCTTCTTACAACAAGCGCCTGAATTGGATAGATTACTTTAAAGTTATGTTAATAACAAACCGGGCAACGTCAGCATTGTGCGCTTTGGCAGAAAATAGCCACGTACGGCTCGTTGAAACGAATATGTAGGCTGGTGAGGCACTATGTAAATTCTGTAAGCTTACGCGCTGATTATAATTGTCCTGCATATACCCGCCTAACTGTCGTTTAAAAATGACAGTGCATTGAATAATGCCGTGAAGAATTCAATTTTTCAGTCGATGAGTTTCCCACCACACCAGCAATAAATCTTCAAATTTTCGCAACCGCGCTTTCCACCTCCCCGAAGGAGATTCAACATTCATAAAAGAAATTACGACATCTGTCTGCACTATTTTTATCGCAACTACAAGCTCTGGTTCTAGATATTTTGCATAGCTGGAGACACTACTTAAATACTTTAGGCCCCTTGGCAAATTTTTGTTTTAGACCATCATCTGTAGGGAGCCGCGACGGAAGCGTTTTACTGATATAAATGATAAAAATAAAATGATAAATGATAATGAAATGAAATGATGAATAAATGATAAAAATAAAATGAGGCGTTGCCGTACTTTCAGAAGTCCAGCTTCATCACGAAAGTTTACACTTTCTCAGTGTAGTTTAGCGTCCGCAATTATCACAGCCAACAACCGTGCCACCTTTCCCTTCCTCTGACCCAACCTTCCCCATTGTGTTCCCCGTTCTTATGCGCACCTTTTTCGCTTCGTTTACCTGATTCCCTCTGTGTCCGCTCATATATGCGGTAGTTAGAGAACCCGGCATGTTCACATCAATACCCTCGCTCCCTTTTTTTCCCCCTTCAATTAGTTGGTTTGCTCACTGACGAAGGTAAAAATGTGGTATTTCCGTTTTGCGTCAGCTGATTTACATAGGTCACGTGCCAAAATCACGGACGCTGTAGGCAATGCGTCTTACGCAAAAGCATTTTTCGGCAGTGAGCTTCAGTCTCTGGCAGAAAGCGGGGCTGCTTAAGAAAAAGGACGCCCGGGCTCTGCTTCAAATTGCAGCCATTCTGGCTCCGTGCATCCACTTGATATTTTCCATGCACAATTAGCACAGCGTGATCCAGGCACACGCTTGTCTCTTTGCCCCAGCCTGGAGAGGCACCCTTTATGAAAATGCTCCATACGGTTAGGAATACCGATCCTCTCCAATATTTCGAAAGTGGCGTAAAAGTGTTTCACAAACAGCTGTAGCGTTTTGCGAGGCCAAGGATAATTGCGTCTTCTCGATTCACAGTATATGCTGCGGCTTTTGTGGTATATAGAGAATCAATATACGAACCAATTACTTCAACCAAGAGTCGTCTTTGCATGCGTAAGCTCGTTCCATGCTTATATATGGTGACAAATAATTAGGTCAAGTGAAGTCATTGACCTAACTTAGCTATGCCAAGACTGCCGAGCTGCCTTTAGCTTACTGCGCCACAAGTGTCGGTTCCGTGCAATAAAAGCCAAAATTGGTTGAAATGCGCCCCAGACCATAAAACCAAATTTGTCCCCATGCTGTAGTTCGAAATTGCGCTGGCGCCGTGTCCAGGTGTACAACGAAAGCAAGAGTACGCCGGAGGCATAAGAAGCCGGCTACATCCTAAAGCTGCGGTTCGGCGAAAAGGCGAAGTTCACATACGTAGCCGGACCTGCTGGCTTCGGTGATGTGTCCAGTGCATAACGCATGCATATGACGCCTATGTCGTGCCGCTAACTTGTTGCCAGGTAAGGCCAGGTAAGGTGCAGCGGTGGCGTAGAGGTAGAGCATCCGACTCGCGTGCAAGAGGAACGTGGTTTGAATCCCGGACCCACACAATTTTCCATCGGATTTAGAAAAAAAAGCGTGTTGATAAATTGCATGAACAAGCCTGGAGTGCGGCCTGATCCCGGTGACCAGAGCCAGTAACGCACTCCCTCACCAGAGCAGGATTGGCCACCCTGGTGCAGTACTTGGCCATAACCTCCTATAGGAATACAACAATAAAACCCCGGCCCTCAGTCCCCAACAGCTGCGAAGCAACTGACCACGGCTGCGGTTAGACCTGTGAGGCTGCAGAGGGCGCTAAGAATCCCTGGATCCGTACAGGCCCCCATTGGAATCTGAACCTGGCAACATTTAACGCTAGAACGTTATTTAGTGAGGCGAGCCTAGCAGGGCTATTGGAGGAATTAGAGGGCAGCAAATGAGATATAATGGGGCTCAGTGAAGTTAGGCCAAAAGAAGCATATAGAGTGCTAAAAACGGGGCACGTCCTGTGCTACTGGGGCGTAGGGGAGAGACGAGAACTAGGAGTCGGATTCCTGATTAATAAGGATATAGCTGGTAACATGCAGGAATTCTATAGCATTAACGAGAGGGTGGCAGGTCTTGTTGTGAAACTTAATAACAGGTACGAATTGAAGGTCATACAGGTCTACGCCCCTACATCCAGTCATGATGACCAGGAAGTCAAAAGCTTCTATGAAGACGTGGAATCGGCGATGAGTAAAATCAAAACAGAATACACTATACTGATGGGTGACTTCATTGCCAAGGAAGGCAAGAAGCAGGCTGGAGACAAGTCAGTGGCGGATTATGGCATAGGCACTAGGAATAGCAGGGGAGAGTTATTAGTAGACTTTGCAGAACAGAATGATATGCGGATAATGAATACCTTCTTCCGCAAGCGGGATAGCCAAAAGTGTACATGGAGGAGCCCGAATGACGACACCAGAAATTAGAGTTTATACTCTGCGCTAACCCTGGCGTCATACAATATTGACACGTGTACTTATCTTTATCGGGCGACCACGTTTGGCCGCGTAACAAATGTTATCGCGAAGCGCAGGACGCGCCTGCATGTAAAAGAAGCTTCCTGAATGTTATCGATGGTTCCGTCCACTGCCTTTCACTGCAACTTGTGTAATCTGATTGCATGTATGCGCGACGCGAATGGTGTAGAACTTGGTGGAAGACACGCGGGTCCCAGCGGTTAATCTGGAACATTTGACGACTGATCTATAAAAGCCGACGCGCATGACCCGCTGATCAGATTTTCGACGATCGCCGAGCGTGTTCGCCGCTATCGTTGTGCTATAAGTGTAGCCTGTATTGTGGGCACAGGTTCGCTCAATAAAAGTTAGTTTTGTCGTTCACAGTATTGCTATTGTCTCCTTTGACGTCACGACCACGTGACATCTGTTAGTGAAAGACAGTGGACGGAACCATCGATAACATTCCAGAAACTTCTTTTACATGCAGGCGCGTCCTGCGCTTCGCGATAACATTTGTTAGGCGGCCAAACGTGGTCGCTCGATAAAGATAAGTACACGTGCCAATATGTGGAAGTGCTCGGCAAGGTGCGCTGCAGTGACCACAGGATGACAAGAACTCGAGTTAGCCTGAACTTGAGGGGGAACGGAAGTAACTGGTGCATACGAAGCCGATCAACGTGTTAGCGGTCAGAGGGAAAATAGAGGAATTCCGGATCAAGCAACAGAACAGGTATTCCGCTTTCACTCAGGAAGAGGACCTTAGTGTTGAAACAATGAACGACAATCTTACGGGCATCATTAAGGAGTGTGCAACAGTAGCCGGTGGTAACTCAGCCAGACAGGATACCAGCAAGCTATCGCAGGAGACGAAAGATCCCATCAAGAAATGCCAATGTATGAACTCCTCTAACCCTGCAGCTAGAACAGAACTTGCAGAACTTTCCAGGTTAATCAACAAGCGTAAGACAGCTGAAATAAAGAAGTATAATTTGGATAGAATTGAACATGCTCGCAGGAACGAAGGAAGCCTAAAAGCAGTAAAGAATAAGCTAGGAATTGGCAAGAATCAGATGTATGCGTTAACAGACAAAGCCGGTAATATTATTGCTAATATGGATGAGATAGTTCAAGTGGCAGAGAAGTTTTGTAGAGATTCACACAGTACCAGTGTTATACAGTACAGGTCTAGAGGAATTTGAAATCCCACAAGTAACGCCGGAAGAAATAAAGAAAGCCTTGGGAGCTATGCAAAGAGGGAAGGCAGCTGGGGAGGATAAGGTAACAGCAGTTTGCTTGAAGGTTGGTGGGAAGATTGTTCTAGAAAAACTGGCCACGCTATGTACACAATGCCTCATGACCTCGAGCATACCGGAATCTTGGAAGAACGCTAACATCATCCGAATCCATAAGAAAAGGGCCGCCAAAGACTTGAAAAGTTATAGACCGATCAGCTTACTGTCCGTCGCCTACAAAGTATTTACTAAGATAATCGCAAATAGAATCCGCAACACATTAGACTTCCGTTCACCAAAGGACCAGGCAGAATTCCCTAAAGGCTACTCAACAATAGACCTTATTCACACTAGCAATCAGGTGATAGAGAAATGCGCGGAATATCACCGACCGTTATATATAGGTTTCATTGATTACGAGAAAGCGTTTGATTCACTCTAAACCTCAGCACTCATGGAGGCATTAAGGAATCAGGGTGTAGACGAGCCGTATGTAAAAATACTGAAAGATATCTATAGCAGCTTCACAGCCACCGTAGTCCTCCATAAAGAAAGTAACAAAATCCCAATAAAGAAAGGACTCAGGCAAGGAGATATGACCTCTACAATGCTATTCACAGCGAGTTTATAGCAGGTATTCAGAGACCTGGAGTAGGAAGAATTGGGGATAAAAGTTGATGGAGAATACCTTAGCAACTTGCGATTCACTGATGATTTTTGCCTTGCTTAGTATCTCAGGGGACCAATCGCAATGCATCCTCACTGATATGGCGATGCGAAGCCAAAGGGTGGGTCTAAAAATTAATCTGCCGAAAATTAAAGTAATATTAACAGTCTTGGTAGAGAACAGCAGTTTACGATAGGTAGCGGAAGTGGTGAGGGAATACATCTACTTAGGGCTAATAGTGACCGCGCATCCGGATCATGAGACTGAAATCATCAGAAGAATAAGAATGGACTGGAGTGCGTTTGGCAGACATTCTCAGATCATGAACAGCAGGTTGCCGTTATCCCTCAAGAGAAAAGTATATAACAGCGGTGTCTTACCAGTACTCACGTACAGGGCAAAAACTTGGAGGCTTACGAAAAATGTTCTACTTAAATTGAGGACGACGCAAAGAGCTATGGAAAGAATAATGAGGGGTGTAACGTTAAGAGATCAGAAGAAAGCAGATTGGGTGAGTGAACAAACGCGAGGTAATGACATCCTAGTTGAAATCAAGAGAAACAAATGGGCATGGGCAGGGCATGTAATGAGGAGGCAAGATAACCGATGGTCAATAAGGGTTACGCACTAGATTCCAATGTAATGGAAGCGTAGGAGGGGGCGGCAGAATGTTAGGTGGGCGTATGAGATTAAGGAGTTTGCAGGGACGACATGACCACAATTAGTACATGACCGGGGTAGTTGGAGAAGTATGGGAGAGGCCTTTGCCCTGCAGTGGGCGTAACTAGGCAGATGATGATGATGATGATGAAGGCATAAAAATAAATCGCAAAGTATATGTTTTCTTATAGGCAAAAGTTTTTTTTTAGTTTTAGCCCGAAAGAATAAAAAAATAAAACGATGTCTAAACTCATTTTACATTTTTTCGCCAATTCTCGCGTCAGCGAACGGACGGGACTAACACTATACGTGACGGGTATGCTGTTGCCAGTAAGTTCATTTATGGGTAAACTGTTTAGTTTTCGCGAGGAATAGTAAGCTAAAAATAAAACGCCGTTTCTATTCATTTCACGTTTTTTTTTCGATGCTAGCGTCAGCAAACGAAGGGGATGAAGACTAGGCGTGACGTGTTTCCGGTTGTCAATTTTTGGCGAATGCCCCCTCTTGTTGAATTTATTTCTCCATGGTTAAACGGGTAAGGCAAGAAGAATGCAGGAACTTTATTATTTTAGAAAGCGGAGACAAAGATGGAACTGTCAATGGAGCCAAGCCTAAATAGAAGCGCCGTGTTGGTACGCCATACAAAATAAATCTCACATTCCTTTTGTTTTTCTATGCAACCGTCAGCTAACGAATGGGTTGAACACTACGCGGGAGGTGTTGTTAATTTTTGGCCAGTGTGCCCTTTTGCTTAATTTGTTCCTCTATGGTAAACAAGTTTTTGAATCCACAAGCGTGCCCTTCGACTGCTAATGGAACCAGCTGCCAAGCGAAAAGCGCACTCTTGGTACATTAAACAAACTCCATGGTTGCCCTGGGATTTCTACCTAAGCTTTTTTTTATGTCTCAAACGCAACTGTGCTTATAGAAATGCTGATAAAACTATATTTACGACAAATATCCGCCGCACAGGTCTTTATACAGTTACATCCTTCTCTCTTAGTGAAGAATGCAAGTCTTTTCGTTTCGCTATATGGAATATATTTGCCCTTCATCTACGTAGATTGACAGCACACTAAGGCGTGACATCATAATGATTTTACCGCTGAACACAATACATTAAATCTTCGCGAAGCGGCAATCGCAATGCCGACGCCAAGTTCTTGCCTCCCATTTCTGTGTGGAACGCTCGGAGGCGTTCTGTGAGGTCGGACGTGCGACGCATCGGCTCCGTCGATTTTAGACTGGAACCGCGGGCCAACACACGGCACACCCAAAATCATGGTCTGACAGACAGACACCGACCTGAGGCAGGTCCACCGACCTCAGACACCGACCTCAGACACCGACCTGAGGCAGGTGGACCAATTTTCAGCGCTCTTACGCCAATCTGAAGATCGCATCATGCCGCAGTTGAGCTGACCGTAACGAGAGCTAAGCTCGGCGCAGCCGGCGTCGGAGGTTCTCCGGAGATGGCGACGCAGAAGATCACCGGGTACGACCCGACATCCATGAAGTGGACCGTAATCGAGCACAAACCCCGAGATGAGGACATCCTGCCCACCGAATGTGAGTGTCTTCAAGCACTTGTACGCCTGCGGCAACGCAAGCAACAAGCGAACATGGCTACCAAAAGCTGCGTTGGCGCGGCGTCGCTGACGTCAACGGCGGCGGGGAATTCCCTCCGCGCCGGGAATACGGACGGTGCTCGCGCTGCGCCACTGCTGCAATTGAAGACTGCTCGACACTGGCGCCCGAAAGAGACGCCCAGACTCCGTTCCGAGGACCTAATCGTGGTGTTGAAGCCCCGAGGCACCCTGGACCTGAAAATGGCCTTCAAGCATGGTGACGAGGGATACGTGGGTGAAGTAGCCGCCGGGGATCTCAATGTGTGGCCCGCATGGGAACAGAACATTATCGTGTGCGGAAACCAGACAACACCGATAGCTGGCAAGCTTATCAAAGATTTCGACCTGCAGGTAGGGGAACGCTCCTATCCCTTCCGCAGTCATCTCAAGCTGAATGGAGAGGTATGCAAGGGGGCGATCAACGTCCACGAGGATGAAGTACTCTGCCTCTCTCAAGCCCAAGCTCAACTGGAGGGAGGACGAGATCGCCTTTGTCCGAAAATTGGGAACTGCTAATGTGGCGGTGGTAACCTTTGAAGGCCGAAGCCTCCCCCGTTACATACAATATAATTATGAATGCGTTCCGGTAAGGGAGTATAAGAAGACCATACCCTCGTGCTACAGATCTGGCACGGCGGGCCACTGGGTGCATAACTGCCCCCACCCAGAGGAAGGAAGATGCGGCTTCTGTGGCAAACAAGCCGGCTCCACAACGGACGGACTTGCAGAACACGAGTGCGCACCATCCTCCATGATCTGCGGAGGAGCCCACCTCACTGGATCCGCAGAGTGTGTAGCAAAATTCCGGAAACTTAAGCGGCCGGGATCAACGACCCCAGCAAGAGGAGCGGCAACGCCATCAACGTGGCAGCAACGGGGAGGACTACAAGAACCACCACAACAAAAGAAGACAGCAAGTCAGGACAAGCACCACTGGGACAGAAAGAGCAGAAGACGCAAAATGCTGTACAATCCGAGACCGGGCCGAAGCCGCCTTCCTCCAAAGCAGGGGATTTTTCCCCTCTTGGTAACTCTTCAAAACAGGTGAGCAACTGGGCGGGAGTCACCTCTCATTCCTCCTCCCCCCTCCCAATCTTCCCCAATGGAACTCGAGATGCGGAAAGAGCTAGAAGCTCTCAGGAGACAAAGCGCGCAGCTAGCTAGCAAAATTCATGCACTGGAAAGTGCCAGGACGAACAGTCCGAGTCCGGGAGGACCCATGGATGATGGGGGGGAGGGGGGGGGGTTCGGCACCTGTGTGCTCGGGCAGCATCGTAAAGTCGGCAAGCGCATCGCCTACTAACAACCTAAAAGTCCGGGTTACCGCCCTGGAGCAGCAAATGAAGGCCTTAACGGGGCAAGTGGCTCAACTCCCAAATCTAATCAGTGAGCCAGTCCAGTCTGCCATTCAACTGCAAACACAGCAAATAGCCACAATAGTCACGCAACAAGTGACTCAAAACTTTAAAACATGGATCCAAACTGACCCAAGACTCTTCCGCCGCAACGGTCCCATCAGAGAGGCCGGGCGTCCGAGCACATTCCTCCGCGTAATGGAGGACGAGGAACATGAAGAATTTGCTGATTCACTGGATACCACACAGAGTGCCGGCACGGTTATTCATAGCCAGCCAGAGTCTACTAATGCTAATCATGGCGCAGGGATCTAGAAAAAGGCAAGCTAAATCAAGACAGGAACCACTGTCAATCCTACAGTGGAATTGTAGGGGCTTCAAGAATCGGACTAAACGCGCTCATTTTCCTCTCTACTTAGAAACATTGCAACCTCTAGCAGCCATCGTGGCTCTACAGGAACCAGAGGCCTCAGCTAAAATTTCAGGGTACAATGCATTTCAGCGAGATTCATGTAATTGCATGCTTGTACACAAAGCGTACACCGCACAAGAGGTAGACCTCGACCTACAGACAACTATTCGTACACCATGGTCACAGTGTTACCTCTGCGACGCTCTGACCCACAAGTACACATCCTTAACACATATTGTCCGCCCAAGCTAAAACGTATCACTTTTGCAGACATCTTCACCCGGGCACTGAAGATAGCTGGTCGGGACCCCTTACTTATATTGGGTGACTTCAATGCTCCCAGTAAGGTGTGGGGTTAGAAGAAGGAAGAGGTGCGCGGTAGGAAGCTAGCGGAGCTCATCTCCACGCTAGGCACAACCCTTCAGACCGACCCAGCACAACCAACACGTGTTGGAAACTCCGTGACTCGGGACACTTGTCCCTATCTCACGCTTTCCAAACATATACAACACGTTGAGTGGTACAACACCGAAGACACGCTAGGAAGCAATCACTGCATTATTAACACTTTAATTCATACCCGGCCCCTAAAAGGCAAATAACTCAAGCGAAATTGCCGGACTGCACTGCTTTCCGCAAGTCCCTCCCGCAGGCCAGTCTTCTCGAGGAAGGGTACAGCTCGTGGGCTAAAAACCTTATGACAACACTCAAGAAACATGTGAAAAGCCTACAGATTGCGGAGGACTGTCCAGCGGTGGATAATCATTTACTCCATCTCTGGGAAGCTCACCGCAGTCTCACGAAAAGATGGAAAGGACAAAAACACAACAAAAGACTGAAAAGACGTATAACAGACCTGACCCAGCGGGCTGCCGAGTATGCCTCTCAATTAGCTGATTCTAACTGGGTTGATCGCTGCAACACGGCAGCCCAACAGATGTCAGGGAAGAATACATGGAAGCTCTTCCGCAGCTTGATTGATCCCGCTCAATCTCGAGGAGACACACAGAAACACTTACAACATGCTTTACACAATTTCCAGGGCACAACAGAACTGGCAGAAACGTTAAGGGACAAGTATCTCTGCACGAAGCAGGACCCTCGAGGTCAGGAATATCTCCATGAAGGCCGAGATAATCCAGAGATGGATCAGTCGTTCGAACTCTACGACCTCAAGGCAGCCTTAGCCAAAATGAAGAGAGGCACTGCACCCGGTCGGGACAAGCTCACAGTGAAGCTGCTGGCCAACCTCCCAGATCGCGCGTATGTAGCCCTTCTTGACTACATTAATGCCATATGGAAAGGGGAGACTCCCATACCCCTCGATTGGAAAACATCGCTTGTCACCTTCATTCCTAAAGCAGGAAAGGAATTTAATATGGACAACCTGAGACCTATCTCGCTCACATCGTGTGTGGGCAAACTAATGGAGACGAAGGTGCAAGATAG
This sequence comes from Dermacentor albipictus, assembly GCF_038994185.2. NCBI lineage: Eukaryota > Metazoa > Arthropoda > Arachnida > Ixodida > Ixodidae > Dermacentor > Dermacentor albipictus. Next base: position 71,911,747 of record NC_091829.1, on the reverse strand, counting down.
GCTCTCAGAATATTTGGAAAAGCGTAACAGTTTTGCAGACACCATGTTCGGCTTCCGCCCACACAAGTCGGCACAAGACATATTACTACAACTCAATCACGACATATTACAGCCAACGGAGCACCCTCACAACGACAAAGTTGTCCTGGCCTTAGATCTAAAGGGAGCTTTCGACAGCGTTAAACACAGCACTATCTTAGCACACCCCCATGAGACCCACTGTGGCAAAAACACATTTAATTATATCAAGGATTTCTTGACGGATCGAGCCGCACTCGTCAAAATCCAAGACACTGAATATGGACCCTACGAAATGGGTACTAGGAGGACGCCACAAGGCGCTGTGCTTTCCCCGCTGCTATTTACCCTGCGATGGTGCATCTTCCGGCCCAGCTGCACGGTATTGAAGGCGTGCGGTATGCGCTGTACGCCGACGATATCACCATCTGGGCCACAGAGGGAAACATAGGGCATATAGACGAAAACCTGGAAGCAGCCGCCCACGTAGTGGATCGCTACGCAGAGCACTGTGGACTTCAGTGTGCACCAAACAAATCAGAATTTGTGCACCTTAGACGAACACCTAAGGACACTACACAAATACATCTCTTTTTGGCTAGTGGTCCCATACACGAGGCCACGGAGCTCCGAATTCTCGGACTCTTTATCCACAATCAAAGAAGAGTCGACACAACACTAGAAAAGCTCCGCAAGGTTGGGGACCAAGTGGGCCGAATGCTCCGGCGTGTGACCAACAAAAGAGGGGGATTACGAAGCAGGGACGCTGTGCGGCTAGCTCATGCTTTGGTAACAAGCCGAATTCTATATTCGGTCCCGTATCTCTATCTGCGGAAACATGATGAAGGCAAACTCGAAGTCATCCTCCGCAAAGTGATGAAGAGGGCCCTTGACCTCCCTGTTACAACTTCGAACGCGAGACTTCTCGCTTTGGGAGTAGTGAACACCTCTCAGGAGCTCAAGGATGCCCACCTTACCAGCCAGTACACACGTCTAGCTCAGACAAACTCGGGACGGCATTTGTTGCACCGGCTCCACTTGAAACACGCCTTTCACATTCAGGAGCGGATCTGAGTGCCCGAACTCTGGAGACGCGCCATCAGAGTTCGACCCCTCCCCACAAAAATGGATAGGGGAGACCACAGTGGTTGTCGCCAGGCGAGGGCGGACGCCTTGCAACGCCACTACGGCAACAAACGCGGAGTCTTCTACGTGGATGTGGCCGGTCCATGCCGTGGGGGGTGGTATACGGCAGCGGTCATTCACGAGGAAAAGCAAGTAGATAGGCTCACTTTCAAAGCCTCGGGCTCAACACATGCAGAAGTAGCTATTGCCCTGGCCGCCTCTGACCCACGGTCTCAATATATCATAACCGACTCGCGCGGGGCTTGTCGAAATTATGAAGCTGGTTGGATCACCCCACTAGCGGAACGAATATTGGAGAACTACAGCAACGGGGGAATTGATCCTACCCCCCAGTGTCTGGTCTGGACTCCGAGCCACCAGGGCCTAGCGGGGAATGAAGCCGCGAACACGGCGGCCCGAGAAACCTGGAATCCGAAGGCATTTATCTTGTAACATTCAAAGATATCACGACCTTTTACAAAGACAGGCATCGCCAATACCCAACACCTGCAAAAGGGCTTGGCAAGGCTAATGAACGGATCTTGATTCGACTTTTCACTAACACTTTATTGTGCCCGGTAATCTTGAAACATATCGATTGTTCCTTCACTGGCAAGTGCCAATACTGTGGGGAGGTGGCTGACACCTACCACATGTTTGGGCTTGTCAGCTAAACTCAGCTCTTCCACTCAGCCCTAACCCAACCCGAGAGGAGTGGGAGGCGACGCTGCTCGGTTGCTCGGACCTTCAGGCCAAATAGGCCTTGGCCCAGAGGGCTAAGCTGGCGGCTCGTACCAATGGGGTCCCGGAATAGAGACTCCACCCATTGCGGAGCCCCATATGGGCTCTACCTCTCTTCCCGTTTTGAATAAAAGCTTTCAACCAACCATCCCATTTCTGTGAAGCTCCCAATAAATTATGCGAAAAGTAGCGTTTACATGAGCCCGTCCATACGGAAAATGTGTAAAGCTCATTCCGTGTATTTTTGAGAAATAACGGATGGCCACTTACGAAACATTAAGCTAATTTTTATGGTGCGTTAAATGATGCCTTTGCAGGCCTCGGAAATAGATCACGCCCCCATACTAGAGAGCTTTAGCAGAGCGTTTACGGTCCGCTCCGCTGTGACCGGCGTACCATAACAATTGGCACATAGCCACGGAGCAGAACGCTACTGGGAACTAAGACGCGCCTGCGCACAATGCTCACTGCAGCAGCGGAACATAGATGGCTGCCCAAGTTCCGCGAGGAACTCGATTTTGCGAAGCCTCAGCGTGCGTCTAATTGCTGCCTCTGACGTTTTGCAGCGCAGCAGAGAGCACGTAACTGGCGTCTCTGGGGGAGGATCTTGTTACATAAGCGAAGTCAATGCATACTATGCAGCCAAATGTGCGCGGAGCGGAGCGTAAGACACGCTCTGCTAAAGCTCTCTAATGACGGGAGGCTCCTTATCGCGTTGATCGCGCGTCTCGCCTGAATCGTATCTCGTCGTCGGCGCATGCGTGGTGGCGCAAACTTTCCGCATGTCGGCGTCCTTGGAGTTGCAGATTTCGCTGCACGGACGCTGCAGTCGGTTTTGTTAACTGTATAGGAGAACGTTGGAGCGTGTTTTCTGTGTGATGCCAGTCGCTGCACCTTAGTGCGCGAGGCGTTTCACTGCTGAACTCAAGGTCGTTCATTCAATCGCGCCCGCGGCGGCCGAATTTCGACGGGTACGAAATGGAAAAACAAGGCGTAAAAAGAAAGAAAAAAAAACGCGCGTGTACTTGGATTTAGGTGCACGGTAAGGAAACCAAAATTGGTAAAATCACTCTGGGTCTCTCATTATAGCGTGCCTCATAATCAAAACGGGATTTCAACACATAAAACCCAACATTACAATTACTAGCGTTATGAGCAAGCAAGATTGAAAAGCGTCAGTTTCAGCCACTACATGTATTGCGTAGGCTAGGGCTCTTATCCCACCCTCTGTCTGTTTCCTCCCTCTTCACCTTGGTAGTGCGAAAGAAGTTGTGGTTAGAAGGCTTCGGGCCGAGGTGGCCCCTGCACAGGCTGTGGTCTCAAAGGGAAACTGGTCGTATTTAGCACTGGATCTTACTTGCCCAGACTCTTTAGACAAAGGGAAGGATAGGCACGTGCAGCGTACCCCCTAATTTGCGGAAGTCCAGGCTTGTAATCGGAACGCTCGCTTCTCCTACAGCAACCTTGCCTCAGTCGGAAGCGTGACAGCACATTCCACAAAACACTGCTTCAATTATTATACTACAAGAGCCTCACACAAAAAGGATGTGCTCGAACACATTTAGGGTGTTTATCAAAAATGTTTCAGCATGCCTCGTGAAATTTCGACGTCACGCCGAGTTTGCATGTGGCGAAAATGATGGCTCATGAAATGTTCATTACATGTACAAAATTTTAAGTTTGTTGTTGTGTTTAAATTTGTAGCGAAAGCTGGCCCCACACTTTGTGCCTCATTTTAATTTTACGCGTTGTTTGTACTACCCAGTACCTAAACACCGAAAAATACCGAAATTACCGAAAACAGTTGATTATATTGCTCGAGAAGTAGAGGCTTGCCGTGGGTAATGCGTAGATGAAATAAAAAGCGTCAGATTTAACCACAGCTTTTGTAGTAAATTATGTATTCGAGTCGCGCGGCACCACATTAAACGTGTTTCATGAACGAGGGCCTGCTGAATTTTGTACGCTTTCCTGGAACAACTGTTACTACCCCCTATGTTATATTACCTTCGAGGCCGGTCCCCTCACCAGGTCTGGCCAGTTTGAGGTAACAAGCGCACTGCATACCTGGCACGCTAACAATTGTGCCTGCTGAGTATTGCATTCCTACTCGCCGTGCGAAGACCTTAAATTTCAAACCAAACGCTGTTTGCGTTCTCCTGGCGGGCACCAGCGTCCCATCGAGAGGGGCGACGTATATCGCGCAAGTGCGCCTGCGTACATGTCAGCGCTGTGACGTCGGTCATAGTGAAACAGACTAAAGAAATTAGCCAAGCCGACACCAATTATTCCTATATTATGTTCTTTAAATACATGACCTGAAGTTAAAGTAAATAATAAAACGCACCCGCCGTGGTTGCTCAGTGGCTATGCATCGTGTTGGGCTCCCGAGCCCGAGGTCGCCGTATCGAACCCTGGCTACTGCGGCCGCATCTCTAAGGGGTCGAAATGCGAAAACACCCGTGTACCTAGATTTAGATGCACGTTAAAGAAACCCAGGTGGTCGAAATTTCCGGAGTCCTCCCCATGTCGTTAAACTAGTTAAACCATAATTAATTTTTTTTACTAATGAAGCATGTAAGCCAAATGTCCGCATGTTTTTTTTTTATTTTACTTCGTGCCGTGTGGCAAGAGATGTACTTTGATTTCGTCTCCCTGTTACCACATCACGCAGTCGCGTGCGCAGAGAACGAAACTGTGTTGTTTTCTCGCGTGTTACAACGCCGCGGTCATGCTCTTTCATCCTGTCTCGCCCGCCTCATTGCTCGCGACTATGGCACTGATCAGGTGTTCTCCTGCAGAGTGCCCAAAATCACACGCTGTGCGAAACGAGAGAAACAAAACAGACCATTGAGCCAAAATGTGACAGAAAAAATAGAAGGCGGGACCGGGACGTACCCGTCACGCCATCCTCCGGCCATGGCATGGGACAACGCAGGGACGGAATTTCGCTTTCAGAGGCTAGGCAGGGCAAGTGGAGAGAGCGTTTATTTGGGTGGTGAAGCTCATCTCCTGCAATCACAGGTTAGCGCCATCGCAAATATTTCCCTCTCTGCTATTAATGATCTAATTTGAAGAATTGTTGCCTCAGAACGGCCCTCAGAGGTCATGTAACCACTTCCCAAGTATAGTGAAATTTTGCCTCGTGGCCCGTTGAGGGTTCCCTTAAGAAAGGCGCATATAATAGCCCTTGTGTAATGCGTGCTTATGTACCAGTTTTTGTAATAAAGGGGTCCCAGTTTCGTGCACTCCATTGTGATAGTGAAATTTTAGACACCTAGGCATAGTGGTGGTCGTAGATTTTATAGGCTACATTGCTCACAGTTAACATTCTTTTACTAAAGAAATTAGCGAGCACGATGTCATGCCGGCGTAGTCAGGCATGAGCAACGCTGTCATGAAGAAGCACGTCGACATCAAAAATGAAACGCTTGGAGCAGCCTCTCGCTTCAAAGCCTGCCTGACAGGTGAGTTTACGCAACCTCCAACACTAGGCACCCTGGAAGACAGCGACACAAAGCGACAAGCTACCTCGGCTGGCCCAACTATGTGCCCGCCACAGATACAATGGCCGCCATACGTACGTACGTACGTACGTACGTACGTACATACATACATACATACATACATACATACATACATACATACATACATACATACATACATACATACATACATACATACATACATACATACATACATACATACATACATACATACATACATACATACATACATACATACATACATACATACATACATACATACATACATACATACATACATACATACATACATACATACATACATACATACATACATACATACATACATACATACATACATACATACATACATACATACATACATACATACATACATACATACATACATACATACATACATACATACATACATACATACATACATACATACATACATACATACATACATACATACATACATACATACATACATACATACATACATACATACATACATACATACATACATACATACATACATACATACATACATACATACATACATACATACATACATACATACATACATACATACATACATACATACATACATACATACATACATACATACATACATACATACATACATACATACATACATACATACATACATACATACATACATACATACATACATACATACATACATACATACATACATACATACATACATACATACATACATACATACATACATACATACATACATACATACATACATACATACATACATACATACATACATACATACATACATACATACATACATACATACATACATACATACATACATACATACATACATACATACATACATACATACATACATACATACATACATACATACATACATACATACATACATACATACATACATACATACATACATACATACATACATACATACATACATACATACATACATACATACATACATACATACACACACATACACACACACACACACACACACACACACACACACACACACACACATACATACATACATACATACATACATACATACATACATACATACATACGTACGTGCTTATACATACATACATACAAAGACGCCCTTCTATTTCGGCCCCAGATAGCCGTAGTTGCTCACCGAAAGGACAAAGAAATGAGATTCCTCTAGATACCTCGGGGCTGTGTGTAAAAAGCAATAAGCTTTGGGACGCCGACAAAAATGCAACAGCCGTGGGACCTTCCACTTGCAGATCCATTGATCGAAGATGATTCAAAACGTACGTGACGAGAAGCTCGGCCAGCGCCGGCACAGAAATATGGGCGTCGGAATTTGCGCGGGGTTCATTCGCAGCATGTCGGTTTCATCTCTCCGGAGGTTTGCGGTCATAATCACGTTGCGTGACCCTATTCCCAAAAACCCTTCTCTCTTATTTTCTCGGGCACCACAACATAGATATCAGCAGAAGCACCTTATAACTGCATCTGTGGTAAATATTCCTTAGTTCACAACATGGGTGAATCGCTCTTGAGGAACTTTCCTTAAATGTGTACTTCGCCCACGAGTATTTTTTAGTTGCTGCTCTTGTGGCTGCTAAGAACAATGCTGCTTTGGGCCCCTGTGAAGTGAAGTCGATTGCGATGAAATAAGTGCGATGATTGATCTTTTCTAAAGCAGAAATACGGCCACTATTTGGTGCGGCCTCCGCTTATTCGCTATCGTAGTTGAGCTTCCGCTAACCATGTCACTCACCTCTTCGTTGTAAACCATCAACATAGCAACTTTCAAGCACGCAATAACACAGACCTTTATCTCCTCGTTGCCTATATTATGAGCATTTTTGTCAGTGTATAATACATACACACACACACACACACACACACACACACACACACACACACACACACACACACACACACACACACACACACACATACATACATACATACATACATACATACATACATACATACATACATACATACATACATACATACATACATACATACATACATACATACATACATACATACATACATACATACATACATACATACATACATACATACATACATACATACATACATATGGTTAGCATTTTTGCGCATCTACGGACTCGCAGCAGCCGGCGCGTTCTTTATCTGATATACCTCGGTGTAGCCATTATTTTACCAGCATTCGACGATTGCAGATGACGTTCACCAGGTTATAAAATATTGAAGACTACAAGCGCTAGCTTAGACCGCATTTATCCTCGTAAAGTAAAATTAATTTCGCATAAGGTCCTCCCGCTTGGCAGTAATCATTACCAAACTGTTCTCTGCAGGGGTGTTTCCGAGCTGTCTTAAAGGTGGTAGAATAGGTCCGGTTTTCAAAAAGAAAGGTCATCACATATCACTAGGGAAACACAAGCGTCATTGTAGCCTTGCTTTTTTCGTTAGAGTGATTAAAAAGCTTTTCCACATTCCATATAATGCGGTACCTAAATAACTTTAACGGTTTCTTTCCTCAGCAATTCGGATTTCAACAAGAATTTTCAACCGAACTCACATTTATTACTTTAACTGAAGAAATCAGGCAAGCTAATGACAGAGGTCTAATTGTGGGTTCTGTATTCATCGGTCGGACGAAGGCATTAGACACGATAAACCATCGCATACTACTTGTTAAGCTCGATTCATTTGGTATATCTGGTCCTCCACAAAACTTTATAAGAGACTACTTTTGTAACCTGTCATATATGCTACAGGTTAACGGCCATCTCTCATCATCTCATCATCTCTCATCACCGGGCGGATGTTTCACGCTGATGTATGGAAGTGGCCACCACTTGTTTCCCCATTGATATAAGAGGAAAACTGTGAATCTGCGAAGTTAAATGATGAGCCTGTGTAACAATGTGCAAAAGTGCACCTACGTACGCCGTCACATTTATAAAGGGCAGCGACGGCAAGTACGGCTAGCAGCCTACGAGAATGGCAACGTACCGATGTTTATAGCGCGCAGTCTCATCGCTACCCACTTTTTTGGTTGATCGCTTTACGAAATGCAGAACGTTTGATTTCCAATCCTCGTGGTAAAAAACTCAACTATACAATAGCAGTCGTCGTTGACCAATTGACTTGTACCTAAATTCGCGTCTGCCAGTAGCAGGAGCAAAGACACGGGGAATGTGCTGGGCCTAATCCCACCGGCTCAACGGGATCGACATCGACTCAAAGTATGCTCGCAGCTCGTGAAGACTGAAGCGTGTGAGGCCAAAAATGCAGCCACCGCTTTCCAATCATGAGTCACCCGTTTGCAGGGAACTTAAGTTCTTGCGACAGCAACATATCGTGTCAAACCCCACCTCACTATTTTCGACTTTGACGTCTGCCATCAACTACCAGTATGCTCTGCGTATACATCTGTTTAACTCATAACACAATCTGTTCAATAGCTGAGGGGAAGAAAAAGCATCTGGTTTCAGGTGATTGAAAAAAATATTTCATCAGAAATCTCCTCTACTCTCAACCGTGCTCATGGCCGCCGCATTTCGAGGGGGAGAAATCCGAAAAACCCGTGTGCTTAGATTTAGCTGCACGGTAATGAACCTCAGGCGGTGCAAATTTCTAGTGTGCCAGACTACCATGTGCATCAAAACGAAAACGCAGTTTTGTCTCGTAAAACCTTATATTTCTTCATGTGAACCCTGCTGTCTCGAAGATGTGGTCGACCTGCATGTCCAGAGGAAGGTCTCCAGCGAATTTCACAGACATTTAGTGAACTCGAGATATCGCCGGAGTTAACGCTTATCGTAAACAGTTAAGCTCAGAAGAATCAATCAAGTTCAGTATTGAACGAAAGTTGAAGACGCAATACACTTTCAGTGGCGCCACTGAAAACCACACTACTTCGATGCTTCAGCACAGAACAATACATGAATTTTTGTATTTGAAAGACACAATCACAGCAGAGTACGTAAATGAAGCCAGCACACTAAACGAATAGAGCGCTCTTGGTTCGCGACACAAACTCCAAAAGTACCCTGGCATCTCTTGATAAATTTCGCTTCAGTTCCCAAAGATTTATTGCCAAGTGCAAACAGCGATCACATAATGTTTACGAGCATATCCGCAGCCGCCGTCTTTATACGGATATCTGCTTATCTCCTAACGAGCAATGCTAGTCTTCTCGTTTTGCTGGATGTGGTATGTATGCGTGTCCACTACGTAGCTTGATAGTGCACTAAGGCCTGATATCGTAATGCTTCTAGCGACTAAATGACAGCGAGTGAATTTCCGCGAAAAAAGGTGGCAACCACAAAGGGGCCGCAAACTTGGGGCTCCCTTTTTTACCTGGCTTAAAATATTCAGTATATGATACTCAATCTAGGATTTCCACGAGCACGTCCGCAGGGACAATGTGCAAACTCATTCCGCGCATTTTCGAGAAATATCTGACCGCCATATATAAAATATTTCGCTAATTTTGATCCGCCTGAAAGGTTGCGCTTGCATCCGCCTCAACTAAATCACGCCAGCATAATGAAGGGGTGCTCAGTGTCTCGTTCATTGCTCGTCTCGTCTGAATCGCATCTCGTCCTCGACGCCTGCGCGGCGCGCAAAGTAGCAACATGGCGGCGTCCTTGCAGTTGCAGATTTCGATGCATGGGCGCCATGATGAGCGTTCCCTCTAGGGGTACTTTCTGCTTACTCACTTTTTCACCACGACCAAGCCGCTTTCCGCTGACTGCGCCAGAACGACAGTACCGGTGGGCGTGCCCACAACGTCTCTCAAAAAGTAACGAAAGTATTTACAATAATGTTAGAGATCAGAGATAGCGCTAAAGCTTGTCGCTGTAATGGTCAGAGCATGTGAAACTAACCACCTCACTAAGGCGAGTGAGGCGAGCCTGCCCAAAGACTACTTTAAAAACACTAAAATAATGTTGAGGCTCATAGAAAATGTCGCAACCACCTCTTAGTATGAGTCATTAACTCAACCATGCAATGAGAACCGAGCTGCCTTTCGCTTACTGTATCACAAGTCTCGGTTTCGTGCCCTAAAAGCATAATTGGTTGAAATGCGTTGCAGGCTGTCAAACGAAATTTCTCACCTTGCTGTTCAATAGTGTATTCACGCCGTGTCGAAGTGTACAACGAACGCAAGAATACGTCGGCAGCATAAAATCCAGGCAACATCCAAAATATGCGGGTCACCGAAGAGGGGAACTTCACAAATGCAGCAGGTCTCGCTCGCTTTGGTGACGATTCTGGAGCTAACGTAGCATGTGACGCGTACGTGGTGCCGCTAACTTGTTGCCAGAAAAAGCATGAAAAGAAATCGCAAAATATAAGTTATATTTTATAGGCGAAACTTTTTATCTTTAGCGAGAAAGAATAAATTGAAAATAGAACGCAGTCTAAATTCATTTCACATCCTTTTTTTTTGCACTGCTCGCGTCAGCTGACGTATGGAATGAACACTAGGCATGACGTGTTTCCTGTTACAAATTTTTGCCAATTGTCCCCATTTGTATAATTTCTTTCCCTATGGTTAAACGGGCAAGCCGAGAAAAGTCAATGAATTTTCGTATTGAATCAAGCGGAGACCAAGATGGAACGAAATGAAGTCAGAGCCTAAAGAAAAGTGCACTCTTGGTAGTTTCACAAAAGTAATTTTTCTAAGCTCGCATCGGCTAACAGATGCGTTTAACACTAGGGTACGTATTTCCTGTTGCCAGTTCTTGCTGAATATAATTCTCTATGATTAAATGCGTAAGCCCAGAAGAATTATTAAGTTTTAGTCACGTAACAAAGCGCAGAGACATCACTCAGGCTCAATGGAGCCGGCTGCCTAACGAAAAGCACACTAAAGTAATTTTTCTAAGCTCGCGTCGGCTAACAGGTGCGTTTGACACTAAGGATAACGTATCTCCTGTTGCCAGTTCTTGCTGAATATATTTCTCTGTGATTAAATGCGTAAGCCCAGAAGAATGAATAAGTGTCAGTGATGTAACAAACCGCACAGACCTCCATTGCGGTCAATGGAGCCAGCTGCCTAACGAAAAGCACACTCTTGGTACGTTACACAAACTGCATAGGTGCCCTGCAATGTCTACATAAGTTTCTCTTCAGTTCCCGAACGGAACTGGGTATACACGAATAGTGATCAAATAAAATTGACGTAAAACACCCGCAGCCCGTGTCTTTCTATAGAGATCTTCTTTCCTACTATTGAGAACTTCTAGACTTGTCGCTTCGCCAAGTGGAGTATATTTGCCTGTCCACTACGTAGCTTGATAGCGCAGTAAGGCATGCCATGGTAATCATTTTACCGCTAAACACTTAAGAATAAATCTGCGCGATGTGACAACCGCAAAGCCGTCCCCAAGTTTCTGCGTCCCATTTCTGTCAGGCTAGCAATATTCAATATATGATACGGAAACTACAGCATTTACACGAGAATGTCCATACAGACTATGTGTAAGTCTTAATCCGCGTATTTATGACAAACATTGAATGGCAGTTTACAAACGAAATTTAGTTAATTTTGATCTTGCTGTAAAAGAAGCTTTTGCAGGCGCCTGAACTAGGTTGCGCCACCATAATGAAGGGAGGCTCCCTATCGCGTTGATTGGGCTTCTCATCTGAATTGCATCTCGTCATCGGCGCATGCGGGGCGACGCAGAGTAGCCGCATGGCAGCGTCCTTGCAGTTGCAGATTTCATTGCATGGGCGCTAGAGTTGGTTATATTAGACAGCTTTAGTACTGCGTACGTTGCGTAAGCGACGGCATTGGGTACGTGAGATCGCTACGTTCTGCAAAGTGCGCAATGTGCAGAATGCAACACGAACGGTACGTGATGCGTTAGCGACCGCTGCGAACGCATGTATCATCATTCTTGCGTGCGTACGTGGGGAGGCTTGCGTGCTGCTCTCGTGGTTCCTGTCTGTTCGGGAGAGCGAGAGACAAAAGAGTTTCGCGAAATGGTGGCGCCAAAGGCAACCAGCGGAAGGCTGTACTTTTCAATGGCCTACAATGTGGCTTTGCTGCCTGAACTCAACGCGCAGAAGCCAATCCCGGATCTTGCACGTTGGGAATGCGAAGCAAAAATAGGAACTTCGTTTTTGAGAAAGTGTTCAGTGTACGCTGTTTGCGCGAAAGGCTCGACTTCCAGTGGGCGCAGTTCGTCTCAAATGACCGTGCCAACCCAAGATACAGTATACAGTACACAGTTTTTAAACTTCTCGACACGATTCGTGTATTGCATCCGTATTAAATGTAGACTCTTTTAAAAGCCTCAATAGAGTTCGACGTAGCGTGAACGAGCGCACAGGTTAAGGGCTAAATACAGTCCGACGTAGTGGGAGCGCGCGCATAGGTTACATCACGTTGAAAAGAACAACAGCTTTCGACCGGTGGTTCGACGCATTGGCGCAGCCAACATAACCGGACGCGACCAACGCGCCCTGACGCGTCCGGCGTCGATTGATGCTCGCCCGCGCGCCTGTAACGTCGGAGCATAAACGGGCCTGCCTCTACGTCAAGTGGCGAGATCAACAGCGTCTACAGTCCGACCGATGCGGCCGCGGCCAACGCGTTCTGACGCGCCCGGGCGTCTAGCAACGCTCGCCCGCTTACGTGCGTAGGCAGGTAAAGTGCGGTCATGAGGAGATAAACGCATCGATTAAAAGAAACGTACAAACACTATCATCATCACTGGCCTATACCCCCATAAGGATGCAAGATGGATGACAAAAATGGATTATAAGGCAAATAAGAAGGGTGCACTCAGAGAAGGGGATTGCTCAGGCGAGTCATAGGCAATATAATCTAGATTAATGACGAGGCGCTTTAAGAGGACGACTCAACGAATTAAGAGGGATGATTATGCGAAGTGGAGTAAGTGAATTAGGGGGATAGCTATGCGAATTAGGAGTTGAGTAAGGGAATTAGGGGGGATTTCTAAACAAAATAGAATAGACGAATTAAGGAAGTCATGGTGTCCGTCTTTATTGCATCGGCACCTGGGCTTTCACCTACAGGTGATCATAGCCATAACAGAAAAGACGCCGTTAATTTTTGCACCAGGTAGAACGCAATGCTGGAGATGCACAGGTTGCGGCAAATGCGTACGGAGATGTAGACCAATTGTGACAGGTAGCTAAAGAATGTTTAAATCGAAAAAGAAGTTTAAATAGATGTGTGCAAGAATGCTAGAGAGAGGGAGAGAGAAAGGCAAAGGAAAGACAGGGAGGTTAACCAGAGATTATCTCCGGTTGGCTACCCTGTACTGGGGGAGGGGAAAGGGGAAGCGATAGGTGAGAGGGAGAAGGATTTTTAAAAAAACTACACACACACGCACGTACACACAAACTGTTTCTGTGGGCACTGTCACGCAACCCGCAAAGGCGATCCTACTGTGATGCAGTGCACCGTACAATCCTGAGTCACACAGTGAAGTCACAATCTGGCAGAAAGTCCAGTGTCTTTTAAATACCGCAGCAGCGCCTTCATAGCCGATCGCGCTGATGTTCGCGTAGGCCAGTGTCCAAGGATCTTGTTTTCTGACAGTGGGCGCTTGTCCAGTTTGTCTAGGGTGGCTGAGAGGACTGCTCTTTGCGGGTTGAAACGAGAGCACTCACAAAGAAGGTGCGCGATTGTTTCATTGCACCCGCAGAAGTCACAAAGTGGGTTGTCGGACATTCCGATAAGAAAGGAGTACGCATTTGAAAATGCTACTCCAAGCCATAGACGAACTAGAAGGGTGCAGTCGCGTCGTGGAAGCTCGGGCGGAATACGGAGTTGTAAAGTAGGGTCCAGGGTATGAAGTCGTGCACTTGTGAAATCGGATGAATTCCACTGAGCTAATGTCAGGTAGTTTGCCAGTACGGCAAGCTTTTTCGCTGCGTCGGCTCTCGAAAGAGGAATGGCAACGCACCTGACGCCGTCATGGGCAGATCGGGCAGCTGCGTCTGCTCGATCATTGCCGTGTATGCCACAGTGACTAGGCAACCACTGATATATGATATCGTGTCCTTCGTCAACTATGCGATGGTGTACTTCTCTGATCTCTGCGACGAGCTGTTCATGTGATCCATGGCGCAGTGCTGAGAGTACACTCTGTAGGGCTGCCTTGGAATCACAGAAGACTGACCATGCATGCGGCGGTTCCTCCTGAATGAAATGGAGAGCCGCACGCAAGGCTACCAGTTCAGCAGCTGTCGTTGATGATACATGCGACGTTTTTAGCTGTATTTCGATGGATCTTGTTGGTATCACCACAGCAGCAGCTGAACTTGCAGATGTGACCGAGCCATCGATGTAAACGTGTACGCGGCCGCTGTGCACCTCATGTATAAGTTGTAATGTGGCCTGCTTCAGGGCAAACGACGGCATGTTAGCCTTTTTAGTGATTCCTGGGATGGTGAGGCGTACTTCAGGTCTGTGCAGGCACCATAAAGGTGTGGATGGTCTTGCTGCAGGCATGTAGTTCATTGGCAGTGAGGTGCGATTGGCAACAATCATACGACTGATAGCTGCGTGTGGCCTTTCTACGGGTAGAGCGGCAAGGTGGTGAGAAGGTAGTCGGGCAACGTGGCGAATATGCGCTCTGAGAGCGTCGGTTACCAAGTACGTTGTTATTGGGTGATCTCGAGCTATGACAATCGTTGTCGCTGTAGACGCACACCTCGGAAGACCGAGACACGTCCTTAGGGCTTGAGCTTGTAGTCCCTGGAGTACACGCAGGTTTGTTTTGCAGGTGTTCCCAATAACAGGGAGGCTGTATCTTGCGAAACCGAGGAACAAGGCGTTATACAGCTGCAGCATTGACCGCACCGAAGTGCCCCATGACTTTCCGCCGAGAAATTTGAGGAGATGTATTATTGTCAATAATCTCTTCTTCACGTATGAAACATGCGGGCTCCATGATAGGTCTCGGTCAATAATTACCCCTAAAAAGCGGTGTTTCCGTGCATTTGCTACTGCTTGCCCATTGACCTTTACACTGTAACGCTTCATTTCCTTCCGAGTGAATGTAACAAGGCAGCATTTCTCTGAAGACAGCTCTAAGTTCTGTTTTCGCAAGTACAGAGATGTTATCGTAGCTGCCTTTTGTAGCCGTGCTCGTACCTGCAGTCGTGTTACGGCAGATGCCCAAATGCAGATATCGTCGGCATATATTGATACCTGAACTGTGTTGGGCAAGCATTGGACTAGGCCAACGAGCACTAGGTTGAATACAACACTCCGCCTTGCGGTACTCCACAGAACGTTTGCTGTTGAGTCGTGGCGCCTTCCTCGGTCATCACGAAGAAATGCCTGTCGGTCAAATAACTGCACAGCCACTGAAAAGTGCGGCCACCGATTCCTGCTTTAATCAGAGCCTCTATAATGGCATAATGTGCCACATTGTCATAGGCGCCTTTTATGTCAAGGAATAATGCCGCAGTGAGTCGTTTCATCCGTTTTTGATGTTGAACATACGCGACCAAATCGATGACATTATCTATGGATGAGCGCCCACGCCGGAAGCCAGCCATAGCATCTGGGCACATGTTGTAACTTTCCAGGTACCATTCCAGGCGCGTCAAAATCATTCGTTCTATTATTTTCCCTATGCAGCTGGCCAGAGCGATGGGGCGGTACGATGACAAGTTTAACGGTGATTTACCAGGTTTGAGAAGTGGAACCAAGCGGCTGCATTTCCATTCACGTGGTACCAAACCGTTGCGCCAAGACTCGTTGTAAAGGTTTAGCAGCATGAGGCGTGCATTCTGCCCAAGATTGGCGAGCGCCGCATAGGTAACGCCATCCGGCCCAGGTGACGAAGAGCGCCTGCAAGTCGCTAGTGCCGCTTCAAGCTCCTCCACCGAAAACATTACATCCATGCGGGAGTCCCGTGGCACAGGAGTGGCACATGGTGTAAGGGCGCGTTGAGGCTGCGAGCTGGCAAGTCTTGAGCAAAATTCTTCGGCAACGTCTATTTCGCTGCGACCTTGTTGCAAAGCGAAGCACTTAAAAGGAACACGCTGTTGCGGTGATACACGAAGTCCACGCACAGTTCTCCATATCTGAGATAATCGCTGACGTGGATCCAACGACTCGCAGAAACGTTTCCATCTTTGAGATTGAAGTGCATCAATGCGGCGTTGAATCTTCTTTTGCATCCGCCTTGCCTCTCTGAGATCATGGATGGATTTGGTTCTCCTGTATCTTCTTTCAGCCCGCCGGCGAACTGCTCGTAGTCGCTGCAGTTCGGCTTCAAATTCTTCGTATTTCGGGAAAGGCTGAAAAGCACGTGTAGTATCTTGCATGGCTTTTTTAATTTCGTTTTCCAGACTTGAATGGTTCACTAGCTGACATACTTCCTCCATGTGCGACCGAAACGCCGACCAGTAAATTCTCCGGAGTGTCGTGGAGGGGCATTTAAAGAGTCCCTTGATCTTCAGGTACGTCGGAATGTGGTCGCTTCCACGGGATTCGATGTCTGGAAACCATTGCACGTTTCTTTCATAAGGCCGAGAAACCAGGGTCAAGTCTAGGCAGCTGCTGTATGTAAGCCCGCGGAAATATGTTGGGCTACCATCATTGAGGCAGTGAAGGTCGTGCTGTGTGGCAAAGGATGCTAGTCTCCTTCCCCTGGAGTCCATCTTCAAGCTCCCCCAAAGCGGATGGTGAGCATTAAAATCTCCGGTGAGAATCGTAGGGTGGGGTGTCGCTGATAACACGTCGCGCAGTCGTTTAGAGTCGAATCCGCGTGAAGGAGCAAGGTAAACATCAATGAGTGTGAACGTAAACTTGTTCGTTTTCACAATTAAACAAACGTACTGGTTGTCGTCGTGCGGCGGGACTGGGTGCAACACGTATGTCAGATCACATCTTATATATACAATTACCTTGCTTACATCACCACAGGTAGAGGACATGAATGCCTCATAACCAGAAATGCCTATAACATTTTGCACGTTCGGTTCGCAAATCACAAGTATGGGAAATCGGTTTTCCAAAACGTAGTGTCTGAAATCTGAAATTCTCGATTTGAGACCACGGGCATTCCACTGCAGTAAAGATGCTTTCTTGACTTCCTTGTGGAAGGGCAGCGAGGGGCGGGCCATGGTGCTGTGCGATGCTTTCAAGTACTGGAGTCAGCGCGTCCAGCACTGGCAGTGCGCTACGAACAGCCGGAGTGTCCATGTTTGTCAGTAGTAGACGCATGACATTCGTGAGGGATTTGAGCATAGCAATCACTTGTGAATCCTTGTCTCGCACTTGGTCAACTGAAGTGACATTTGACGTTAAGTGGCGAGTCAAGTGCTGTGGCTCTGGCGCGTGGCATGTCTTCGGCAGTGCTGGCCACACCTCACTTGATGAAGCAGGAATAGCAGGGCCGCTTTTATCGTTGGCATTCGTGCTGTTACTGGAGACAGATGGAACAGGAGGTGGCGTTGCCGGACGAGACTTTTCCCTTGAACCGAAAGAGGATGTCGTAGACTTTCGTTTCCGAGAGTGGTGTCGCCTTATCGCTGCAGAAGCATCTCTGTGTGATGATGTGATGTGAGGGAATGTGCTCAACCACCCGAAGAACCATGCGCAGCCACTGGCCCCCACCTTCCCACCCAGTCCCATGGGTGCCATACTATAGGCACCATACATACATACATACATACATACATACATACATACATACATACATACATACATACATACATACATACATACATACATACATACATACATACATACATACACATACATACATACATACACATACATACACATACATACACACATACACACATACACACATACACACATACATACATACATACATACATACATACATACATACATACATACATACATACATACATACATACATACATACATACATACATACATACATACATACATCGTAGTACGTGCACATACGCAGTGCACAAGTATCCGGAAGAATTTAACTTTGTTTTCTTTTAGTTCAGCAATGTCCATAACTTGTACAATCTCGAGGGCCGAAATTGAAGGGCAACTTCTTGAAATTCATCAAGGAATGCGGGCTTACAATCGATAAGCCCTACCCAAGTTCAACTCAAGGACACATTTTTATTTATTTATTTATTTATTTATTTATTTATTTATTTATTTATTTATTTACTCATACATACATGTGTCGAATCAGCTAGGTAGGGCGGGAGATGAGCAAGATTGTAGTGAGTGATGTAAAAAAAGAGAGGGAAAGGTTTTTTTCCTGGTTTTTCACTTTTTGCTTTTATTCCTTTCTTATTTTGGTTTGACATTAGTGATGACTGTTGCCTAGACCAAGGAAATATTTTTGGGTAGTCCTGCGCACTAGCAGCCCCTCCTCCCTCCCCCTGTGTACATAAAGCCCTGTTTTCCATGAATAAAATTCAGTTGAAGTCCGGCGTTCGTGTTGTCTTTCTCTTGTCCGTGTTCAATTGTGCGCTGGAACGATGTTTCATAAAGCTAATCACAACAAGCTAGCCCAGCTGTCTATACTCAGCGATATCCTTTCAGATGCTTTTTTTTCCGGTGCTTGTGTGAGCTAACGCATAGTTTTACGATGTAGTTGTTTTGCGGAAACCCGCAAGGTGGAGAGAAGTAATGAATAAAGGGAAAATCAGACATCCACCCCTCCGTCATTTGCCCTTGCTTCGCTTTGTCGACAAATTCGACTTCGCCCTCCCATCTGCTAGCCGCCTTGTTAGCTCAGATGGTAGAGCGGCTGCCCCGGAAAGGTGGTGGTCCCGGGTTCAAGCCCCGGACCAGGTCGAATTTTTCTTCAACTATTAGGCTTTCCCTTCGAGGCAGCCGTATGGGTTTCCTTTGTAGCAAGTGCTACGGAGGGGTGGATGTCTGATTTTCCCTTTATTAAGGTTTACGAGTAGCGATTACGGGTTTCGTCTAGCCATTTCTTGCTCAATTTCTTTCTCTATGATTACACAGAGGAAGCTTTAGTATGAAAAGCCGTGACGGTTGCAGCAGCACTGTCGATAGAGCCAGCATCCAAACGAAAAGCGCAGTCTTGGTACGTTACACAAACTCCATGGGTGCACTGGAATCTCCACACAAGTTTCTTATTCAGTTCTCAAAATGAGCTGGGCTTATGCGTACGATGATCAAAAAGTACTTACGTAAAACATCCACAGCTCGCGTCTTTATATGGAAACCCCCTTTCCTCCGTTGAAAAATGCTAAACTTATTGTTTCGTATTATGGAGTATATTTGCCCGTCCTCTAGCTTAATGACGCAATAAGGCATGACATCGTAATAATTTCACCGCTAGACACATTAGAATAAATCTGCGTGAAGTGGCAACAGGGAAAGTTGCCGACTAGTTGATACTTCCCATTTCTGTCATCCTCACACTATTCAGCGCCATGATGCGAAAACTATCATTTACACGAGCACGTCCATACGGACAATGTGTAAAGCTCCTGCATATTTAGGAGAAATATTGGATGACCATTTATGAATCGTTTAGCTTATTTTTATCGTGTCTTAATTTTGCGTTTGCAGGGGTCTGAGCTAAATCCCGCCATCATAATGAAGAGGGGCTCAGCATCGCGTTGATTGCGCGTCTTGCCTGAATAGCATCTCGTCCTCAACGCATGCGCGGCGGCGCAATGTAGCCGCATGGCGGCGTCCGTGCAGTTGTAGATTTGAATGCGTGGGCAAGGTCGATCCAAATATGTTGCGAAGCTTCGAGCGAAAGCGGTTCAGTAAAAATTGTCGCCGACATCAGCAAGGGTGGTTATGGGAGCAGCAACTGAAGCGTGATTACGTTTGTAAGCAACAAACAATGGGAAAGATAAAAGCGTTTTTTGATTCAAGTGAGACACAGTTACATTCATTAACGAATAATAAAATTCTTGATCAATTTCACACATTCGTGAGGAGTTAAGGAAATAGAAGTTGATTTGGTTTTATTATTACTAAAGTAATACATTTCTTTTCGGCGCCCTTAGTTACGAGGGCGTTGACGCCGCGATCATTCTTAGTGCAATGTACCTCTTGAAGCGTGCAGAACGGCGCGCTCGTTAAGTTCACCTCTTGAAATACGTCCCCCTCACACGTTGTGCTTTCTATGCCTGTCGAAGTTTCTCTGAATTTGGTGACGCGGGGTAACTTCATCACCTAAAGCACTCCACACAAGCACTCATGAGCATTCCAACCTAAAGCTTCCGTCAGCCTCCAAAGAAGTTATGTTCGCTGCAGGGGTGCGATTTCGACAACCGTATGGCTGGCGTTTTCCTGCTTCGCTTTCCGCGCTGAATGATCGATACGCCCATCAAGTCGAATGGCGGAGCATTCGAATACATAGCTGTAAAAACGGGCGTACAAAACAAGTTTCGCGCCTTCCAAAACAAAATGACGTCACTTCTATTTTTAACGTATATGACGTCACGTTATTTTTTCTTCTGCCGGAATTGTTCCCTCCACACACAGATGGCGCTAAGCCCCATGAACTGGCGATAAACCGCCATGTCTTGAACGTATGGGCTCCTAAGGAAGCTTCGCTATCAGGCATATTTACCTTGGCATGGGCGCAGGAGTTGTTTTTGTTAACTCGATAGGTGAGCGTTGGAGCCTGTTTTGTGTGTGATACAAGCCGCGGTCGCTTAGTGCGTCAAGCTTTTCCTCCTGAGCTCAAGGTCGTACATTCAATAGCGGCCGCGGCGATCGTATTTCGATGGGGGGAAATGGAAAAACAAGACGAAACAAAGAAACAAAAAGATTATCGTGTAGTGTGGATTTAGGTGCTCGTTAAAGAAAGCAAAATTGATAAAGTCGCTCCGAGTCCCTCATTATGGCGTGCCTCATAATCAACGCAGGCTTTCGGCGCGGGAAACTGAACAGTACAACTTCTAGCATTAAGAGCGATCAAAGTTTCAAAAGCGTCAGTTCCAGCCACTGTATATATTGCGTGGGCAAGTGCCCTTATCCCACACTCTGCTCCTTATCCCACTTCCTGCTCCATCCCCTTTCACTTTACTATAGGGCGGAGGTAGTTGTGGTTAAAAGGCCTCGGACCGGGGCGGCCCTTACGCCAGCTGTGATCTCAAAGTTGAACTGGTTGTATTTACCATGGAGTGCTGCATGTCCAGACTGCTCACTCCTAGTGACGGACAGGCAGATGCGGACCGCGTAATATGTAGAAGTCCAAGCTTGTAATCGGAACGCTCGCGTATACCGCTGCAAGCTTGCCTCCGTTATAAGTACGCAGCCAGCTATGACCACTGGTTGTGCGATAACAGATTCCACAAAACACACTGCTTCAATTAGTACTCTACACAGGCCTCACTACACACATATATTACAGACATACGCATCAAGAATTAAGGCGTCAGGGCAATTCGTTATCGAAATAAAAAAAACATGTAAAAAGGAAGTGCTCGAACACATTACACGGTGTGTTATCAACCATGTCTGCGAGTGATTTGGGAAATTTCGACGTCACGCCGAGTTTGCATGTGGCGAAAATGTCGCTCGTTTGATGTTACCTGCATGGCGAAAATTTTCATTTTGTAGCTGTGGTTACATTTGTAAAGAAAACCGGTCGCACAGACTGTCCCTCATTTCAAATTTTACGCATGGTTTGTACCATTACCGAAATTCATCGTTGATCTAAACAAGGCACTTGATTATATTGCTTGAAAAGAAGAGGCATGCCGTGGGTAATGCGTAGACGAAATCAGAAGCGTCAGATTTAACCACAGCTTTTGTATTAAATTACGTATTGGATCAGCGCGGGAGCCTTTCAAATGTGTTTCATGAAGAGGGCTACAGAGTTCAGCCGGCTTTCCAGGAACAACTATTACTACCCCCGATATTATATTGCCTTCAAGGACTGGCCCCTCACCAGGTCCGACCATTTTGAGCTAAGAAGCGCACTGCATACCAGGCGCGCTAACGTGCGTGTCTGCTAAGTATTACTTTCTTATCAACGCTAAGAGTTTAAACGTTAAACAAAAGGCTGTTTGCCGTTCTTCTCGCGGACGTCACCCTCCCAGCCAGAGAGTCGACGTATATCGCGCAAGGGTACCTATGTACATGGCAGTGCTGTGACGTCGCTTGTAGTGACACGTGACTTGAAATAATATCCAACTCGAAATCATTTATTTGTTTACTATGTTTCTTCAATAGATGACTTTGAGGTAAGAGAAATAATAAAGATACAAGTCGAAAGTCCGCATGTTTATATTTCACTTCGTGCCGTGTGGCAAGAGATCCGTTTCGTCTGCTTGTTCCAACGTAACGCCGTCGCGCGCGTGGACAACGAAATTGTCTTTTTCTAGCGCATTCCAGCGCCACGATCATGCTCCTTCGTCATCTCACGGCTGCCGTGAGATGTAATAAATCGCAATTACTACAGATGCGTGGATGCCTGATTTTCCCTTTGTTAATTACTCCTCTCCACCTTGCGGGTTTCTGCAGAACTATTACGTCATGAAATAATTTCTAAAAATATCTGCACTGCTCTCAACACTGCTCACTGCCACTGCATTTCTTGGGAGTGAAATGCGAAAACACCCTTTGTACTTAGATTTAAGTGCATGTTAAAGACCACCTGGTGGTCTACATTTCCGGTGTCCCCCAGTAGGGCAAGCCTCATAATGGGAACATGCATTCGGAACTTAAAACACCATATTTATTTATCTGAACCCCACTGTTTCAAAGCTTTGGCTGATGTGCATGTCGAAAGTTGGAACGTCTCCAGCGAATTTCACAGACATCCACAGTGCTCCAAATATCGCAGGAGTTAACCTCTATGCTCAATAAGTTAAGCACGGAAATATCAATGACGTTCAGTATCGCCCGCCGTGGTTGCTATTGTGTTGGGTTGCTCAGCACGAGGTCGCGGGATCGAATGCCGGCCATGGCGGCCGCATTTCGGCGGGGACGAAATGGGAAAAGAGCCGTGTACAGAGATTCAGGTAAAGGTTAAAGAACCGGAGGTGGTCCACATTTCCGGAGCACCCTACTACAATGTGCCTCATAATCAGACCGGGGTTTTGGCCCGTAAGATCCCATACTATGATTTTTGTGATGTCCAGTATTCAACGAAAATTAGACCTAGTACAATGTCAGTGGAGCCAGTACTGTAGGAAAAACGCGCTACATTACCGCGGAATGGTTAAGGCCAGACGAAGGAATAAAGAATAGCATTGAAGGAAAGTGAAAGACCCGATATACAGTATAACAAGAAGCACGCTGATTGCATAGCTAAACGGTTAAGCCTAAAAGAATGCATGAATTTGTATATTTTACGAACGTTAACTGCGGCGATTATCGTCAATGGAGCCGCAGGGTAACGAAAAGTGCGCACCTTGTACGGCAAAAAAACTCCATGGGTGCCCTGGAATGTCTGCAAAAGTTTTTATTCATTCCCGAAGGATAGAGGGTACAACAAATTTCTAATCAAATAATAATTACCTGAATTACCTGGAGCTTGCGTCTTTATATTGAGACCTTCCTTAATGCTGTATAATATGGTAGCTTTGCTCGTTTTGCTCTATGGAGTATTTAATATTGTCCATCCAATGCGTGGCTTGATCGCAGACCAAGTCATAACATCCTAATTCTTTGACCGCTAAACACAATGGGCTACAAGTTCGCGAAAAACAGTGCCAACGGCAAAGGCACCGCCAAGTTGCTATCTGAAATTTTCGTCAGGGTAACAATATTCAACATATCATGTGAAAACTAGAATTTACATGAGCATGTCCTTGCGGGCAATTTGCAGAGCTCATTCCATGCATTTTCGAGAAATATCGTTTGGCCATTTATGAAACGTTTAGCTCATTTTTACCTTGCGTTAAGGGCTGCATTTGCAGGTGCCTGAACAAGATGGCGCCACCATGGGAGGCTCCGTTTCGCGTTCATAGCGCGCCTCGTGTGAATCGACTCTCGCCGTCGGTGCCTGCGCGGTGTAGCAAAGTTGCAACATGGCCGCGCCCTTGCAGGTCCCGATTTCACTGCATGGGCGCTATGGCAAGCGTTTCTTCTAGAGATGGTTATATTAACTCTACAGCTGAACTTTGCAGTCTGTATAAATGTGATAGCAGCCGCGGTAGCTCAGTGCTTAAACCGTTTCACTGCTGAGTTCAAGGTCGTCCATTCAATCGCGGCCACGGCAGCCGACTTTCTATGGGAGTGAAATTGAAAAAGTCAACAAAAAAGAAACAGAAAAAGATAAGAAAAAGCGCCCGTGTACTTGGATTTAGGTGCAGGTTAAACAACCCTAAATTGGAAAAGGCAAACCGAGTCCCTCATTATAGAGTGCTGCATAACTAAAAGCTGGCTTTCAGCACATAAAACCCAACATAGCAATTTCCAGACTGTTGAGCGAGCAAAGTTTCAAATGCGTCAGTCTCAGCAATGGTAAAAATTACCTGGGCATGTGCTCTTATCCCACTAGGTGTGTGCTTCTTCCCCTTAACTTTACTAGGGCGTAGGAGGTTTTGCTTAGGAGGCTTCGGGCCGGGGTGGCCCTTACACCGGCTGTGATCTCAAAGTTACACTGGTCACATGTACCAATGGGTGCTACCTGCCTAGACTGCTCAGTCCCAGTGATGGATAGGCAGATGCGTACCACATAATTTGCACAAGTCCAGGCTTGCAATCGGAACGCTCACCTCTCCTACTGCAAGCCGGCCTCCCATTTCAGTGACGCAATTAGCTATGACCGCTACATACGTGATAACAGATTCCACAAAACACTACTTCCATTCATACACGAGACAGGCCTCACACAACCCACGTATTACAGATTAAACACCAATAATTACGCCTTCAAAGCAAGTTGTTATCGTATTTAAAATATCTATAAAATAAAGAAGAGCTTGAACTAGTTGCAATGCGTTTATCAGCTACGTTTCCTAGAGTCGTGGAAAACTTCGACGTCACACCGAGTTTGAATGTGGCGAAAATGGATCTCATCTGATGTTTAATGCATGGCGAAAATTTTAAGCTTGTAGCAGGGATTACATTCGTAAAGAAAACTGGTCCCACAAACTCTCCGTCTTTTTAATGTTTATGCATGGTTTTTTACCATTACCCAGATTTCCTGTTGAACTAAACAAGGCACTTGACTAAATTGCTTTAAAAAGGGGTTATGTTGCGGGTGATGCACAGGTGAAATCGAAAGCGTCTAATATACCCGCAGCGTTTGTAGTTAAGTATGAATGCCAGCAGCGTGGGATCGCAATAAGTGTGTTTCACGTACGGGGGGCTACACAATTAGGTACGCTTTCCAGGGAGAAGTATTACTGCCAGCGTGATTATATTGGCTTCAAGGCCGGGTTGACCAGGTCTGGCCAGCTTGAGCTGATAAGCGCAGTAGATACCTCTCAAGCTGACGATCGCGTCTGCTAAGTATTGCATCATTACACGCCACGCAAAGTGTTTAAATGTCAAAGCAAATGCCGTTTGCCGTTGTCTTCCCGGGAACCACCCTCCCACTCAGAAAGACGATATATATCGGACAAGTGCACCTATGTACGTGGCAGCGCTGGGACGTCACCCATAGTGACATGTGACTTCAAAAATAATTCAAGGCGACATCATTTACACGTTTACTATGTTGTTTCCATAGATCACTTAGGGTTAAGAGAAATGTTGAAACACACAAACGGAATGTGCGCATGTTTTTTTTTTTGTTTTTACATCGTGGCGTATGGCAAGATGATGATGATTTGGGATTTTTATGACGCAGCAGCCGTGCAGAGTATAATGCGCCAAACACATACGTATGGCAAGAGATATGTACTTCCGTTTCATCTGTCGTGAAGGAGGTGTTGCCGCCAGCTGCGCGGAAAGAAACAAACGCAACCGCTTTTGCGGGAGACCACCCTCCAAAGTGGACTCGTCGTCCTTTCAACAGGTTTATTGACATGCTGACCATACATTTGACCATTGCTAAGAAATCTTGTTAGGAGACAAGTTATACATTATTGGAGGCCGCAAGCACAGTTTAAAAGGTTTTCCACGCATGATCCCATCAACGCGGGAAACATTTATGTGTAGTCACAGGAGTGACGTGCAGTCACCTTAAGTTACAGTACTAATTACTGAGAGAAGAGAAACTGCCATTGTCAAACTGAGTAAGAATAACACATAAGTGGCGCGTTTATTACGACCATGGACGTGACAATCCGCCAACAAAATACAAAGTCCGCGTGAGCCGTAGGGGAAAGTGGAGAAAAACTCACCACTGGTGAATTGCCATACAGTGCGTAGGATTCTCCGGAACCATTCCCAAAGGATCTTATACCAGGGGGGAAATTGTTTGAACACCTTCCTTATACTCCACTCTTGAAGCCAAGACGGCCGCAATGTAGGTGTCGAGCCACTCCGTAATATACCGCGCACACTGATGATATCCGCAGTAAACTCGTTTGTACCGCCAGTCTTGTTTTCGCGAATGAAAACAAAATTATTGTCGTGTTGTTTTTTTGCAGTCCTACAGTTTCCACACCGAAGTCCTCGCCTCCATTCCAACGCGTCCTCCTCAGATGCTTCTTGCTGTTGTTGCAGACAGAATACTCACGGTGCGTGCGTTTTCAGCGCGAACCTTCATCGCGGAAGCTTTCGCTTTCGTTTAGAATGTGCCTCTGTAAACGGTGCGTTCCGCATTCGGTGCAACGGTGCAACCACGAATTCAGGCCTCTGCGTTCCTCGTCCCTTAGCAGCTTTGTGAAGCATAAGCATGTTTTGGCGAGCTCCCCAGCCCTGTCACGCGAGAAGTTTACTGCCTTGTATGTGCACGAAAAACGGGTAATTTAGAAGTTTAAGACATTTAGTCGTTGTGATAGTGTGAATACATATTATTGGTATAGCGTTTAGCAATGTAGAACAATTTAGAGCAAAAGAAAGATACCCGTAGATATGCAGTCCTAAGAAAATACATGGGAAAGTTTATAGTATGGATAAAGCAACGAAAACATGAGAGTGGGTGAACTTGAAATTTGGCCTTGGGGAAAAATTGAAATTTGGAAGCGGGCCAACTTGACATTTCTGGGTAGCCTACTTGAAATTTGGGTTGGGTAAAATTGAAATTTCAGCCTGGGGCAATTGCAATTTGGGAATAGATAAGCTGAAATTTAGGAGCGAGCCAGCTCAAATTTGGGAGGTGGGCCACGGTAAATCTGGGATTGGGCCAACTTTAAATTTGGGGTTGGCCCGCTTTGAAATATGCATGTGGGCCAAATTGATAGGGGTCGCTACACTTCAATTTTGAGGCGTGCGCACTTTGATTTCAACAGATGAAATTTTCCGTTGTCGAAATCGAAATGTGGGGTTTGGCCAACTTTATATATCAGGAGGGGCCAACTAGACATTCATAAGTAACCCAATGTCGCTATGCGCTTGTTCTCAGCGTTTTGAATTCATTGGCACGATTCCATTGACGAAGCCGTAGGGGGGCGAGAAATTCCGACAACTGCCTACTAAAGCCTAAGCATCCCTTGCCACAGGAAAGGTTATGGGCAGACGCGCATAAGCTAGGAGAAGCAGGTACGTAAACGAAGTAAAAACGAACTCACAGCCCAGCCAAACAATGCTTACGCATCAGCAGACAATTCTCGTAAATAACTGTAGCTTTTGGGGAAGCGGTATACTCACAGAATTTTCATTTCCAAGTAATGAAAGCAATAACGCCTTCTGCAAATTATTTTCCAGCCAATGATGTGGCGGAAATGCCCCGATGTCGAGTGCGCCCCTCGCGAGTAAATTTTAATGATAGTTTGGGCCGTAGGGTTTCATGCAATAAACTTCACAGGGCCTCTTGTGGTACCCCTAAAACGAAGGCGAAAGACCAAGTGCCGATACATCAAAGACGAACGCATACCCTACACATTGAACTTGATTCATTTACTCATCCTCCTCATTCGCTTAGTCACTCCCTTATTACCCTTCATGTACTTTGCATAGTCATGCCTCTTAATCATAAAGGACGCAGTTGTTACTCGCACCCTAGGTCATGGGTTCGAGGGCTTCAGAAGTGTCCTAATTAACTGTGCCTGAGTTAACCTTGCATTTATTAACACTAATGGTCGTGCGTTCGACTCTCAAAAAGGACCATGGTTACACTCCAGCGAAATGTCGAGCATTCCCAGCCCTAATTAACGCCAAAGGTTGTACGTTCAAATCCCACCAAATGTTGAGGGCTCATAGCCTTTTCGTTCCTTTCGTGTCGTCAGCGCTCTTACGCCCATGGGCAACTGACCGATGAGACATAAGGCTTTCGCCTGAATAATTAAACTGAACTCTGGCATTACGATCATTCGGCCGGTATTGGAATGATGGATAGTGCGTGGATCTGTCTGATCTTCATGCTCATGGCTTCCAACGTTTTAGAAGGCCACTCTTTAACGCCGCCCCACATTCAGTGTTTTTGTGGCGTTTCGTCACCCGGCATCGCTTGGCGTCGATGCTGAGGGTGGCGTGATCAAGTGACACGAGATCTCGCAGCCGCCCCCAGAAGCGGCTCGATGAGTGCGGACCAATCAGCGCTGGTCCGCGTGCCGCTCATGTGCCTAGACGTGCGTTCGCGCGGAGACGCCGAAAGATGGATCGCCAGAAAACGCCATCAAAAACGCTTAATGTGAGTCGGCCTTCAGGTTCTCGTTGCTGCGTTGAGCGTCGGGGCCATCGGCGTTGCTGAGCGAACGAGCCGAGCGAACGAGCCCCGCAAAGGACGAAAGTGGGGGTCGAAACACGGCAGTAGCGAAGAGAGCGCGAGGATGGAAAGAACAAAAGTTAGAGCAAAAGCATGAGGCAGAAAGCGAAGGAGGAGAGCATGGCGAAAGGGTGAGGATGAAAGCAGAGTGCCACGCGGGACTACGATATGGGGCAACAGTCATGCACGCCGTAGTGTGCCGTTGACCTCATTACTGAGGCAAAAAAAATATATTCTGGGGTTGTACGTGCCAAAACCAGTTTCTGATTATGAGGCACGCCGTAGTGGAGGACTCCGGAAATTTCGACCACCTGGGGTTCTTTAACGTGCACCTAAATCTAAGTACAAGGGTGTTTTCGCATTTCGCCCTCATCGAAATGCGGCCGCGTGGCCGGAATTCGATCCCGCGACCTCGTGCGGAGCAATTACTGAGGCATGCAGCGAGTGCTTGGTGAGCACGTCCACTGATAAGAAATATGTAAACATAACGCTGCCTTGTGCTTCGAAGGCGCATGCGCGTTCCCGTGTTCGTGCTTTATTTCTCAACAATGAGTAATGAAACCGGTGGAATTCGAAACGTTTAAAGAGCCGCGCTGAAATTTTGCTTTATGGAGCATCGTTGTCATCGGTGAATTCCATTCTAGCTTCATTTATTCTCCCTTTATTGGCCTTCAGTGCCTTACATTTCGAAGCAATCTATATTTCCATATGTATTGTTAAGTACCACTGCGAATGAATTGCAACGAACGACTGAGGTCCTTAGCATAGAAATCATAAGAGTAAGCTCGAAGTTTAATATCTAGAAGACAAATGTAATGTTAAGTAGTCTGTCAAGGAAGCAAGGATTCGTGATCGCTAGTCGCCCTCCAGGATATGCGGAATAGTATGTTTACTTAGGTCAAATGCTCAAAGAGCACCTAGCTCAGGATATGGAAATTTACAGAAGAATAAAAATGGGTTCCGTGATTACGGCAGGCATTACCTAATTCCTGATTGGAAGCTTAGCACTTTCGTCGAAGAGATAAGTGTACAATCTATACATTCTGCCAATTCCAACATATGGGGCCGAAACTTGGAGATTAACAAAGCGCAAGAACA
This sequence comes from Dermacentor albipictus, assembly GCF_038994185.2. Taxonomy (NCBI): domain Eukaryota; kingdom Metazoa; phylum Arthropoda; class Arachnida; order Ixodida; family Ixodidae; genus Dermacentor; species Dermacentor albipictus. The sequence goes on along the minus strand of NC_091829.1, from coordinate 71,881,560 downwards.
AGCTAAGGACTGCGAAAAGAAGAATGGAACAAGAAACTTTGGGCGTAACGTTGGGAGACAGGAAGATAACGGTATGGATGAGAGAGCAAACCTCGATTACGTCAGAGGAGGGGGGGGGGAGAAATTAAGCTGGGCAGGTCTAGTATTCCCCAGGGTAGATAACCGGTGGATCATTAGAATTACAGAATTGGTAATAAAAGACGGGATGCGCTGTCGATGACGGCAGAACATCATGCTGAATGATGAAATTAGCACATTTGGGGGCGCAAGTTGGGTAGAGCTAGCGCAAGACAGGGTCACTTGGAGATGGCTGGTGACGGTGTGCGGTGTCCGTAGCAGCTATCGCCGGTAATGAAAAAAAAATAAATATTCAATTCGCGCCGGATTGAACCCGGGACTACAGCGCATGAGTCAGCTACTCGAGCACTGAGCCAAGCCATCGCTGCCTAGCACACAGCGGAAAATTGCGCTTTAAATGCGTCCTAGCGCGCAAGGAGACACGCGATACGACATGCGCGCTGCGTAGCGTCAATGAGTGCACATTTTTCATTGGATCACCACACGAGGTAGAACGCCACGTAGAAGTTGCTGAGGTAGCAGTGCAGGGTAGATAGTCAACTCATGAGGAATAAAAGCGAATGTGGAGACGTTTAGATATTGATGTAATGAAAAACATGTATGATATACCTGATTATTTCAAGCAGGCTAGGTGAGTATCTCCGTGCCGTTTCATACAGAATGTCATGAAATCTTCATAATCATTAGCATCGTATCATACGATTTCACACGTGATGTGAGAATTCGAAAACAGCAACCAACCGATTTTAATAGCACGCATTGTCGTCGTTTGCACTTTTTTGGTTGCACGCTTCACGAAATGAAGAATGTTTGATTTCCAATCCTGGTGGTGAAAAACTCAACTATATAATAGCAATCTTCTTTCATCTAATGGCTTGTGCTTGAGGTCGGGTCTGCGAGTAGCAAGCGCACATACTCGGCGAATGTGCTGGGTCTAACCTCATCGCCTCATCACGATCGACATTAGCTCAAACTGTGTTTGCGGCTCGTGAAAACTGAAGCATGTGCCGCCAGCAATCCGTCACCACTTTCCAACCATGAGTCGCCCGTTTACAGGGAAGTTAACTTCTGGCGAATGCAACATCTCATGTCAAACTCGACCTCATGGTCGTCAATACTGTCGCCTGTCATTAATTCCCAGTATGCTCTGCGTATTCAGCTATTTAACTCATAACATAATGTGGCCAATAGCTGAGGAGCAGGAAAAGTATCTGGCTTCAGATGATTGAAGAAATAATTTGTAAAAAGCCCAGAAAAACGAATGAATTTTAGTAATTCAGTACATCAAAGGCCAAGAGTGTCTGTGGAGCCAGCAGCCTAACGAAAAGCGCACTCTTGGTACGGTAGACAAACTAACCGGTTGCCCTGGCATCTCTACATAAGTTTCTCCCAAGTTCCCGAAGGTTTCTGGGCAAATCCAAACAGCGATCAAATAGTATTGACATAACATATCCGCAGCTCATGTCTTTATACGAAGATCTCCTTTATACGAAGATACATCCGCATAGGTGGTTGAGAATGATATGAAAGAAAATTATTATGTACGAAGTATGCTGAAACATCTAATAATTACGACGACTTCACTTCTCTGCGGACTACCGACGCCGGTTGCTAAGACCGGGCTACATGTTCTAGGTGCTTTGGAACCGCTCCTCGTGGCTTTACGATAATGTATCATGGCGTTATCTTTTGAAAACCAAATATGAAGATCTGCGATATTGCAGTGGAATGCCAGAGGCCTACGAGGCCGCCCCGCTGACTTTCGGCAATGGATGGGTGTTCAAATACCAGTTTCCCGTGGCTGTAATATGTGAACCAGGCATGGCGTCTTTACTACGCATACCTGGATATGTGCCACTGTGGTCAAGGAATGACCGCAATTTAAGGAAAATGCTGAATTTTGTTCGTCGGAATTTAACATGCCTTCGTTAAGACATTTCTCCACGTGCTTCCAACGAGCACGTTTGCATAAAACTGAAGTGCAAGCGGCGCACATTCATAGTAATCGAAGGATATATACCCCCAGCTTCGAGCATAGACGGTTCATATTTGCTGTCAATGCTGCAAACATATGCGAGTCCCCACACATTCATCGCCGGCTTTAATGCCCACCATCCCTCTTGGGGCTCTGCTTCCACGAACGCCCGCGGTAGAGACGTGGCTGATTTCATGCTTAGTCAAGGCTTGATGGTGATCAATGATGGCTCGCCAACATACCTGCGAGGCTCTAAGTACAGCAATTCTCTTCACATTGCGATTGTTTCAAAGAGCCTGCTGTCTTTTACATGATGGCGTACTGATCTTGCCACCCATAGAAGTCACCATCTACCAACATATATTCAGATAAAATAGTTGCATTCCTCAGCTCCGCACACTGTGCGTTCTATCGATTGGCCAACATATCGAGAATCTGTGAACACCGCATGCCAAGCCATTCAATCTCCATCCAATACTGAAGATGTCATCGCGACAATACTAGGCGACACAACAAAACACCTCAGCGTACCTTCACCTAGATCACCCATTGGTGACCAGTACGAGCCACATCACGCGATACGGCCTCGAGCAGAAGAGAAATACAGAAGGACCAAATCACCATTAGACGCCGCATCACACCGGGCTCTTGCGTCATGTCCTGCGCAACATTGACAAGCTCGACAAACAACGCTGGAGATAATTCTGTGGCACTCTGGATCCGAGAAAACATCTCTCTAGAATTTATAAGATTGTGCGAAGCCTTCGATCGCCTCCACAACAGTGCTCCCATTCAGCGCTGTGGCCATACGGCAAGGCCAGCGTGAAGTTGAGGTCGGGGATTACTATTGCAAATTACTACTGATTTTCTCTAAAGATATAGCAATGCAATCACCACTGACTTTTCTACCATCTAGAGATCGCCGTCTCGACGCGCCTTTTTCTGTGCATGAGCTCGACGGTACGATATATACATCCCACCGATCACCTTGTCCAGGATAAGATGGAATTACATACTCCACTATTTGTCATCTTGGAGTAGGAGCTCGAGAAATTCTCCTGATGCTCTACAACTCTACGTGGTAGACAGCAACTTTGCCTGGCTACTGGAAGTTCAGTCGTCTTGTAGCTTTGCTAAAACCCGGGAAATGCCCACATGATCACTCACGTTATCGGCCAACAGCCTTGGCAAGTTCTGTCGGTAAAGTGATGGAGCGGATGGTACTGAGCAGTCTGGAATGGCTACTTGAGAAACATGATGGCCTTCCTGATTGAATCAATGGATACAGAAAAGGCCAATCGCCCATTGAAGGTGTGATCAACATAGAATCTTCTGTTCAACAGGCACAAAGCCGCCGTCGTCTGGTATGTGCAATATTTATGTATACTAAAGGTCCGTACGACAACATCTTCTACCATTAGATTATTCGGGATCTTGAGGATATTGGAGTTGGTGGCCGGATGTATGCATGGCAGCGCAGTTACCCCAGTGGCCGCACAATTTTTATGTCCACTTCGGATGGCGAGACTGAGAGACATGACGTTCGCAGGGGTGTTCCGCAGGGTGGTGTCCTTAGCCTATATTGTTCAGTCTCATAATGGTGGGCCTTGCACACGAGCTACCTCAAAGAACGCATACAGTACTTACGCGAATGATAACTGTATCTGGTCATCCGGGGTCACACGTCCACAAGTTCGCGCAAGGCTTCAACTTGCGCCTACCATCACGGCGAAGTTCCTGCGCTGTAGAGGCCTGCAACTCTCAGCAACTTAGTGTGTAGTGTTGGCATTCACGCGCAAATCAATGTCACAGTATCTAATCACTGTGCACGAAACTGTACTGTCTTTAGTCCCCAACCAGAGATTTCTCGGCGTGATAATACAGCCCAATCTTTCTTGGACCTAACATGTTACTGCGCTAAAGGCTAAACTGACCAGCCTCATACACGTTCTTCGTGTAATATCTTGACTGAGATGGGGCCCCTCTGAACGAAGTTTGCTCCAAGTGTACCAGGCAATTTTTGTGGACTGCGTAGGCTTCAGCATGCCTGTGCTATCTAACATGGTATCATCTTGTATACGCATGCTAGAGAGCCTTCATGCACAAGCACTGCGGATATGCCTTGTCTTTCCACGCTGCACGTCAACTAAGGGTACAATAGCGGAAGCACGGTCTCATGCAATCGAAATATGCAGGTCTTGTGAACCTGTGTGAACCAATCTTCGCCTGCTGACCAGACACTCAGACCATCCTTTGTCAACACTTCCAACAACGAACCTTGACTGTGGTTTTTCTAAAGCAATTGCATGTCGCGCCACCATTATACCTGCAAGCTTCCAGGCCACAAACTTCTTCGAGACACTTCCATGGACATTGTCAAGACCACTAGTGAGGCTTCAGATGCCCGGAATTATGAATAAATCCCACATTTCCTCCATTGGCTTGAAACAACTCCCCCTGTTCCATATATCTACATTATATAGTGGGGCTGTACAAGTATATACCGATGATCCGGTCACGTAATCTGCCACAACGGCCGCATTTGTCATTCAATAACTTAGAATTATTTGGCGATTCTATTAGACCACAAAACGATATCTACGGCTGCGGAACTTGCGGGAATACGGGAAGGTCTCCGTCTTATGAGAACGCAGACACCTCATCAATGGACGCTATCCTGCGATGCCAAATCAGCGCAACAGGCGCTAAAATGCTTTTTAAAGAAAGGATCATACTTCCTGCTCGTGCTGGAAATCGCCGAACTTCATCACAGTGCCGAGTTAAGTTTCCATGTGATCACTTTTCCACAGGTACCTAGTCATAGTGGTGTGATTGGCAATCAACTCACTGACAGTGAGGCAACATCAGCCTTCTCTTCCTCTGACGAAGTACGGATTGCATACTAGCGACCTGACACCAACGCCATGATCAAGTCACTCATGCAGGACCTTACAAAAGTATACACAGCCCACAATGACACTATTCACAGACGCGTACCTATGATCAACCCAGACGCATAATTATATTTTCCCCCGAAGGTTAAGCGGAGCAAAACGTCATTGCTACAAAGGATTCGGCTGGGCGGTGCTCTCACCCGTCGCTACGCGCATCTCATCGGCCCATCGAACAGCCCTGATTGTGAATACTGGAACACATACTGTGCGATTGCCCAGCATATATGCTGGAGCGAAGGACTTTATATAGTTTCCTAGCCAGCGTTGGCAGGCAACCACTGTCGGAGGAAGCTACGCTCGGCTCATGTCCTGACACTACAACTTCGGTGCGTGCTACTAAAGTGTTGCTGAAGTTTCTGCAGGACACCAAACTCGACGAGCGTCCCTAGCAAGGCAACTGTCTCATATACGTCAGCACTAACCACTTCTATTATCATCATCATCTATCCTAGTACTTTCCCTCGCCTTCCCTCTTCCCCAGTGCTGAGTAGCAGACTAGAGCGCACTAGTTCAGGTCGACCTCCCCGTCTTTCCTATAAATAAATTCTATTGTCTCTCTCTCTCTCTCTTGCTTTTGCGCTAGCGAAAAATGCTGGTCTTCTCGTTTTGCTTGACTGAGTGTATATGTCTGTCCGCTTAGTAGCTTGATAGCGCACTAAGGCAAGACATCGTAACGATTTTACCGCTAAACATATTAGAGTAAATTTGTGCGAAATAACGTGGCAACCACAAAGGCACCACAAAATTACTGCTTCCCATTTTTGTGAGGCTAACAATAATAAATACATGATGTGAAAATAACGTCTCCACTAGTGTCCATAACGACAATGCGCAAAATTCCTTCCGCGCACTTTCGAGAAATATCGGACGACCATTTATAAAACATTTTCCTAAATTTGTTCCTGCATTAAAGGATGCGTTTGAAGGCACCCGAACCAGATTGCGCCACCGTGATGAAGCGAGACTGCGTATCGCGTCCATTGCGCGTCTCGTCTGAATCGAATCTGGTCGACGGCGCATGCGAGGCAGTACAACGTAGCAACGTGGCGGCGTCCCTGCAGTTGCAGATTCCAATGCATATCCGCTATGGCGAGCGTTTGCTCTACAGTTGGTTACAATAACGCTATAGTTTGTCGTTGCAGCCTTAATGTGATACCAGCCACGGTAGCAAAACGCTTAGGTGTTTTGATGCTGACTTCAAGTTCGTCCAATCAATCGAGGCCACAGCAACCAACTCTGGATGAGAGCGATATGCAAAAAAAATGAAAAGACAGACGACAGAAAAAAAAAAAACGCTCGTGTATTTGAATTCAGGTGCACGAATTCAGGCGAACAACCCCAAACGGAAGAAGACACTCCAAGGCCCTCATTGTAGCGTTGTTCATAATGAAAGCGGGTTTTCTGCGCGTAAAACCCCACATTACAATTTCTAGCGTGATGAGCGGGCAAAGCTTAAAATGCGTCAGTTTCAGCGATGATAAAAATAGCGTGGGCAAGTGTTCTTATCCCTACCCGTGCCTGCTCCCTTCCATTTCACTTTACCATGGCGGAGAAAGGTTTGCTTAGGAGGCTTAGGAGGCTGTTGTGACCCTTACAGCGGCTGTGGTTTTAAATGTAATGTTCGCATTTACCACAGCGTGTTACGTGTCCAGATCGCTCAGTGCTAGTGATGGATAGGCATATGCAGCGTACCACCTATTATGCACAAGTCCAGGCTTACAATCGGAACGCTCGCGTCACCTACTGCATGATTGCCTCTGCTACAGTGTCGCATCCGTCTATGACCACTGGATACGTAATGAGAGATTCCACAAGACACTACTTCAATTCATATCCAACACAGGCATCAAAGCACACATATAATATAAAGATATACAGGTTAATAATTATGCCTTCCGGGAAATTCATTATTCTAATATATATAATACGGTATACAGCGTTTATCATCCCTCTTTCCCAGCGCCTTCGGAAACTTCGACGTCACTCCGAGTTTGCATGTGGTGAAAATAGCTCTCATTCTATATTTAGTTGTTTGCGATAATTTTAAGTTTGTAGTTGTGATCACATTCGGAAAGAAAACTGCTCCCACGCAGTTTTATGAGCAGTTTGTACCACAACCCTAATTCATTGCTGAACTAAATAAGGCCTTGACTATATTGCTTGAAAAGAAGGCGAATGCTACGGGTAATGCGGAGACGAAATCAAAAGCGGAAGATGTAGGCCCAACCTTTGTCATAAATTACATGTTCAAGGAGCGTCGAAGTGTTTCAAGTCTGTTTCACGAACAAGGAGCTGCAGAATTTATTATGATTTCCGGGGACAAGGATTACTGCCATCAAGATTACATTGACTTCAAAGCCGGGTCCCTCATCAGGTCAGGCCATATTGAGCTGACAAGTGCATCGCATCCGCACCCGCCGCGCGAAGAGCTTAAATTTCAAAACCAAACGCCGTTTGGCGTTCTCCTCGCGGGCGTCGCCCACCCACCGAGAGAGTCGACGTATATCGCGCCAGTGCTCCTGTACGTACAATGCACCGCTGAGACGTCGGTCATAATGTCACATGACTTCAAAAATTATTCAAGTCGATATCAATTATTTGATTAAACAGGCGACTTATACTTTATAGAAACCATGATGCACACTAACTGAATGTCAGCACGTTTTTCTTTTACTTCGCACCGCATGGCAAGAAGGATGTACTTCTGCTTTGTCTGCTTGTTCCTACGTCAGGCAGCAGCGCACGCAGAGAACGAAACTATGTCGTTTTACCATGTTGAAATGCGCAATACCACGCGCTGCGCGAAACAAGGCAGACGCAACAGCTCAAGCGCGAGACCGTCCGTACAAGTGCACCACTCAGAAAAAACACGGCAAAAAGCAAAAAAAAAGAACGAAGACGCGGCCTTAGACGAATTCGTCACGCAATCCTCCACCTCTGCTATGGGAGAACGCAGGGAATTAATGTTGCTTGCGGACGCTAGTCAGTGCAAGTGAAGAGAGTGTGTATTTTGGCGGTTACGCTCGCCCAGTGCAATCATGGTTTAGCGTCATTTCAAACATTTCTATCTGTTCTATTATTAAACCAATTTGAAGAATTGTTGCGGCAGAACCCTCCTTAGATGACACGTAACATCTTCCGTCGTATGAAAAAAATATGCTATGTGGCCCGTGAGAGTCCCCCGAAAAATAGCGCATATATGGCTTCTGCAATCTAAGTTAGGTGTCATTGCTTAAATACCAGCGTTTGTAAAGATACAAGTTCACACTTTCGCCCGAAAAGCGAAGGCTTTCATTGTGATAGCAAAGTATTAGACCACTACACATAATTAGGTTTGTATTTTATTCGGCTTTATCAGTCACAGTAAACATTCTCTCAATAATAAATTGGCAAGCACGATGTCACACCCGCGAATGGAAACATGAACAACGCTGTCATGATCCACGTCATCAACATGACCCAAACGAATGGAAGCTGCCGCTCGCTTGAATGCCTGTACGACAGGTGATATTACACGATCGCCAACACTAGGCACGCTGGAATACAGCAACGCGATGCGACAAATAATCTCGGCTCCCCGATCTATGCACCCCCAGCGCAGATTACACCCTACAAGATACCACACGCGCCAGGGAACGCGCTCCACCACACAAAGGACCATGCGCAACCACGGGCGCCCACCTTCGCACCCCGTCCCATGTGCGCTATACCATGGCCACCATGCATGCATGCATGCATGCATGCATGCATGCACGCATACATACATACATACATACATACATACATACATACATACATACATACATACATACATACATACATACATACATACATACATACATACATACATACATACATACATACATACATACATACATACATACATACATACATAGTTTCTCACTACATTACCTAGAGGGAAATCTGGCGCTGCTGCGCTGTGGTATGCATGGGAATGCCGGTATATTGTGACTTCGGATTGGCATCGTTCTCGTAGAGACAGGACACCTTGAAGACGCGCTTGGCAAGTACCGTTCCCTCTGTCACAATGATTCATTTCCTACTAAAACATCACGTGAAAAGCTGTTTTAGTTTTATTATTGCGCGAGAACATGTTTTATTTAACTATGAGAACTTGTTCTTGTGTGTACGACTACATGTTACGTAAAAAGTATCAGCGAGCCGCTAAAGTTGGAGGACAGACGACAAGGTTCGCGCTCGCTTTGAAACAGTTGGTCGTGTGTTCTTGCTTTCTTCGCTTGGTCACGCATCGTGGGTGAGTAAAGATGTAATGTGCATGAATGGAAACATTTTATGAAGATTTTACTTTGAGAACGCGTTATTTGCATAGCCATATCCACGTTTTAGACGAAGCCTCTTTCAACACCAGCCAACACGAGCCTCGCAGACACATATACCGTCATTCCCATGACGGCACGGTGCCCCCTTAAGAAACTCCCATAGACGGTGGCGCCAGATTACCCTCTAGGTGTTATAGTGAGAAACTCTATACATACATACATACATACATACATACATACATACATACATACATACATACATACATACATACATACATACATACATACATACATACATCGCGTAACATGAGCAAGGAGTGAGTATGTATCAAGTCTTCGAAAAGCAATCCGTGCGAAGACGCTAACATGAAAAACGGCTCTTTCCGCAGCGTCCGCAAGCTTATTGCTTCCGACGGGCACTATCCACAAAAACGTCTAGAGGAATTTAATTACTTTGTTCTTCGGTGGCTAATATCCGTAATTTGTACAATCTCGAGGGCCAACATCGAAGACCATCGAAGACCTTCAGGTGTAAGAATTGATTTGAGGGCGGACTTGAGATCGAAATGCCCTAACCACAGTTCAACTCGATCTCTACAAAATGAACGCTTGATACAAGGAAACTTCATGCGCTTTGTGTCAGCGAAATTTAAACTTTGAAAATTGATGTCGAGCTATATAGCAACGTATGCTCCATCTCTTCTTAGAACAAGCACCTGCATTGGATAGATTACTTTAAAATTATCTTTATAACAAACCGGGCAACGTCAGCATTGTGCGCTTTGGGAGAAAATAGCTAAGTACGGCTCGAAGAAACGAATATGTAGGCTGGTGAGGCACTATGTAAATTCTGTAAGCTTATGCGCTGATTTCAAACCGTCCTGCATATAACCGCCTGACAGTCGTTTAAAAATGACAGTGCTTTGAATAATTCTAGACGCATTCATCAATCTTCAGACGATGATATTCTCACTATCCTAGCAATAAATCTTCAAATTTTCGTAACCGCGCTTTCCACCTCCCCGAAGGAGTTTCAACTTTCATAAAAGAAATTACGAAATTTGTCTACAATATTTTTATCGCAACTACAAGCTCTGGTTCTAGATATTTTGCACAGGTGGAGACACTACTTAAAAATTTTAGGCTCCTGGCAAATTTTGGTTATAGAGTGTCAACTGTAGGGAGCCGCGACAGAAGCGTTTTACTGTAAATGTATTTCAAAGGGGTTCGTAACAATAAATGACAAAAAATGAAATGAGGCGTTGCCGTGCTTTCAGAAGTCCAGCTTCATCGCAAACGTTTACACTTTCCCAGCGTAGACTTGCGTCCGCAATTGTCACAGCCACCAGCCGTGCCACCTTTCGCTTCCTCTGACCCAACCTTCACCACTGTGTTCCCCTTTCTTATGCGCACCTTTTTCGCTTCATTCACCTGATTCCCTCTGTGCCCGTTCACATATGCTGTAGTTAGAGAACCCGTCATGTTCACATCAATACCCTCGCTCCCTTCTTTTTCCCCTACAATTAGTTGTTTTGCTCATTGACGCAGGTAAAAATGTGGTATTTCCGTTTTGCGTCAGCTGATTTACATAGGTCACGTGCCAAAATCACTGACGCTGAACGCAATGCGTCTTACGCAAAAGCATTTTTCGGCAGTGAGCTTCAGTCTCTGGCAGAGAGCGGGGCTGCTTAAGAAAAAGGACGCCCGGACTCTGCCTCAAATTGCAGCCATTCTGGCTCCGTGCATCCACTTCATATTTTCCATTCGCAATTAGCACAGCGTGATCCAGGCACACGCTTGTCTCTTTGCCCCAGCCTGGTGAGGCACCCTTTATGAAAATGCTCCACACGTTTAGGAATACATATCCTCGCCAAAATTTCGAAAGTGTCGTAAAAGTGTTTCATAAACATCTGTAGCGTTTTGCGAGGCCACGGATTTTAATTGCGTCTTCTCGATTCACAGTATATGCTACGGCTTTTGTGGTGTATAGAGGATCAATATACGAACCAATTACTTCATCCGAAAGTCGTCTTTGCGAACGTAAGCTCGTTCCATGCTTATATATAGCGCCGAAAAAGTAGGGCAAGTGAAGTCATTGACTAAATTGACTACAAGACAGCCGAGTTGTCTTTCCCTTACTGCGCCACAAATCTCCGTTCCCAGCGATGAAAGCCCAAATTGGTTGAAATGCGTAAGCGACCGTAAAGCCAAATTTCTCCCAATGCTGTAGTTCAAAAATGGGTTGGCGCCGTGTACATGTGTACAACGAAAGCAAGAGTACGCCGGAGGCATAAGAAAGAGGCTACATCCTAAAGCTGCGGTTCGGCCGGACCTGCTGCCGGACCTGTTGGCTTCGGTGACGTGTCCAGTGCATAACGCATGCATTTGACGCCTATGTCGTGCCGCTAGCTTGTTGCCAGCTAAAGCCAGGTAAGGTGCAGCGGTGGCGTAGAGGTAGAGCATCTGACTCGCGTGCAAGAGGAACGTGGTTCGATTCCCAGACCCACACAATTTTCCACCAGAAGTAAAAAAAAAAACGCGTGTTGATAAATTGCATAAACAGGCCTGGAGTGCGGTCTGATTCCGGTGAACAGAACCAGTAACGCACTCCCTCACCAGAGCAGGATTGGCCACCCTGGTGCAGTACTTGGCCATAACCTCCTATACGAATACAGCAACAAACCCCGGCGCACAGTCCCCAACAGCTGCGAAGCCACTGACCGCGGCTGTGGTCAGACCTGTGACGCAGCAAAGGGTGCTAAGAATCCCTGGATCCAGACAGGCCGCCATTGGAATCTGAAACTCGCAAGGTTTAATGCTAGAACGTTACCTAGTGAGGTGGGCCTAGCAGAGTTATTGGAGGAATTAGAGGGCAGCAAATGGGATATAATAGGCCTCACTGAAGTTAGGAGCACAAATGAAGCATATACAGTGCTAAAAAGCGGGCACGTCCTGTGCTACCGGGGCTTAGCGGAGAGACGAGAACTAGGAGTCGGATTCCTGATTAATAAGGATATAGCTGGTAAAATACAGGAATCCTACAGCACTAACGAGAGGGTGGCAGGTCTTGCTGTGAAACTGAATAAGAGGTACAAATTTAAGTTCGCAGAGGTATAGTCCGTATGTAGTCTACGCCCTTACATGCAGTCATGATGACCAGGAAGTCGAAAGCTTCGGTGAAGACGTGGAATCGGCGATGAGTAAAGTCAAAACAGAATACACTTTACTCATGGGCGGCTTCAGTGCCAAGGTAGGCAAGAAGCAGGCTGGAGACAAGTCATTGGGACAATATGGCATAGGCACTAGCATTAGAAGGGGAGCGATATTAGTAGACTTTGCAGAACAGTATAATATGTGGATAATGAATACCATCTTCCTCAAGTGGGATAGCCGAAAGGAGACGTGGAGGAGCCTGAATGACGAGACTAGAAATGAAATAGACTTTATACTCTGCGCTAACCCTTGCGTAATACAAGATGTGGACGTTCTCGGCAAGGTGCGCTGCAGTGGCTTCGAATTAGGATGAATTTGAGGGGGAACGGAAGTAACTGGTGCATACGAAGCCGATCAATTCGTTAGCGATAAGAGAGAAAATAGAGGAATTCCAGATCAAGCTACAGAACAGGTATCCGGCTTTAACTCAGGAAGAGGACCTTAGTGTTGAAACAATGAACGACTATCTTACGAGTATCATTAAGGAGTGTGCAATAGAAGCCGGTGGTAACTCAATCAGACAGGAGACCAGTAAACTATCGCAGGAGACGAAAGATATCATCAAGAAACGCCAATATATGAAAGCCTCTAACCCTACAGAAAAAATAAAAGAAATAAAACAGGCAGAACTTTCGAAGTTATTCAACAAGCGTAAGACAGCTGCCTTAAAGAAGTATAATATGGATAGAATTGAACATGCTCTCAGGATCGAAGGAAGCCTAAAAGCAATGAAGAACAAACTATGAATTGGCAAGAATCAGATGTATGCGTCAACAGACAAAGCCGACAATATTATTGCTGACATGGATGAGATAGTTCAGGTGGCAGAGAAGTTTTGTAGAGATTCACACAGTAGCAGTGTTATGCAGTACAGGTCTAGAGGAATTTGAAATCCGACAAGTAACGCCGGAAGATGTAAAGAAAGCCTTGGGAGCTATGCAAAGAGGGAAGGCAGCTGGGGAGGATAACATAACAGCAGATTTCTTGCAGGATGGTGGGAAGATTGTTCTAGAAAAACTGGCCACCCTATATAAACAATGCCTCATGACCACGAGCGTACCGGAATCTTGGAAGAACTTTAACATAATCCGAATCCATAAGAAAGGGGTCGCCAAAGACTTCAAAAATTATAGACCGATCAGCTTACTGTCCGTTGCCTATAAAGCATTTACTAAGGCAATCGCACTATCAATCACACTATCACACTATTCACACTATCAATCAGGTGATAGAGAAATGTGCGGAATATCACCAACCGTTATATATAGCTTGCATTGAATACGAGAAAGCGTTTGATTCAGTCTAAACCTCAGCAGTCATGGAGGCATTACGGAATCAGGGTGTAGACGAGCCGTATATAAAAATACTGAAAGGTATCTATAACTGCTCAATAGCCACCATAGCCCTCCATAAAGAAAGCAACAAAATCCCAATAAAGAAAGAAGTCAGGCAAGGAGATATGATCTCTCCAATGCTATTCACACTGAGTTTATGGGAGGTATTCAGAGACCTGGATTGGGAAGAATTGGGGATAAGAGTTAAAGGAGAACACCTTAGTAAATTGCGATTCGCTGATGATTTTGCCTTGCTTAGTAACTCAGGGAACCAATTGCAATGCATGCTCACTGATCTGAAGATGCAAAGCAAAAGGGTGGGTCAAAAAATTAATCTGCAGAAAACTAAAGTAATGTGTAACAGTCTCGGTAAAGAACCGCAGTTTACAATAGTTAGCGAGGCAAGGAAGTGGTCACGAAATACATCTACGTAAGGCAAGTAGTGACCGCGGATCCGGATCATGAGAGTGAAATCATCAGAAAAATAAGAATGGGCTGGGGTGCGTTTGGCAGACTTTCTCAGCTCATGAACCGCAGGCTGACATTATCCCTCAAGAGAAAAGTATATAACAGCTGTGTCTTACCGGTACTCACGTATGTGGCAGAAACCTGGAGGCTTACGAAAAGGGTTCTACTTAAATTGAGGACGACGCAACGAGCTATGGAATGAAGAATGATGGGTGTAACGTTAAGGGATAAGAACAAAGCAGATTGGGTGAATGAACAAACGCGAACAAATGACATCCTCGTTGAAATCAAGATAAAGAAATGGGCATGGGCAGAGCATGTAATGAGTAGGCAAGATGACCGATGGTCAATAAGGGTTACGTACTGGATTCCAATGTAATGGAAGCGTACCAGGGGGCGGCAGAAAGTTAGGTGGGCGTATGAGATTAAGGAGTTTGCAGGGATGACATGACCACAATTAGTACATGACCGGGGTGTTTGGAGAAGTATGGGAAAGGCCTTTGCCCTGCAGTGGGCGTAACTAGGCAGATGATGATGATGAAGGCTTAAAAATAAATCGCCAAGTATATGTTTAATTATAGGGAAAAGTTTTTTTTAGTTTTAGCCCGAAATAATAAAAAAATAAACTGATTCTAAACTCATTGTACATTTTTTCGCCAATGCTCTCGTCAGCGAACCGATGGGACTAACACTAGACGTGACGTGTATCTTGTTGCCAGTAAGTTCATTTATGGATAAAATGTTTAGTTTTAGCGAGGAATAGTAAGATAAAAATAAAACGCCGTTTCAATACATTTCACGTTCTTTTTTCGATGCTAGCGTTAGCTAACAGAGGGGATGAACACTACGCGTGACGTGTTTGCAGTTGTCAATTTTTGATGAGTGTCCCTTCTCGTTGAATTTATTTCTCTATGGCTAAACGGGTAAGGCGAGAGAAATGCAAGAGTCTTAGTTCCATCTTGGTTACCAAGCGGTAACCAAGATGGAACTGTCAATGGAGCCAAGCCTAAAGAGAAGCGCCGTCTTGGTACGTCACACAAAATTAATTTCACATTCCTTTTTTTTTTCGATGCTCGCGTCAGCTAACGGATGGAACAAACACTAGGCGGGGCGCGTTGCCAATTTTCGGCGAGTGTGCCTTTTGCTTAATTTGTTTCTCTATGGTACATAAGCTTTTGAATAAAAGATCACATGCACGGTCTGCCAATGGAGCCAGCTGCAAGACGAAAGGCGCCCTCTTGGTATATTAAAGGAACTCCATAGTTGCCCTGCAATCTCTACCTAAGTTTCTCGTGCCGTCTAAAACGCAGCTGTGCTTATGGAAATACTGATAAAAGTGTATTTACGCAAAATATCCGCCGCAAATGTCTTTATATGGAGACATCCTTTTCTCCTATTGAAGAATGCAAGTCTTCTCGTTTTGGTATATGGAATATAGTTACTCTTTCACTACGTAGCTTGACAGCCCACTAAGGCATAACATCATGATTTTACCGGTGAACACAGTGTATTAAATCTTCGCGAAGTGGCAATCGCAATGGCGACGCCAAGTTCTTCCCTCCAATTTCTGTCAAGATCACAATATATTATGCAAAAACTAGCCTTTACGCGAGCCCGCCCATACAGAAAATGTGTAAAGCTCATACCGTGTATTTTTGAGAAATATAGGATGGCCACTTATAAAACATTTAGCTAATTTTTACCATGCCTTACATGATGCCTTTGCAGGCCTCTGAAATAGATCACGCCACCATAATAGAGAGCTTTAGCAGAACGTTTACGGTCCGCTCCGCTGAGACCGAGACCGGCGTACCATAACAATTGGCACATAGCCACTGAGCAGAACGCTACCGGGAACACAGACGCGCCTGCGCATAATGCTCACTGCAGCAGCGGAACATAGAACGCTGTCAAGGTTCCGTGAGGAACTCGATTTTGCGAAGCGTCAGGGTGCGGCTGACTGCCGTCTTCGTCGTTTTACAGCGCAGCTGCGAGCACGTAACTGGCGTTTCTATGAGACGCGCTTGTTAGATAAGCGAAGTCAATGCTTTCTATGCAGCCAAATGTGCGCGGAGTGGAGTGTAAGCAATGCTCTGATAAAACTCTCTAATGAAGGGACGCTCCGTATCGCGTTGATTGCGCGTCTGGTCTGAATCGCATCTCGTCATCGGCGCATGCGCGGTGGCGCAAAGTGGCCGCATGTCGGCGTCCTTGTAGTTGCCAATTTTGCTGAACGGGCGCTGGAGTTCGTTATATTAACTCTATACATAGTATGCATGTGTCGTCACATCGGTTGCAGTCGTCGGCTTCCGCACTACCTTCCGTCATCTTGGGGCACCTTATGAACAGGCGCGTGCATAGGCTGGCATAGGCCTATAGGTTCCCCAACATGGCGCTGCTGTAAACCGGAAGGCACGGAGTATCGTTGAATGACGTACGTGCATAGGTGAACGTTGGAGCCTGTTTTCTGTGTGATGCCAGCAGCGGCAGCTTACTGCGCAAGTCGTTTCACTGCTGAGCTCAAAGTCGTCCATTCAATCGCGCCCACGGCGGGTGAATTTCGACGAGAGCGAAATGGAAAAACAAGACGTAAAAAGAACGAACAATGCGCGTGTACTTGGTACTTGGTGTATGTGTATTGGATAAGCAAAGCAGGCTTTCAGCGCATGAAACCCAACATTATATCTTCCAGCGTTATGAGCAAGCAAAGCTTCAAAAGCGTCCGTTTCAGCCACTATATATATTGCGTGGGCTAGTGTCCTTATCCTACCCTTTGCCTGCTCCCTCCCCCTTCACCTTACTAGGGTCGAGGAGGTTGTGGTTTGAAGGCTTCGGGCCTGGGTGGACCTTATACCGGCTGTGGTCTCAAAGTGAAACTGATCGCATTTACTCCTGGATGCTACGTGCTCAGACTGTTCAGTCAAAGGGAAGCACAGGCACATGCAGCGTAACACCTAATTTGCGGAAGTCCAGGCTTACAATCGGAACGCCCGCTTCTTCTGCGGCAAGCTTGCCTCCGTCCGATACATGACAACACATTCCACAAAACTCTGCTTTAATGAGTACATTACAAAGGCCTCACATAAAAAGGGTGTGCTCGAACACGTTTAGGTTGTTTATCAACTATGTTTCCAAGTGCCTTGTAAAATTTAGATGTCGTGCCGAGTTTGCATGTGGCGAAAATGGGGCTCATCAAATGTTGAATACATCGACAAAATTTTAAGTTTACAGCTGTCGTTACATGTGTAAAGAAAGCTAGTCCCACACTTTGTCCCTCATTTAATTTTACGCATCTTTTGTACTACCAGTACCTATATTCCGAAAAATACCGAAAAAACCGAAAACAATTCAATATATTCTTCAAAAGAAGAACCTTACCATTTGTAATGCGTAGATGAGATCAAAAGCTTCAGATTTAACCACGGCGTTTGCAGTAAATTACGTATTCCAGTAGCGCGGGACCGCTTTAAATGTGTTTCATCAACGGGGGGCTGCTGAATTTTGTACGCTTTCCTGGGAACTTAATTACTACCCCCTATGTTACCTTCAAGGCCGGGCCCCTCACCAAGTCTGGCCAGCTTGAGCTGATTAGCGCAGTCGATACCACTCGAGCTAACGATCGCGTCCGCTAAGTAATGCATCATTACACGCCACACAAAGTGTTTAAATGTCGAAGCAAACGCCATTTACCGTTCTCCTGGCGGGCACCAACGTACCAGCGAGGGGGTCGGCGTATATCGCGCAAGTGCGCCTACGTACGTGGCAGCACTGTGACGTCGCTCATAGTGAGACGAATTAGAAAAATTAGCCAAGCCGACAGCATTTATTCGTTTACTATGTTCTTTAAATACATGACATAAAGTTAAGGTAAATAGTGAAACGCACCGCCGTGGTTGCTCTGTCGCTATGCATGGTGTTGGGCCCCTGAGCACGAGGTCGCCGCATCGGACCCCGGCCGCGGCGGCCGCATTGCGAAGGGGGCGAAATGCGAGAACGCCAGTGTATATAGATTTAAATGCACGTTAAGGAAACACAGCTGGTCAAAATTTCCGGAGTCTTCCACTACGACGTTAAACTAGTTAAACCATAATTTAATTTTTTACTAATGAAACACGCAAGCCGAATGTCCGCATGTTTTTCTTTTACTTCGTGCCGTGTGGCAAGAGATGTAGTTTGATTTCGTCTCCTTGTTACAACACGCAGTCACGCGCGCAGAGAACGAAACTACGTCGTTTTCTCATGTGTTACAGCGCCGCGGTCATGCTCTTTCATCCTGTCCCACCTGACTCATTGCTCGCGATTATGGCACTGATCAGGTGTTCTCTTGCAGAGCGAGCAAAATCACACGCTGTGCGAAACGAGAGAAATAAAAGAGACCATTCAGCCAAAATGTGACAGGAAAAATAGAAGGCGGGACCGGGACGTATCCGTCAGGCCATCCTCCGGCCATGGCACGGGACAACGCAGGGACGGAATTTCGCTTGCGGAAGCGGGGCAGGGCAAGTGGAGAGAGTGTCGATCTGGGCGGTTAAGCTCATCTCCTGCAATCACGGATTAGCGCCTTTGCAAATATTTCCTTCTCTGCTATTAATGATCCAATTTGAAGAATTGTTGCCTCAGAACGTCCCCAAGAAAGCACGTAAGAACTTCCAAAGTATAGCCAAAATTTGCCTCGTGGCTCGGTGAGGGTTCGCTTAAGAAGGCCGCATATAATAGCCCTTCTGTAATGCGTGCTTATGTACCAGCGTTTGTAATAAAGAAGGTCCGAGTTTCGTCCAAAGGGCGAAGCACTCCATTGTGATAGTGAAATTTTAGGCACCTACGCATAGTAATGTTCGTAGTTTTTATCGGCTACATTGCTCACAGTCAATATTCGCTTACTAAATAAATTAGCGAGCACGATGTCACGCCCGCTTAGTCAAACATGAGCAACCTAAAATATTTGAGGCCCGTCGCCAAATTTCGGTTACAGACGAGCAGGTCTAGGGAGCCACCAAGGGAGTGCCTTACTGTAAGTGTATTTCAAGACGATTCATCACAAGAAATGAGAAAAATTGAAATGTGGCGTTGCTGTGTTGTCAGAAGGCCAGTTGCACAGCAAAAGTTGAGATCTCCATTAGCGACATCTCTCTTAGCGTAGCAAGCCCCCGTGGCACCTTTCCCTTCCTCTAACGTAACGATGTCCAATGTGTGCCCCATTCCCGTTTTGCCTGCTCTAATAGGCTGTAGTTGAAGACCCCGTCATGTTCTTGTCATTACCCTCGACACTTTTTTCCCCTTCTATTCATTCTTTTGCTGCAGGATGCACGTAATGTTGTGGTTCTTCCCGTTCTGCGTCGAAGGATTTACATCAATTACGCGGCAGGCAGTGCGTCTTACGCACCAGCATTTATGCTACTGAGTTTGACTCTTTAGCACAGAGCGTGGTTCCTCGAGAAGAAGGACGCCCGGGCTTTCTTCAAGATCCAGTCCTACTGGCTCCGTGTATCCACTTGATATTTCGCAAACACAATTAGCACTGCCTGATCCAGGCGCCCCTCTTATCTGGATGCCCCAGCCTTGTGAGGTACCCTTTATGACAATGCTCTATACGTTTAGGAATAACGATCCACGGAAAAATTTTTAAGAAGTCGCGAAAGTGTTTGATAAACTGCTGTCGCTTTTTCCTCGGCCACGGATAACTGGGTCTTCTCGATCCACAGTATATGTTAATGCTTTTATCGTATATAAAGAAAGAATACACGAACTAATTACTTGAACGAAGAGACATCTTTGCATACGCAAGCACGTTGCACACTTATATAAAGCGCTGAAAAATTGGAGCAAGCGTCAAAAGACTTTTCAAGCATGGAACTTCTGGCTTTGTAGATAAACTTCAGCGCTTCAATTATAAAGAGAAACACCGTCTAAAATAGCAAATTCCGTATTTGACACAAGAAAACTGCATGTGACCTTTTGTACTTTCTTGTTCCAACTGCTGTATCGTAATTGTTCTGCCCCTGTATGCATTAGGTCGGACATTACTGCCAGTGAGTTTCAGGGGCCTTATCACTGTGCGAACTATTTACATTTATTAACCAATGGTGCGATCCACTTGGCCACGTTCCTCAACCTAAGCTTTTAAAGATTTCACTTCTTTTGGATATCGAGCTACTTTTGTAACTGGACCCGCCGTGGTTGCTCAGTGGCTATGGTGTTAGGCTGCTGAGCACGAGGTCGCGGGATCGAATCCCGGCCACGGCGGCCGCATTTCGATGGGGGCGAACTGCGAAAACACCCGTGTGCTTAGATTTAGGTGCACGTTAAAGAACCCAAGGTGGTCAAAATTTCCGGAGTCCTCCACTACGGCGTGCCTCATAATCAGAAAGTGGTTTTGGCACGTAAAACCCCAAATATTATTATTATTATTTTGTAACTGGCGACAAACTTCGCAAGCTTTGGCATTACTCGGAATGTTGCCGACAAAGTATCTTAACTGGATCATGTTATCCTTGCTCTATTGTAGGCACGTTTCAAGAACGATTTGATATGTTACTTGATGCTTTTTGATGAAAAGTTGTATATCGCACCGTTTCCCAGTGATTTATCAAAGTACATTATGCTCCCTAGACTGGAGGAATGAAACTGCTTTTTCGAACGCGCTTGCCTATTTATTCAGAACAATATACCTTCGCAGACATTTACTCGTCAAGAAAAAAAAAAAACTGAGGGCAAGTGCATATCAACATTGATTATGCAAGAATAACTATTCCTGAAGTGAAACTGCCACCTAGCGCCTACAGGTGTGCGGAGAGACGCATGATGACGTGAAAAACGGCCTGCTAGGCTTGCACGTGTTGTTCATCCGTAATATTTCTGAATGGACTGGGTCGCCGTCGAGAAAACACATCAGCAACGGCTGAATACAGAACGATGGCACTTACACCGACCTGGCGAAAATTATGACAGACAGTGACGGCTATGACCTTTGCTTCCCGATACGAGTTGAGGTATAAAAAACCGATTAAAGACGTCGCAGTTTCTCGCAAAAGAGGAAGCGTTGATTACACTAGCAAATTATTTGATCAGCTATGCCAAGTAAGAATAGTAGTTTTCTCTGCCGCGTATATCGGAAACATTGCTTACTAGCAAGAGGGGTATCAGGTCAGCGCGCGTAAGAAACATCCCACTCGTTTAGGGCGGACACTCACTGTCAGAAGGCTGCCAAGGTCGATCCAAATGGGTCGCGAAGCTTCGGGCGAAAAGCGATTCTGTACGAATGGCCACCCACTTCAGCAAGGGGCATTATGGGAGCAGCGATTGGAGCGCGACTATGTTTGCAGTGAACAAATATCGCGAAGGAAAAAACCGGTTTTTTTTTATTCAAGCGAGACATAGATTCACACAACGAAAATAGAATTCCTAGTCAATTTTACGTGTTCGTAACAAATTAACAAAACAGAAGTGTATTTAGTTTTAATACTATTAGTAAACATTTCATTTCAGCGCCCATCGTTACAGGGGGCGTTGACGCCACTATCCCTTGCAATGCCATGCGCGTCTTGAAATGCGCAGGAAGGCACGCTCGTAAAGTTCACCTGTTGAAATACGCCCCCCCCCTCCACCTCACACGTTGTGCTTTTATGCTTGTCGTAGTTTGTCTGAATTTGGTGACGCGGGTAGCTTCATCGCTTCTTAACCTGTTCAGTCAAAAGTAGCGAGTTACGATCGCCAGATAATCTGTGTGGTTGTTTTCGTGCGACTGCGCTGGCCAACGGGCTTGGCATCCGACGATAGCATCAGCACTCTACACCTAAAGCTTTCGCTGGCCTCCAAAGAAAGTATGTTCCGTGAAGGGGTAGGATTTCGGTAACCGTGCGGCTGGCCTATTCTTGCATCGCTTTCCGCGCTGAAAGCTCGAAACACCCATCAAGTCGAATGGAGGCGCATTCGAATATATAGCTCCAAAGGCAGACCAACAAAACAAATTTCACGCCTTCGAAAACAAAATGACGTCACATCTGCTTTTAACGGATATGGCGTCAGATTATTTTTTCTTCCGCCGGAAGTGTCCCCTCCACATACACACGGCGCTAAGCTCCACGAACCCCAGATGAACTGCCACGTTTGGAACGTATGGGCTCGCATCGAAGCTTCGCTACCAGGTAACTACTTACCTTGACGCTGCTGTCAGCAAGTGCGGGAGCTGCGGCGAGCGAAGTGCCCTTGCCGCGGTCTGTCACTTCAGCGCAAGGGCGGCGAGATCACAGCGTGCACAAAGGTATGAGCCGTCCACAGATCCCTTGCAAGACACGGCGCGCGCCAATGCGCGCGGCTATGCAAAGTGCGAACTTGTTGGCGAAGGCGCAGCCGCCCCTCCCCATTTTTCCTTTCCATATATGACGGGCGAAACTGAAGAGTGATCGTCAGTTCCGCGTGCGGCCGGTCGAGAAATGCGCAGTTGCTGCCGGAGCACAATGGCGACCCCCGCCTCTCCCTCCCATCTTTCTTCCCACGGCCTTTCGAGCGAAGGAAGACTGCGCGTTTGCTCTTCGCTTCCTTCCATCGAGCGCGCCAGATTGAGCCGCGATCGCCGTCTTCCCTCGCCTGATTTCACTCGCACATACAGAATACCACGCCCGGCGACGGTGTTATCGCGCTTCCACTTTAAAGACACACTATAGCTGAATGCTAAGTCGATGTGGAGTGTTCAAATACCAATGCAAAAACCTCGAAAGGCTTGTTTGTTACCAAGAAAACACTTAATTTACGAGAAAATTGCACCTGAAGCGTCCCAATACCTTTTTCGAAATTCGAATCGCCCGCTAACTAAACGAGGTGAGTGCTGACATTGCATATTCCATCACCACCGTTCGCTGCCGTCAGTGAGTAAAACGGCGCCCGACAGATGGCGGTATACCGAGCCAAGTGGATTCGCCGGTGTAGCTGCTTCTCGGTCTGGTGGCGCAGACCACCGGGCATCCCACAACATCACATGGAAGTTGAATTCTCTGTTACTTGCAGTTTGTGTGAGTTTCGCGATCGAGCAAAAGCAGCGAAGCACTACGCCATAACGAAACTACTGAAACGCTAAAGCGTGGGCGGCGCACAGTTGAGCGAAAACGAAACCCTTGGACCGCCCGTGTCGTTGTCGAGCATATTTCAATGCGTACATTTATTTTTTTCTAAATATGAACTAAAACTGGACAAGTACCATTTTATTTCGTCGTATAATACAATACAGGAATGTTTCTTTTTTTGCGACGCGCGTTTGAATGCGAGAGACAGAATTTAACTGAGCAGCGATTTGCTCATGTCCAAGTAGATGAAGCTCCCGGGGGAGCCTCTAATCGTGCCCGGCATTTACCTCAATTTCTCGATCATTAGGGCTCTGTTCGCGATAATACTGAAGGCTTAGATATTATCGAGCCCTAATCTATCTCAGTAACTTGATTTAGTATTTATCTTTAGTGCACCTTTAAGCCGAGATAACCTTGAGCACATAACCTTAAGGACGCTCACAAGTTCGCGTCCGTGCGCTCGCCCATGCGCATGGAGTGCGGTCCGGCTCGTACACGAGATACGGGTCACAATCTGTTGCAACAGTCTCTGGTATAGCGATCCAAAAACGGCCATTCGCAACTACACAAGAGGACTGATAGCACCCCAAGCGCAGAAGATATTATTTGGCACTCCTCCCTCAAGGCAATGCCACTTCCACATCATCTGGGCCCCCGGTCACTCGGGTCTGGCTGGAAACGAAGCCGCCCACGATGCCGCCCGAGCTCTCGCCCACTGGGCGCATCATCCTTCTCCTGAGTCTTCCGATCCTGACCAGCCCTCTGTTCTGCATCGCAGTGACGCGCGGTACCGAGTGGTCACGTTCAGAGAAATCCTCCTCCACTACCGCAGAGAGTGGTTACGCTACCCTCCAGCTCACAAAACACTGAATAAATCTCAATCCACCACTAGGCAACTACTTCAGACTACAACTTTCCCGAAACCCGTGCTGTACAAACACGTTTACTCCAATGCATACTCCCCACTCTGCAAAGCGTGCGAGGCCCGCGCTGGCATCGATCACATTATCTGGCAATGCCCCAAAGCTTCGCCCACCAACACCTACCGCACTAACACTACACGCATCATAGCTACGGAAGAGCCGTGGGAGACTTTGCTGCTCAGCTTGGACCCAGAGGAGCAGCTCAGGGCCGTCCGGATGGCCGAAGACGCCTCCAGAAAGCAAGGACTGGGAGTTGTGTCAGGAAGGAGGGGACTGGGGGTTAGTCTCCCGACCCCACCACCCTTGGACCCCATCAAGGACATAAAGTTTTATCTCGCTCTTGGGTTGCCTCGCATCGGCGCGCCTGGCTACGCAGCATCGGCGCGGTACATTCAACTCTAAGTGAAGATTTATATTATGCGAGAAAGTACTTGATCTTTCTTTTTCGTTCCGATCTAACCGCTTTAAATATGTTACAATTCCTTGACAGGTATCGAATCATCTTGAAGCACTGTCGATACCTAAGTACGAAGTCGCATTTTACAAGGCGTCTGTGAGGGCGCCCAGTGAACGC
Source organism: Dermacentor albipictus (assembly GCF_038994185.2). Classification (NCBI taxonomy): domain Eukaryota; kingdom Metazoa; phylum Arthropoda; class Arachnida; order Ixodida; family Ixodidae; genus Dermacentor; species Dermacentor albipictus. Next base: position 71,856,681 of record NC_091829.1, on the reverse strand, counting down.
ATGTTCTCGCTCGCATGGGGGCGCGTGTCTGTGGATGCAAGCCACCATTCCTCAGGAGGCGTGGCAGGCGCAAGGCGCGTAGACGCGAGCTTGCGCACGTTCGCAAGCATAGGTGTGGTATGGGCTTTATACGGAACGTGAAGGCGACGCTGAGGGCGAAACTGCGCTAGGAGTGTTCATATGAATGCTATCACAATAAATTGCGTCACTGCGATAAATGCCTCCATTTCCAGTGATTTGCGCGCTTTCGCTTTGAACGTGCGCTGGGTACAACTCGAAGCGCGCCGTGGAAATGTTAAGGTCAAACTACACGTACGCCTGCCGGCGCGTGAAAGCTCGTGCCCCCGCGCATTGCGAGTAATGGCGGTTCGAACCTACAAGACGCGCGCCGGCGCGGGTCCATTTGGCTCGCATTTTCACCTTGGTAGACGTCATTTCGTATTTTGTGAGGCAGCCAGAGCACCAATATTTGTCTGGAGGAGGCGTAGAACTTTAGAGTGGCGCTTGTCGCCAATTACATTAAACACGAGTACTTTGCTGGGCATTTTGGTATGCGTTCCTTAAAGACATTAGTGCAACGTAGGGGAACAAAAACGCAAGGAAGATTTAGTCCAGGTGATATTGAAACTAACTCAGATCTAATAAAAGAATCAGCAGCCATGGAACCTTCGACTTCCAGATCTATTGACCGAACATGATTCAAAACGTACGCGACGACAAGCTCGGCCAGCGCCGGCACAGAAATATCAGCATCGGAATTTGCGCGGGGTTCGTTCGCAGCAGCTTGCTTTGACCTCTCCGGAGGCTTGCCGGTCATAATCACGTTGCGTAACCCTAGTCCCAAAAAACCTTCTCTCTTATTTTCTCGGGCACCACAATATAGATATGAGCAGAAGCACCTTATCACTGCATCTGTGGTAAACATTCATTAGTCCACAATATGGGTGAATCGCGCTTGAGGAACTTTCCCTAACAGTGTCCTTCACCCATAAGTATTGTTTGCTGCTGCACTTGTGGCTGCTAAGAACAATGATGCTTTGGGCCCCCCTAGAATAAGTCGTGTGCAAAGAAATAATTGTTCTTGTTGATCTTCTCTAAAGCAGAAATACGGACACTATTTGATGCGGCCTCCGTTTATTCGCTATCGTATAGGTGAGCTTCCGATAAACAAGCCACTCAACTCTTCCTCGTAAATCATCAGCATAGCAACTTTCAAGCACGCATTAACAGAGACCTGTATCTCCTCATTGCATATACTCTGAGAATGTTTGTCTCAGTATATATATAGTAAGCATTTTTACACAACTACGGATACGCAGCAGCCGGCGTGTCCTTTATCTCATATACCTCGTTGTAGCCATTCTTTATATCAGCATTCGACGTCTACGAATGAAGTTCACCAGGTTATCACATCATTGAAGACAACAAGCGCTGGTTTAGACCACATTGAACCTTTTAAATTAAAACTAATTTCGCATCAAATACGCTCAGTTTTGGCACTAATCAGTAACAAACTGTTCTCTGCAGGGGTGTTTAGCGGCCATTTCTCATCATCAAAGCTAATTAACGTAGGAGCCCCAAAGGGATCAATTTTAGGCAAACTTTTATTTTTGGACGTTGAATAATGACCTACCCAATATTCATGCTAAGGCCAAGTGCTTACTTTACGCTGATGACACGACCACGTTTACATTGAGTACATCAATTGCCACACTCCAGTCTAACTTTAACACCGAGTTAAACATTATTACTTTAGGGTGCTGAAATAATCATCTGCAAATTAATCCCAATAAAATCCCATTTATGGTGTTCCATTCGCAACGACATTCAATCGACGTTCCACATTCTGTTTAGATTGGTAATTACGTCATACAAGTTTCGATGAAGCGGAGTTTCTCGGTGTCATCTTAGATACTGAACTAAAATTTCATGGACACGCCTGATCACTTGTGAAAAAGGTTGCATTTGGCATCCACATTATCACAATGACAAGAATTTTTTTGCAACTCATGTGGTACGATCTTTTGTATTTTGCTTATATTCATAGCCATCTTTTGTATTGTGCATTGTCATGGGACAATACGTATTCTACGCATATTGAACGTCTGCAGCGACTTCAGAACGAAGCTATGAGACTAAGGAATTTCAGCCCATTTGATTTGTCCTGCCGGGCATTGTTTCCAAACTCCACATTCTCTCGTTGCGACATTTATTCCGTCAGATACTATCCATCATTGCATATAGGCTCATCACACAAGACATCTTGATTGAAGGATTGATTCGTATTGTGCATCGTCATGGGACGATACGTATTCTACGCGTATTGAACGTCTGCAGCGACTTCAGAACCGAGCTATGACACTAATAAATTTCAGCCCAGTTGATTTGTCCTACAGGTCCTTGTTTCCTAAACTCAACATTCTCCCGTTACGATGTTTATTCTGTCAGAAACTATCCATCATTGCACATAGGCTCATCATTCACGACATCTTCATTGAATGTATTGATCCTGAACACATTACTAACAACAGCATCCGGTTTTGCCAGCGCAATAATCTTCTTTTACCTGCCGTAAGGACGAAAAACGGCAAGTTCAAAGCCCCCTTCTCTGGAATAGCATATGGAATTCATTACCTTTGGAAATAAAATCATCACACAACGTTTATACATAATCCGCGCGCACCAAGGAATATTTAATTCAGGAATTAACCGACTCATCTTAATTTCTTAATGAACTATCCATAGGTATGTCATTTTGCTGTATAACTTTTCTTTTTGTATAAGTAAATGATATTATTGATAATAAAACGAGTTTGGCCTGTCATGTAGGGATGATTATTTTTGTCAATATTCCTTGTTATTCTGCTTCTTCACACGCTTTGAACAATTTTTCATGTTTTTTATTAGCATTACTATTAACTTATGTACCAATTTCCTGGTATACATAATCAGTTTTTCTAATCATTACTGTTCACGCGACCATACTTTGTTGCAGTTTTTGTATAATAACCCTATTTATCTTCTCATAGGAGGTCACCCTGGTAGTTTTTCCAAAACTCTGGGACCTTCTGCTTTAATATTATCACAAAGCAACTCGAACATGACTGTTGCAATAAGCTTTCCTTGACTTTGCTCCTTATAAAATGCTTTGTGCGACCTAGTGCACGGCATTCATTTATACATTCACTGACGATTACAGAGTACTGTTTTGAAACGAAGCTGTAAAACTGCGTAATCCTGTATAATCAGCGTGCGCATATCATAATAGTTTGGTCGTTTTCGCAGTTTTCGTGACGTCGCGTGACATACAGGTGTGTAGGTGGTGACTCCAAAATTTTTTTAGCAGTCGTGGAGGGCTCATTGCAGAATTGGAATAGAAGAGTTTGGATCATCTTTACGTTATAGCGCCCCAGGCTAACGAAGGCAGTGGCACAATAGAAGAGGCATTTAAAAAAAAACTCAGTTCCCTTCCCCTTAGTGAAGAAGGATGACCAGCGAAGCTGTGTATGTGGGCCCCTTATTGGCGAACTGCACCTCCGCCGCGGGTCGGCGCAGCATTGCACAATCTCCGGGATCAGCCCACGTATGGGGAGTTTTTTGCTTACCACGCCAACGACACAAAAATTAGCTTGGACGGTAGAGGTACACAGCGTCGCAATAAATACAGCTACAAAAGCGAGAAATGCGGCTTCATCAAATCGTTTCCCCCTTACGCCTTCAGCAAAATCGGGCTGATTTTACAAACGTCAATGGTCCTAACTATTCTTCACTATCCGTCAAAACAACAAGCACACAAAAATGAAGCATTGTAAATGGGTATATGTAAACATACTCGCTATCGCGATTATAGGTTTTTGGTGCAGAACAAAACTGATGGCCTCGCTACAACCGAGATATCAAGGGGGAAATGCGAGTATGCATAAAAATGAGAGTATGCATGTATTTCATCAGAAACAGTTTATTGACATATTTCTACTATTGACCCAACATCAACACACAAGCAATGCCCTGTCATGTGTTCCCTCCTAGGGAACGCTCGTCGCGCTTGACCATACGTTGACCATACTTTTGTCCTATACTAAGTACCCTAGCTCGGAGACATGCCATACATTGGCAGGGGCGGAAAGAACAGTCGAAAATATTTATCTGTAAGATCCCGTCAACGAGCCTGAAAATTCAAGTGCAGTCACAGCGGCTGGCTTGCGCTCAGCTTAAATTGCAGCTTCGATTACCGAGAGGGAAAAGAATCCTCACTTTGCCATTCACAAAAAGCAGTAAGAATTAACGCAGAAGTGGCTTGTTTATGATCACCAGGGACTAAACAACCTGCCGATAAAAGCGAAGTTTTCGCTAGCCACAGGCAAAATTTGGAGCAGCAACTCGCCACTCTAGAATTCTCATAAGTTGTGTAGCATTCTTCGGAACAATTACGTATGAGCCTTATACCAGGGTGAAAATTATTGAAGCACCCTCCACAGTGGCGTAGCTAGGTCGTCTCGCACCCGGCACCCATAGATGTTCTGTCATCCCCCGTCCCCAATTCTACCAAGGAAGAGCAGGATATGGAAGATCACAGGGAAGGGGGTGGGGATGATGTTTAGGCACCAGCACAGCCGCCTTGGAAACTGCACATCACCGCCTCCCCTTCGATGTCGTTCCCTGAGATCGCGAATGTAGCAGGTATACACGCTGTCTTATTTGCTGGGTGCAACACTGTGTTGGTGCAACAAGATATCAGTGAAATACTGGGTGTTGCACTGATATCTTGTGATAAGCGCATATGCACATCTGCTGTAAGAATGAAAGTAAGTGTGGAGAATTTGGATCACAAGTAGCAAAAATATTTTAAGAAAGTTTGCTTACCCATTTTAGAGGCAATACCGGATTTGCAAAATTGAAGCACGACAGTCGTATGCTGCCCAAAAGCAACTCCTCAAAAATCGTCGTAGGTACTACGGCGTGCAGTATTTTTTTTCGGTGTGTGTAGCCCTAAACCCAAACAAAAATAAATAGAATGTCAGTGACTCTGATCTCCGCGCCCTATAAGAAAACGGCACCTGCTTCGCGTTTGCGCGGGCGTCAATGCTACGACAATTACGAGGTCTCTCATTCTAATCCATCAAAGCTTTCTTTATATGTTGCTTTGGGAAAACGCCATTATCCTGACTGCGGCACCGTTACAATGTTTGGTAGCTCGGAACAAACCGACGCTGAATCGACGTAGATTCCACGTGCGACGGTTTCGCGTTTTCTGAGACATGGAAGGGATAAGGCGGGAAATAACTGAACGTTCGCACTCAGTTGTGTGTTTTACGTTATTTAATTGTTTCCTAATGAAGTGTTTTTACTTTCTCGTCTGCAGATGGAAACACGGGACTCTATTCCTAAGCGCTCTCACTTGAGCGCGTTTTCCCTCTGTAGGTTTCCCTTCATTGCCAAAGAAAGTTGCCCGCGAATATAGTTTCCTCCCAGGAATGGACACCGATGCAGATACTCAAGCCGTTGGTAGCCGAACCAGGCGGATGTTCCACGCTGATGCATGGAAGTGGCCAACACTTGTTGCCCCTTTGATATAAGAGGAAAACTGTGAATCTGCGAAGTTAAATGATGAGCCTGTTTAACAATATGCAAAACTACACCCATATACGCCGTCACAATTATAAAGGGCAGTAACGGCAAGTACGACAAGCAGCCTACGAAAACAGCAACATACCGATGTTTATAGCGCGCAGCCTCGTCGCTACTGACTTGTTTGGTTGATCGCTTTACGAAATTAAGAATGTTTGATTTCCAATCCTCGTGGTAAAAACCTCAACTATACAATAGCAGTCTTCGTTGATCAATTGACTTGTGCCTAAATTCGGGTCTGCCAGTAGCAGGAGCACAGACCCGGGGAATGTGCTCGGTCTAATCTCACCGGCTCAACGGGATCGACATCGACTCGTGAAGACTGAAAGAGCTCGTGAAGCTCGTGAAGACTGAAGCGTGTGAGGCCAACAATGCAGCCACCGCTTTCCAACCATGAGTCACCCGTTTGCAGGGAACTTAAGTTCTCGCGACAGGAACATCTCGTGTCAAACCCCACCTCACTATTGTCGACTTTCACGTCTGCCACTAATTCCCACTTTGCTCTGCGTATACAGCTATTAAGGTCATAACACAGTGTGACCAATAGTTGAGGAGAAGAAAAAGTATCTGTTTTCAGGTGACTGAAAAAAATATTCTCTTAGAAATGTGCTTTACTCTCAACTGTGCTTATGGCCGCCGCATTTCGATGGGGGCGAAATGCGAAAAACCCGTGTACTTAGATTCAGGTGCACGGTAAGAAACCCCAGGCGGTGGGAGTTTTCAGTGTGCTACACTACGGTGTGAATCAAAATGAAATCAAAGTTTTGTCTTGTAGAACCTCATATTTCTTTATGTCCACCCTGCCGTCTCAAAGATGTGGCCAACAAGCATGTCCACAGGAACGTCTCCAGCGAATTTCACAGACATCTAATGAACTCGAAATACCGCCGGAGTTAACGTTTATGGTAAGCAGATAAGCCTAGAAGAATCAATGTTCGGTATTGAATGACGGTAAAGACATAATACATATTCAATGGCGCTAGTGAAAACCACACCACTCCTTGGCTTATGCAAAAATTTTGGTATTTCAGGGGGACGCGAGCGTCGCTCCTGTCCGAGCATACGTGCCTTCGCATCGCTCCACAGGAAAGACCCGAATGCCAAGTTATTCGACAAGGACCAGTCCTCAGACACGGCTCGGCTCCTCTAGAACATCATCCGAACATTTTGGCCAACTTCTGCTGTGATCGGACCAACGTACTGTGAGTTTCTGTGCTTTTGTCACGGACCTGGCAGGGCGCTCAGCTAGCCCTAACGGCTAGGCGAGTAGGCCTACCGTCAAGTACGCCAACGGCCCGCACTCCTTCAGCAGCAATGGCCCCGAAATTCGTCACCGACCCTGATGGATGGACCACTCGAGTATCAAAACGTTCCCAAGGTACGCAGCACGTTGCAACGCTCATTTTGCGTCCGCCAACTGGCCTTTTCCTACCTCAGTGGAGCCCACGAACGCTTCACGACGCGCTAAGCGTCTCAGCAGCTCTGACTGCTGCAGAGGCTCGCGCCGCTACAGTAGACATCAAAAAAGAAAAGAACTTGGCTATAATAACCAGTGATGACCCCTCGGCGACAGAAAAGCTTCAGCGCATTAATGAAACCACTCTTAATGGCAAAACTTACCCTGTCTACATCTATATCGCTTCACCCCATAACTCATGCAGAGGTGTGATTCACAACGTGGAAATGAACACCCCAACCGAAGAATTGATGCGTGAACTCCGAGCCCCAAATTATGAGATTATTGCGGCTCGTATGATGGGTAGAACAGCCACTGCAATCATAACTTTCAAGGGCTCACATGTACCTCGCCAGGTCATCTTCGGCGGAGGTGTATACCGCTGCGTCCCTCACCGACCAAAGGCGCAATTTTGCTCAACATGCTTTGCTATAGGACACCGATCAGACGTTTGTCCCGACAATGGCAAACAAAGATGCAGAACATGTGGAAAGTCTGTCGGAGATCCTGTAGGGGATCATGACTGCAAACCAGGCTGCCCTAATTGTGGCAAGGACCACAAGGCAAATGACCCAACTTGTGAAGTGCGACGAGCCGCTGATAAAGCGGTCAGAGAAGCGGCCTACCTGAAGCGTTTGAAACAACGAAAGGACGACAAGCAAATGAAAACAGTCACCATCGCAAGCCGAAGCCTAAGCCCAAAACGCAACTCCGACAACACATCGAGAGACAGAAGTAGCTCCAGAAGCCGTCAACAGTCCAGGGGCCGCAGCCGCTCCAGAGGCAGGAGCCGATCCAGGGGCCGCAGCCGATCTAGGGGACGCGGCCATTCCAGGGGCCGGGACCACTTCGGGCACCAAAGCCAGTCCGGCAGCAGTGGCCAGTCCGGGAGCAGCGGCCGGTCCGGGGACTGCAACCGGCTCGGAGGTGGCAGCCCGTCTCCGGATCACAACCATTCCCGAGGTCAACAAGACGAGCAACCCGCAAACCAGCGAAACGTGAGTCAGTCACCCGGCACCTCCCCTTTCCCCCCCGTTACCAAGGCATCTCAAGTTCAAACACGAGCTCAACAAGTAGCCAAAGATTATAAGAACGCTCTACTTCAAACCCGCAGACCTAATGAAATGTCAACACTATCGTCACAATCGCTAGAGCCTACCGAAGGCATGGACATGCAAGCAGAGGCACACGCACCTGAAGTTACACCATTGGGTGATATAGAGCAACCCTTAGCTCAGGAAGCAGAACCAGCGTCATTGCAACCGGCAATGAAAAAGGCAAGATACCACACGACAGCCCTACAACACCTTGAAGCAGATTTTAAGCAACTAAGGGACGAAATGAAAGAAATGCAAACCAGTATAGAGGCCAAGATAGATCAACAGGTTGCTGCTCAAGTTGAGGAGGCGCTAAAAACATACACTCAACAAATAATGAGCCAAATGCGCTCCCTGTTCAACGAGCTCCTCAGGAGCCAGGCAGAGGCGATGGTCTCTACACAAGTGCAGGCTGCGATGGCCGCATTACCGCGCCAGGAAGAGCGCGAACGACCCAGAGCACGTCGATCTACCAGCGTGACGCGACCCACGCGACCCACGTGACGCGAACCAAACACCTCATCTTGCAGGCTATACGGCGTATAGCCATAATTCTGCAATGGCCATTCTTATTCGTAAAGATATAGCGGCAAATGTTGTCCACAGCACGGAACAGAGCCTCACTGTACGTGTCTTTCCAACTAAAATTGTCAAGAGCAAGGCACAGCCCCACTTATTCATCACAAATGTTTATAGCCCGCCAAAACAGAAAGTAGACTTCTTCAAGGAGGTTGCCAATCTGCGGCCAACGAAGTATTTTGATCATCCACAGCAGGCGACTTCAACGCGCCACACACTTCATGGGGATACACAAAAAACTCCTCCAAAGGGTCCGCACTACTATACCATATGCAACAGGCCCAGCTAACTCTCCTTAACGAGACAGACTCCCCGACGCGGCACGGAAACTCCGTAGAAAGAGATACCACGCCTGATCTCGCCTTCATTAAAGGACGACTGTCAGCGCAATGGGTTAACACCCACGATACTTTAACGAGTGACCACACTGTCATACAGATGTTTCTGCAAATCAAAGGATTCCCAAAACGCCAGCGCAAGCATCGCCTGACGGATTGGAATGAGTTCCGAAAGACACATGTAGGAGACTTCCAAAACATGCACTTGAAAGATTGGGTAGAGATGGTCAGGCAACGAATCCGGTCACACACGAAGGAAATAATAGAGAAGTGGGAGCAACCAAGCACGGACAGGCATCTTCTTCATCTCTGGGAGGCACGACATGCCCTCATTAAGAGATGGAAAAGAAATAAGCTCAATCGAAAACTAAGCTCACGTATCAACACGCTCAACGAGCAGATCGTCCACTACACTGAACATCTCACTCGTGAGCAGTGGTACGATACGTGCAACAAGCTCAATGACACATTGAATATGAGCTCCACGTGGAATCTCATCCGATCACTCATTGACCCAACCCAGACAAAGACGGAAACGTCCCATAAGCTCCGAAAGCTGCTCGAAACATTTGAGCATACCGATGACCTATTCAACGAGCTTATAACAACACACATTGCGGATCCAGCGCAACCACAGTATGCCGACTACAAAAGCGCAGAGCCAGAAAATGAGGGTCTCACCGGCCCAATCACATTAGCGGAACTCCAGCGTGCCTTAGCAGAAGCAAAGCCGAATAACGCGCCAGGACCAGACCAAATTACGACAACACAGCTCCGCAACCTTACAGAAGCCGATCATGCATTCCTACTTCAGGAAATTAACAATGTGTGGGACACGGGCAGGTTGCCAGAAGAGTGGAAGACAGCCAGCATCATTTTCATTCCGAAGCCTGGCAAGCCCCAAGCCATAGCGAATCTGCGTCCAATATCGCTAACATCATGCGTCGGCAAGCTAATGGAGCGCATTGTGCTTAACAGACTTCTAATTCACCTTGAGCAATCACAACACCTACCCCATAATTTGATTGGATATAGACATCACTTATCTACTCAAGACGTTCTGCTGCAGCTACACGAAGAAATCACGAAGGAAACAAGCAGCGTTCAACTTAAAGCTATTCTTG